>NC_086444.1:1187320254-1187633795 GCF_028390025.1 Pseudophryne corroboree | reverse complement strand
GCCAAAACAAAATACACAATTTTTTTTTTTAAATAGCTTTTTTTTCCTGTTTACCTCTGGGTTCTATCAGCACCTCTGCAGACCAGACAGAGCAGACACAACCTAACAGCACACAAATACGGTTTTCAGACCATCCACCAACCAGGAACAGGTTTGACATAGATATCTTTCCACCCTTTGCTGATAGATTAAAGTCTGCTATGACCTGCTAGCCTGTGAGCATGTGAAAACCGGATCGAGCCCCCAATTGTAAATGTTGATTTACTTACAGGACTAAAAGCAAAACTTTGAAAAGCCATTCAATACACTTTAAATGGAGCCGCTGCGGCTGCTGTAATCAAACCTTAGCTTACGTACTTTTTACCCAGTTTGTGTACAAAGCCCCGTACCGTGTATGCACTTTGCGTACAAATGCCGCAATAGTCGTACAAAGTACACGCGGTGCGTACACACACATAGACACGCTGTGAGCACTTTGCAGCTACACGTGTGACTAGATTACACTTATATAACACTAGCAGGGAACGAGAGACACGACTCCAATTTTGTATTTCAAAGACTATGTTGGGATCTGACCCACCAACGGTTCTTTCCCAGCAGGGGGTTATAATAACAACAATACAACACAATAAGAAAATGCCTACAGTCAATGGTACATACATTTTGTTTCGCCTGCGCTTTCCGGTCCGGTCCTCAGTCATCAAGGGTGATGACCTTCAGAGATTGAGAGTATGACCTGGCCTGCAGCTGGCTATTTCTACATTTGTCCAAAACCTAACACAATGGAACCTGTAATCCCTTCGTCCATTGGACACAGGGATGGTCATTTACAGTACAGGAGAGGTCATAGGTCGGTTTGAATAGGTGGGCGATGTTTGTTTCAGGTGCAGTTGCAGATGTTCTCCTCTGGGTTCCCGCTGCATATCAAGTGTACAGTAAATACAGTTAATATTTATACTCTGCTCCTGTGCATAACTATTCTCAGGAGCTTGTGATCTTCTGCAAACTAACATCGGAATATTGCTCTTAAAGTACCCTACAGCTGGATACCAAACACCACCTCATAACCTAGTTCTGTCACCTCCTATTCTGTAAAGGTGAATCCCTTTGTTCTTGTACCATTTAAACATGTGTAACTCACTGATGTGGTGCAGGGAGACTATGTGTACATTGTGCACTATTTGGATTAAATATGTAATGTGTTTTTATGGCTTTTCCATGCGATCACAAACACTACCGTAATTACTCATACCACGTGCTAATACGCAGGACCGCGGAAGTGACCATACGCAAATAGCGAATATGTGCACGCATGGCAGAGCAAGTACGTGCACGGAGGCCATCTGTGTGTAGTTTGTATGTGATGTGTGTACTGCAATATTTTTTGACTTCGACAGTTGTTAAAGTCCTTACCCCTACATATTATGGATTGATAAAGGCAACACATGTCTTGACAACTGTTGGCCAGATTTGTGGAGAAATAAATTCACACCGGAGAGGAGGGGTTTTTTTTTGTATTTTGCCCAGTCATGACAATGGGCTTTATCATCCCATGGACAACAACTGTCTCCACTGGTGCCTTAGTCAAACAAACTGCATCACCATCAGAATCCTAATCGTCAACTTCCTCCTCAGTGCCAGCTACACCAATATCCTCCTCATCTTGGTGTACGTCTACAGTGACATCCTCAATCTAAATATCAGCAATTGGACTGGTGGTGCACCTCCCAGCACTTGCTAGGGGCATGCAAATGGTGGATTGAGCCTCCTATTTCCAAACATTCTTGGAAAGGACAGGTATAGACATTGTAACCATGGACACACTTGGACTCTCCTTGGGGATTTGTGATATCTCCTGTGCTTTCGCAAGCTTAATTTTTAAAAAAAAATTAAAGGGAGGTGGGCTTCCATCCTCATGAGAATCTGAGCCACCAGTCATGAACATAGGCCAAGGCCTTAACCTTTCATTGACACTTAGTGTTGTGAATGGCATATTGCCAATTTTACGTTTCTCATCAGATTTTTTTTTTGTTTCCGATTATTATTTTTTGCTTCTTTGATTTTACATGCCCTCTATGACATTGGGAATCGGCCTTAGTAGACGACGTTGATGGAGTTGCATCGTCAATGTGATGACTTTTGGCAGCAGCATCTTCAGCACTAGTACTAGGAACTGGAAGTGGTTCCAGATCTTCCAATATTTTTTCCTCCAAATTTTTGTTCTCCATTTCGCAGGACAGTACCCCTTTATTATTACAACAGACAGAACAGTGCCCCTTAATTTTCAAAGCACCCTTGTATTTTTACAGCATACAAGACCAGTGTACTTTTATTTTAACATTAGCACCCCAGTATTTTTTCAGCATGCAGGTCCAGTGTATTTTTATTTTAACAACAGCCCTTTATTTTTACAGCATACAGGACCAGTGTACTTTGATTTTACCAACAGCACCCCAGCATTTTTACAGCATACAGGACCAGTGTACTTTTATTTTAACAACAGCACACCAGAATTTTTACAGCATACAGGGCCAGAACCCCTGTACTTTCACTGCATACAGGAAGACAGTGCCCCTGCCCCCTGTACAACACAGTGACAGCCAAGACAGCAATACCCATGTACAGCTGCAGCACCCTTAACAGAACATGAAACACCAGTGACAGCCAGGACAGCACCCCTAACATCACAGGGACACCACAGTGACAGGAACAGCACCTCTACAGAGCACAAACTGACCCCACCAAATGCCACCTTCCATAGAGAGAGACAGAGGTCTGTCTCCTTCACGCTCCAAGTCTGAAATGAAAATGGTGGCAATGCGCAGCTGTTTATATGGAATCCAAAACCCATGAGAATCCGACAGCAGGATGATTATGTTTTGCCTCAATCTGCTTTCTGAGTCTAGCGGGAAGTCTTGAGCCAAACTCGCGTCCAGGCTCAGAGCGTGGGGAGGGTTCGGTTCTCTGAGAACTGAACCAGCTCATCTCTAGATACAACAGTATGATACTGTTTTCAATATGTACTTTCCATGAAAAAAAGGGGGGCTATTGAATCAGATTCTGGAAAATAGAAAAACATCTGTGCAGTTCCCAATTACATCTATGGGTAGGTATTGCCATAGGGCGTCATTCGGACCTTATCACATGCTATGTTTTTTTTGCAGAGCTGTGATCAGGTCAGGTCAGATCTGCGAATGCATATGCTCCTCAATGTGCATGAGCATTGCCCCCCTGCAAAGGGGATCGCCGGACAGCGAAAGGTTTAACGAAGAAAGCGGTCGCACGGTCGATTGCAAGAAGATTGACAGGAAGAGGCCGTTTGTGGGTGTCAACTGACCGTTTCTAGGGAGTGTCCGGAAAAACGCAGGCATGCCCAGCCGTTTGGAGGGAGGATTCCTGACGTCCGCTCCTGGCCGGATCATCGCAGCAGCTGAGTAAGGCCTGAGCTGTGCAGAGACTGCACAAACTTTTTTTTGTGCAGCTCTCTGCACAAGCGTTCACACTCCTGCACATCAACTACCCCTTCCCCCTGTAGGTGGCAACTACCTGATCGCAGCACTGCAAAAAAACACCTGTGTTCAATCAGGTCTGAATCACCCCCACAGTGTAGTGCAATAATATAGTGCTGACTGTGTTTGCATGGGTTAAATAGATATATGATTGTGTTTTATTTGGCACAGACATATATCTGTATAAATGTGTACATATTAGAGATCATTCAAGTAAATATAATTATTAACATTGTGAAAATATAAATACTCATTAATTTTCTGCAGTAAATACTGTTAAAAAGGCATATATCCATACATATAAAGTACAAAATATACGTAATAAAAGGACAATAAAAATCAAGATGTATGATTAATAAGTCAGTATAAAACTGACAAGTGTTCGCACATATATTGGGCAGCTGATGTGAGCCTCCCGGCTCATTGTAGTGGATCCAGATACAACATCTGCTTTCTCCACTCGCTAGGTGATGCAGGGGTTAATACCTGTGCTGCAGATGGTACAAATTGCCACCTGGCCAGTAGGAATATACGTAAAACATGGATTGTAACTTAGGGGTATGGGATACACTGCTTTATACTACTAATATTGTAAATACACTGTAAGTAAATATTATAGCTTAGTAATATCCTGTTTTATTCACTGACTTTTATCATTTAATGGAAAGTAATATTACTTGTTTCAAAGATAAAAACATTAAATAAATAATTAGGACAATGAAGCTGTAACCATAGTAACTAATCAGACATTGTCCTGTATTAGTTTGTCATGTTCTGTATTGACGGCTACAACAAGTTTCTGCAATAATTATTATTCCTTATTCACACAGCACCAAAATAATACCCTGCACTGTAATATCAGATGTAAGCTTTATTCATAACAGGTCCCGAACCAGTGAAGCTTACAATCTAAATCCTCTACCAGAGGCACATAAACAGCGAGGCAATCTGTTCTGAGGATAAGTAATCTAACACTACACTTCTTTAAAAAAAAATGGGTTACCACCTCATCCCTTTAATTAAGGACACATATTAATTACACAGGTTCTGTGGCTGATTAAAACCAGGTGAAGTGGAGCCTTGAAGTCAGCCAGCCACAGAACCTGTGTAATGAATATGTGTCCAGAATTAAAGAGATAAGGTGGTAACCCTATAAAAAAGCACATGGACAATAGAAGGGGGACACATATAAACTTTGATTATTGCACAAAGTGATTGTACAATGATCGATTGCAACCCAGCGTCCCAGCACTAACAGCCGGTAACACTAATCACCATCCAACTAATTACGCTGCTAAGAGTTATGGAAACTGCAGAAAGCAAAGTAATATCAGATTACTGGTAACCTATAAATGGCAGCATAACTTTTTAGCTTGCATTAATAAACCATTTAATATTGATGTTAAATATTGTAAGTGTAATGTATTCTTAGAAAAAAAATATTCTTATGTATTGTAAGAAATAATACAGTAATTCATTGTCCATGTAACAGCAGATGGTTAGAAAGGAATTCATCACAATAACAGTATTTTTGACTAATCCAGATCTGTTCTTAGAATTCTTAGAAATAATGTAATTTAGGATTTTGTTTCTGTCTTCTGCTAAATATTAACAATCTGCAGATATTTAGAACTTTTCTAACTAAAATGTCTCAGGTACAAATGTGAGACAAAGATATTCTGCATGATATAAAATTACAGAGAGATGTGAGCAATTACTGAGCAATGCACATAAATTATTAGGAATTTTCTGTTTGTTTGAAATGTCCCTGTAATGTAAAATTTTTATTTTTGCAGCATCTATTGTACTTACATCATGACGATTGCACTGGAGAAAATTTTCCATCTATTCATGTAAGAAAATACTCTTGTACATCGGGTGAATAGTCCTCTAATAATGTTATCTTCTTTCTGAGAATACTTAGATGTAAAAATGTAATTGTTAACTACAAGGTGATGTCCGGGTGTAGAGTTCTGTGTCTCAGATCTGCAGATCGTCATATATAGGACCAGCAACAAAAACATAATAAATAAAATAATTAGACCCATTGTTACCGATAATCAGAAGCATTTGAGATGGTTTCTCCTCTCTCTCCAATCCCAGCACTGACATCTGCACAAGCGTAGTATGAAATAAGCAGGACAAAGGGAGACGTGGTGATAGAGGGAGCTTTATAGTCATTGCATATTACTCTTTTTTCATGGACTTATAAAAATACAACAGTGTAAATAGAACAATGTTGCTTTTAAAAAGAATAACACAAATTTATATAAAAAAGTCAGTTACATCACCAGGGGCCACTATACATAGAAGCTGGTTTTTCATAGTACAATATAGGCCCTCATTCCGAGTTGTTCGCTCGTTCTGTTTCTTCGCATCGGTGTGATAAGTCGCAAACTGCGCATGCGCAATGTTTGCAGTGCGTCTGCGCCAAGTAAATTAGCACAAAAGTTTGGTATTTTACTCAAGGCTTAACGAAGATTTTTCATCGTTCTGGTGATCGGAGTGTGATTGACAGGAAGTGGGTGTTTCTGGGCGGAAACTGACCGTTTTATGGGTGTGTGTGAAAAAACGCAGGTGTTTCATGGAAAAACGCGGGAGTGTCTGGAGAAACGGGGGAGTGGCTGGGCGAATGCTGGGCGTGTATGTGACGTCAAACCAGGAACGAAACTGACTGAACTGATCGCAGTGGCAAAGTAAGTCTCGAGCTACTCAGAAACTGCAAAGACATTTCTAATCGCTATTCTATTCACAATTCTGCGAACCTTTCGTTCGCAATTCTGCACAGCTAATATTCACTCCCAGAAGGCAGCGGCTTACCGTGTGCAAAGCTGCTAAAAGCAGCTAGCGAGCGAACAACTCGGAATGAGGGCCATAATCAGGTGTGCTCATAAAGGGTCTAAAGTGGAATTAAACTAAGTTCAAAAGAAAAACACATGAAACTTTATGCTTCTTTGCTTTATAATTATTTGCAATGGTTTTGGCCACATACATCCTGCATAAAAAGCATAGGAGTGGTCACCCTAATGCCTGCCCACCCTAAATTCATAAATTCTGTGCACATGGGCAATCCTACAAGAGGTGCCATAAGACTCTATGGGGAGAACTGCATTTGGGACACCATCTACCTAGACTTTCATCCTAACCAGACAGATAATTGATGTAATACACCCTAAACATCAAATAATCAGTGTGAAATTTCACATTTGGCACATACCTGTGGGTGACACTTGTTTGGGAACGGCACTTGAATGTCTGCAGGGTCATCAGAATATTTTTCAGTTGGGGGCAATATAAAATCTCAGTTTGGAGCGCCTAACTTCTGTCCATCTTAAATGGGTCACGTGTGCTTCTATGGAACTCTTTAGAGAAGCTGGGAGTAAGTGGTCCCTTGTAAACATTATACCTGGTAGATCTCATTATACACATTATGCCAGGTAGAGCTACTTATACATATTATGCCAGGTAGATCCCCTTATACACATTATGCCAGGTAGAGCCACTTATACATATTATGCCAGGTAGATCCCCTTATATACATTATGCCAGGTAGAGCCACTTATACATATTATGCCAGGTAGATCCCCTTATACACATTATGCCAGGTAGAGCTACTTATACATATTATGCCAGATAGATCCCCTTATACACATTAGGCCAGGTAGAGTTTCTTATACATATTATGCCAGGTAGAGCCCCATGTACACATTACACCTGTTAGAGCCCCTTACACACATTATACCTGGCAGAGCCCATTTATATATATTATGTATGGTGGAGTGCCACCTCCTCTTCATTCCTCTCCTTCTAATTCCCTTACCCTTCTCCCCTACCCCTTCCCCATGGCCAGCAGCTATGCTGTTGCTTACCTCTGTTGTTAGCTCACTGGCAGCATGTCTCTGCAGAGCTCATATGGTGCAGGAGATGAGGTGGGGGCAGAGCACATGGGGCAGGCAGCTTTAGCACTATCTGCACTGTATTAGTGCTACAATTACTTAACACAGCAGCAGTACTGCCGCAGGTAGTGGTGGTAGGTAATCGTGGGTCCGGGTGGATGTCATCTCTTTCAAGTTTGGGGGGAGTGAGCTGCCCCCTTGTCCCACCCCCAATCTGATGCCCTTGGATTGTTATTATTGTTATTATTATTATTATTGTTATTATTGCATTGTTACCATCAGCCTGAAATTTTCAGTAACTGCAAATTATTTCCACTCTACATTACCATATGTAATCATGCGTTATGATTAAATTCCCCTGTATGCTGTCCTACTTAGTAAATATGTATACCTAATTAAAAATAAAATGAAATGTCCTGGTTATGGCTTGATTATTCTATTATATTGTGATTTAAACTAATCAATTAAAATGGTAAAACTGCACATATCACTGAACCTATCTCTCATAAAAGGAGTGATATTCATAGTGGAACTTAAATCTTAGTACCGATCTGGGCATGAACAGCCATAGGCAGATTTATGATAGGAGGGGTGCACCAAGGCACGTGATCACACCTTGAATTAAGGATAATTTTTGTTTTATATTATTTAAGCAACACATTTTCCAAAAGGATGAAGCTGCTGGCTCTCAGCCTGTCAGCAGTCCCCTGTGCCAGGGGAAGAACTCGTGGCAGTGCAGCCAGTGCATAACACATGGGCCTGCTGCAATTATGGGGCCAGCGGATAGCAGCTATATAATGAGTCTACCTGACTCATCATTAGTATGCAACAACTGCTACTCCATGGGCTGTAATGAAGAAGATGTGGTCCAGCTGGATGAGGAGAAAGTAGCATAAGGGCAGAAAGGCCTCCCTTCATGTCTCATAAGCTCAACCTCCCATACTCTTGTGTGGCTGAGTCTAGCTGAGCACTAATGGAGAGATGATGCTGCTTGGATTACATTATGATCTCGAAAGGGGAAATTGAATTAGCCACCCTGCCCCTGCCTGCAGTTTCTGTGCCCGGCATCTCTCATGCTGCCTTCCATTAGTCTCAAGCCCCAAACCCAACCCTTTAAAACTTATGTCTCTGCCTGTAGACATCACACAGCTATCATAAAATGCCTCACCAGTCACCTACTATCTTCCTTTCACCTAATGCCTTTCCCTGTCACCCCTGCCCCTACCTTGTCATCAACTGCCTCTGTCTGGCAGCCAATACCTCTACCATCACCAACTGCCTCTCACTGTTACTTTCTTCTGTTACTGCCTGCCTCACTCTGTCACACACTGCCTCTCCATCACCCACTATATATACCTGTCACCCACTGCCTCACCCTCTGCCTCTCCCCTTTACCTCTATTTCCCCACACCCCCTCTCTTCTGTTACACTCTGCCTCTCCAAGGCATCACCCTCTCCCCGTCATATAAATACTGCATTGCTTTTGAGGCGATGCCCCTTTTTGTGAGACCATATCCTTTTCTCCAGGAGCCATTAGCCCCTCTTTTATCTTGTCATGGTGACACCATCATTTTGTTCTGGATCCACCCAGACATGCTATGCACAGCATGACAGTGCTTAATATAGCTCTAAAAAGCTGTACAGTGCAGCAAAAACACTTTCAATTAGCAATCAAAATATTTTTGTATATCATCATAAAATATCTGCCCGAGAAAGCCCATATATAATCCAAATATTGTCAGATGCTAAGCAAGCCCACCACACTCTCCCCATGTACTATACATACTGTGTACAAAACAACATACTAAAGGCCTGAATTATCAGTAAGTTGTGCCCAGAAGACACAGATAGACTAAGGGATTCTGTAATGGAAAAAGTTTTAGATGTTCACATAGATAACAAACTTAGCAGTAGTACCCAAATTAAGAATACAGAAAAAAAAGTAAACAAGGTAATAGCATGCATAAAGCGGGGAATTGATGCAGGGGTTGAGAGTGTTATACTCCCATTTTATAAATCACTAGTAAGGCCACATCTCGAATACTGTGCCCAACTATGGGCACCATACTACAAAAAGGATATCCTGTAACTAGAAAAGGTTCAGAGACGGGTGACCAAATTGATTAAGGGGATGGAGATGCTAGAATATGAGTTAAGGCTTGCTAGGCTAGGCATGCTTACACTGGAAAAAAGGAAATTAAGAGGGGACATGATTAACATTTACAAATATATAAATGGTCAATACACAGAGCTATCGGGGGATATGTTTTGGGTGAGATCATCACAAAAGTAACGTGGGTACCTGCTTAGGTTACAGAAGAGAAGAATTTGCACACAGAGGGGTATATTTACTTAGCTCCCGATTTTGACCGAGATGGTGTTTTATATTCAAAGTGTCATCTCGGTAATTTACTAAACCCAAATCTCGGCAGTGATGAGGGCATTCGTATTTTTTTGACGGCTGTGTTCAAAAAATACGAATGAATACACCATCGGTCAAACGCGACTGTTTAGGTATAGAACTCTGTCATTTACTATGCATTCGTATTTGACATTTCTACCGTGAAACTGCATTTTCGGCCGAGAAAATAAGCGAATCGTAAAAAAAGCCTAAAAAAAAGTAGACCTGCTTTTGAGAAGCGTGTTTACATGTGTTTCCAATTATACATTACTCACACCGGAATTTTTTGTCCATTAAAAGGGACCCAAGCAAATTTTTCAACACTGCTGCCGTGTGTAGTACTGATTTCTTGTTTGCTGGGGGACTGAGACTGCTCCATGAGGCTACAATAAACCAGGGCCAGGAAACTGAACATGGTCAGCAGGTTGTGCAGGTGCCACGGAGGCTGCGCAGGCCTCGTTTTTTTAGGGGGCGTTTAAACTTGAACGCATTGGCCGGTGACCAGGTTATACAGATGTTCCGGCTAAATAGAAACAACATTTTCCATCTGTATGACCTTTTCAAACTGGACCTAGATCCTGAGACAGCACGCTCTCGCTCTGTCTCAGGCCTGCACAAACTCCTGGCTGTGTTGCACTTTATGGCTACTGGTAGCTTCCAGGCTGTGACTGGCGATGTAATTGGTATCTCCCAGCACACCTTTTCAAAATATTTAAATCAGGTGAGTTAAAACATACATACACGTCTATGTCTAAGTGGTGCTTCTGTTTAGTAATATAACACAGTATAGTATTTATTATAGGTCATGACACTCACCTTATATTTTGTAATGTCCACTCAGGTTTTGGATGCCTTGGATCCCCACATAGATGCCTCTATCTGCTTCCCTACCCAGGAGTCGCAGTGGCATGCAGTCAGGGTAGATTTCTATGAGCTTGCTGGCATGCCCAATGTGCTGGGTGCCATAGATTGCACCCACGTTGAGCTGAGAACACCTAGGGGCAGGCAATATATTTATACCAATAGACATCTGGGCCAATCAACTAATGTCCAGGTGGTTTGTGATGCAAATCTAAAAATTATGAGTGTTGTTGCGGGTTACCCTGGCGGCTGCCATGACTCCTTCATCCTCAGTCAGTCATCCCTCTTTGATAAGTTTGATGCCGGACAAATGCCTGATGGCTGGCTGCTGGGTATGTTCAAAGTTTGTTGTGTGTATGTATGTTAACCTCAACAATGTTTTTTTTTTTTAATTCCCTAAACCACATGTCCTAATGTTGGCTATATCTGTCTTTCAGGTGATGGTGGTTTTGGCTGCTACTCTTGGCTCCTTACTCCATTGTCCCAACCTGACTCTCCTGCTGAACACAATTATAATAATGCACATAAGTCCACGTGGAATGTGATAGAAAGATGTTTTGGGGTGCTGAAATCTAGGTTTCGGTGTCTGGATAAGTCTGCAGGACTTTTGTTGTATAGTCCCTCAAAGGTGACTAGGATTGTGTTCTGCTGCTGTTTTCTTCATAACATTTGTTTGCGCCAACATCTGCCACATGTTGGTGATGAATAAAACAGTTAGCAAGTAGGTGAGTTAGAAACATCTGGCGACAGTGTGAGTACAGATGTAGGGAGGCAGGTAAGGCAAGAATCGATTATGCGTTATTTTACCGGTAACTATTATTTATTAATAATTAACCTTGGATAACCCCAATTCTTAAATGTTTGTAGGTCTGATTTCTGTTTGTGATGTGTTATTGTTTGTTATTTGTCATGTTGTTTACAGTTAGGCAATAACATTGTAAACTTACGCTGTCAGTCAATAACAAATGAAACATTACACATATTGCGTATGAATAATTTATTACCTTAAACTCTGGAATTTTGTGTGAATCAATTTGTTAATTTTTGCTTTTATTATAACATACTGTAGTTGTTGATGCAGCCTTGATCATTTTTTTAATTTTTGTTTGCTGGGTGATGAGGATTGGGATTGCTCATTGGTCCTGGTTCTGCTGGATCGTCTAACTGGGGAGGGTACTGGCGTCAGGCTCGGTGTTGTTGTTCCTTAGCTGGAGCTTTGTTGGTGTGTTGCCAACACATTGATGCTTTGGCTCAGGTTGTTGAGGCTTGCTGTGAGTTGTGTAGTTGCGGCATTGTTGTTGGCAATGATTCGGGAGAGGCTTTCGTTTAATAATTGGTTATGTTGTATAATTTGTATGAGGGCTTGTTGATGCCGCTGTGGGTCGTCCATTAATCTTTGTAAATTAGCGTGCATTTGGCTGTTGTCTGCCCTCATCTGCTCCATAGAATTTGCTACTCTGACATGTTGTATAATCAGTCTGCCTAAGTTCCGACTGAGTTTAGGCAGATGATGGGGCAGACTGGCAAGGTATTGGCTGTGGGTGTTCACACAGGCATAGTGTTGTGCCTGTTGTGTGGCCCAACTGGACCAAAACTCTGGGCCCATTTGTGGCTGGGGTGGTTTTGGGCTCAATTGGGGGCTGTGGGATGTTTGGGGTGGCTGGGTTATATCCTGTGGCATGGTTTGCTGGTTATGGTCAATCGCTTGCAGGTGTAGTGTGTAAGACTCCTGCAAGTCACTTTCCTGCTGGTTATCCTCGGGCATGATGGGTGGTTCTGTATGGGTTGGAAGACAGCCACTATTTAGTTAATATTTAGCATCAATTTGGTTTGAGCTTTACGTCAACATGCATTTCTTCTTAATATTCATGTAGTAAATTATAAATATAGTGTGGGGTAAACGTAAAAATAAATGTCACCTTATTTTAGAAAGATGTGGCTTCTTACATTCTCTACTCAGTTCAAAAATGTTTCAGGGAATTGTTGGACTCTGAGCCAAAATTAATGTGCTAACACATAGTACTATAACATATTAACATTTCACCATTTTCATATTGTGTATGAAGCTTACTTTTGTAAAACAAACACAATACATTAAATTTGTTGAGCAATACAGTCATACATTGTTCAAGGCAGTCAGTGGTGTGCCCAAAACTTGATGAAATATAGTGCAAAACAAAAAATTAATACATATGGTTGAAAATGTATTAAGGTGTCCGATGTTTCAAACTGGTGATGTTGGCCATGACAAACAATCGGATTCAACGTAACGTATGTAGCTGCTTCTAGAATTTTTTTTTTAATCTTTTTTTTGCTATGGCCAACATCACATCTTAAATAAAAAAAACATCTAACTAAAGTTACCCCCATGTGTTTGCTGTTGGGGATTAATACAAGGATGAGTGTATTTATTTTATACATTTTTTGTGTGTGCACAAACACTGTTTTTGTAAAAAATGTAAAATAATTGGTATGTTTGCTCACCAGACAGCTGAGGGGATTGTGGTTCCTCGCTTTGTGGACTTGCCAAAATGGCTAGTGGTGGCTGGGCCGACACAGTAGAGATGCGCCGTTGTGGTAGTGAGGATGCGGCTGGAGATTCCGCCTCAAGCCGGCGTCTCTTAGTACCCATCTTATGGAGAGTATCCGAGCCCTGTGATGGTCATCTAAGTGGAGGGGTGTGCAATGAAGATTGACCTGTGTGATAATATAAACATTATAATTCTGCATTTATATGTTTTTTCGGAATATGTGTATACACTAAATTCTTACCTGCATCGCCAGCATCTGCATCTGTTGGCAGTGTGGGTTGTGGCCTGGCTGTGCTGCCTCTCTTTCGTACTGTATAAATATGCAGATTGACCTTATGAGCATTATATTATGATTATATGTTTCTGCAAAAACCTTATTGTGATGTCAACATATGAGGAACATTATGAGAAATAAACAAAACTTTGCTTATGCTTTTCTGCCTGACTTCATTGGGTGTGTACACTTAAATTATGACCCAATTACACCAAAAAAATCATACCCAAAGGTGCAGAATTCAGAATATTATACTACTCAAAACTCAACCGAGGTAGCTTAACACAACCAGATTATTGTTCTGTATTTAATATTTGTTTGGTGCTAACAACCAAACACTACAACCAAATATATTTTCAAAAATGTAATCATAAAATTAAAATCTGCATGAAAAAGCACACCAAGCACACAAAGCTCAACCCAGAACAACACACAATAACAATCACTACATTACAATAAATTGCCAAAAAATAGCACAAACGACATGAGTCACACTTCATTTAAAGTCAACCCCAAAAAGGTCCCATTTGTTTACAAAACTAGCAAAAGGGCCAGGTCAACTGCTAACTTTACAATACAAACGACAAAAACATAACTATTTCAGAATAAAACTACATCACCAACACATTAGAAGAATTAAGCAACTTACAATCACAATTAGCTATAATACATTTCTGACAACTAAGGACAAAGCACAGATGTTTTAATTATAAAGTAAAAAATAAAAACAACTCACCATCCTGCCTTGGCCGATCCGAATCCCGGACATAAGTCACACCAACCACTTCTGGCGGAATAAGGGAACGCACAGGCTCCTCCCACTCACGATATGTTGCTCGGAAGGGGTGGCCACCACCTGTTTGTCTGGCTGATTTAGCCTCCTTAGACATCTTTGCCTTGACATGCCGCTTGATGTCGTAGAACCGCTTACGACACGTGTCCTTGGTCCTCCTCACCACACCCTCACTATTAACTGCCGCAACTACCTTCCCCCACAGAACACTCTTCCTGCGTGAAGGAACCTTGGCAGCATCATGGCCAAACAGCTGACGATGATGTTTCATCAGCTCCCGCACCAATGCTATATTCTCTGCATAGCTAAACTTCACATTGCGCCCAGTCTTTGTAGTGGTGCGTGGCTGCGGAGCCACAGCACCATCACTATCACTCTCACTCGAGGCCGCAGCAGCAACCTCCCCCTCCTCCTCACTAACCTCCTCCACCTCACTAACCTCCTCCACCTCACTCACCTCTGACTGGGACATATTCCGGACAAACAACAAATAACACTGAGAAAAATAAAACACTAAACACACTCCTCCACTACCACTACACACCACACACCACACACCAAACACACACACACACACACACACACACACACACACACTCACTCACAAACAATGACAATAGACTTTAAAAAAAAAACAAAGACAAAAAACTATACAGACTTTTAAATAACTACACAACAAGTATGACAAGACTACTTACACACACAGTACAGCACTCAACAATCGCAAAGAACCGCCTCAAAACCACCAAAACTCCTATCAACTCTTCAACACCAAACACAACTTCCTCTCACCTCTCCACTAGCTAAATCCACGAGGTTCGGGCGGTTTGGTGTGGTTTTATAGTAATGAGCGCAGACACTCCTCCATCACGAAACAAACCAATCAGTGACAAAAACGAAACTTAGAAAAAAAACGCAGCCGGGACATGAAAAACACTGCCGTAACAGACCAATGACGCATTCATAATAAAAACAAGCAACAGGGCCACAAAAACACAGAATCGGTCGCATTCTACCTTGGAAAAACACGAATGACATCGACATCAAAAAATGGAAATAATCAAAACACGACAGCATAGTAAATGAGGCGTACTAATTTCAAAAAGTTGCAATTTCACAAATTCGATGTCAGTTGTGTTTAATCTGCCTCAAAATCGACCAATATACGATTCTTAGTAAATATACCCCAGAGATGGAAATGTTTCTTCACAGTAAGGACAATACGTATGTGGAATTCCCTGCCTGAGAAAGTAGTAATGCTGGACTTAGTCATTACTTTTAAGAATGGACTAGATAAATTCCTAATGGACAAGGATATCCAGGGTTATGGTGAGTAAATTATGTACTATAGTAATAAAATAATAAAAAAAGAAATTGACATAATGGCTAAAAATTCACCACAGTTAAAATTAGTCTTTAAAATATTACAGTGTAGGAGATCACTAACAGGTTAACTTGATGGACAAATTGTATTTTTTTTAACCTCAGAAACTATGTTAATATGCTACTATGTTACTAATGTATTTGTTATAGGATGTATAAATATTATATATATATATATATATATATATATATAAACAACCAGGTTCGGCACTCCTAAAAAAAGGATAGCAGCTTGCTCCGGTGCCCTGCCTACCACAAGCAAAATAGAGACCATATACGGCTGGCACTCAGAGAGACTTACAAAAAAACACTGAAGCAGTTGCTGAAGTCAACGTTTCAGGCCAATGCCCTTTTATCAAGACCAACTGTATAACAAATAAAGACACACATTTATACATTACCAAAATCACCACATGCACGGACATCCACAGTTCTCCGGGAGACCCGATGACATCATGGGTGCGCGCCAGCACCGGCAACCCAGCATCTCCAGGGGGCATGCTGCAGGGACAGTGTTTACCATCACCATGGTTACTAGATGAACTAGACAGAAAATGCAGGGCTCAATAAGCAAAGTGCAATAGAAACAAGATATAATGCGTAACATATCAAACTAGCAGCTGTGTAGACTAGGCATAATCATAAATCTACAAGTATATCAAATAGCTGCATGATGGTATATGGTCTGCACCAATGCTAACTAACAAGATTATACATCAATAACGGATATGTGTCAATAATCTAACTGGAGATAAACACTATATCACTAAAACTATAATCTAATGCAAAAAACAAGAACAATGTATCTATCACGGGGAACTATAACAGCCCCCAATAAGCTCTATAATGATAATTATATCTACCCACAAAATAGTGAGAAAAAATATAAATGCTGATGATTAAGTCTATTGATAGGTAATAGAGTTATATTATGGGGACAAATAGTGGTTGTGAAAAGAAAATATCATAAAAAACAAAAGAAAAACATCATAAAAAACAAGTGTAAGAGAGCAAATGATTCAGACCAAACGGTTTAACCGCTTGGAGTGTGTGGATCCAACGAGATTCTTTCTGTAACAGAAGGCATCCTCGATTGCCACCCCTGGCATTTTCAGGAACTCCATCGATAATTTTGTAGCGGATTGATGCCAGACTGTGTTGTAGTGCCTTGAAATGGTGAACTACCAGTTGGTCATTCCAATGCGGCTCGTATATTGGAACAGTGTAGAGCAATCCTCTTCTTAAATTGTCAAATAGTCTTACCTATATATAGAAGACCGCAGGGACACTTAATGTAATATACTACAAATCGACTTGAGCAGGTAAAGGGGTGTGCTATATTAAATTTCTTGCCAGTTCTTGGTCTCCAAACTGCTGCATGTAGTGAATCTCAGGCACTTATAATTGCCAGCCTTGCAGGACAAAAAGTGTGTAGGGGTTGAAGATTTCATAAAAGTGATGTCATTGTGGACTACAATGCCCTCGATGTTCTTTCCTCTACGATATGAGGACAGGATGGAAGTCTTAGTGAAATTAGGCAATAGTTTGTCCTGCGATACAATTGGCCAAAACTGTTTGGCTATTTTCATGGCTGCACCACTTGTAGTTGAAAAATCTTGTGGCCAAACGATATGATCCGGGTCGTTGGCTTTGATTGAATTCTGTAGTAGCGTCATGTGGTCATGTTGTAACACCCTTTCTTTAGCTTTCTTCAAGTAGCACCATTTGTAACTCCTATTCAGAAACGTACGGGTCATCAGGTCAGTTTGTTTAATGGCAACAGTGCGATCACTGCTGAGCCGTAGAATTCTCATATACTGAGAATATGGGAGACCCCACTTAAGGGTCAGAGGGTGGAAGCTACTCACATGTAAGATGGTATTTCTGTCCGTATCTTTGACAAAGAAGTATGCAGCTGATGATCAGTGTCTTGTTTGATAGAATCCATTGTATTTATTTCTTGCATAGCACAGGTAAAGTTGTCTTCTGTGCCTACCCACAGTATAAAGATATTGTCCATGTAACAATAGTAGGCCTTAATCTTATCTGCAGTAGACGGATTGGACTGAAACAAGTCTTGTTTCACTTCACACATAAAGATGTTAGCTAGACTCTGAGCCACGCAAAACCCCATGGCACAGCCCGATCTCTGTAAATATATGCGACCATCGACTAAGAAATAATTTCGGGTCAAAGTTAATTCAAGCAGCTGTATAAAGAAGTCTATTTCGGGGCCTGTATATTTGCTGTTATCCGTAATGGACCTCCTAATGGCTTAAAGCCCACGTTGATGCGGGATGTTGATATACAGGCTGGTGACGTCAATGGTACACAATAGATATTTGTCTGGAAGTGGAGTCAAGGCTACCAACTTTGACAAGAATGCTGTGGTGTCTTTAAGACATGTTTTTGCTCTGTATAATTGGTTGAAGGAAATGATCCAAATATTTGGAAACTTAATAAAACAGAGAGTCACGGCTGCGATTATCGGGCATCACGGTGGGTGCAAAGTGTTTTTATGTAACTTTGGGATTGTATACAGCACCAGTATTACTGGCCAAGCTTGTGTTAATGCTTCTTTGGTCTTATTATCAATAAGATGGGAAGCGACTGCTTCCTTCAAGATATCATCAATTTCAAGCTTGTAGTTTGAGGTGGGGTCCGAAGGTAATGGTATATATGTGGGGCCATCCATAAGCTGGCTATAAATTTTACTCTTACAGTATATGCCTTTAAGTCCTGGACCACAACCCCCCCACCCTTATCAGCAGGTGGATGACAATGAGCACTGATCCTGAGCACTGATGAGGATACTAGAACTGACACTGGGTAGTGAGAACAGCACTGGACTATTGTACTGTAGTATACTGGTCACCACAATGCAGCACTGATACTGAGCACAGATATTGAGCACTGATGAGGATACTAGAACTGACACGGAGCAGCAAGATGCAGCAATGAACTATATCTGTGTAGGAGCCAAGGTTTTACAGTGCAGCGTATTCAGAACTAGATAAGTTACTACCTTGAGAGGTGAATTGTATTTCCGAGTTGTCATACACGTTACTCATGTGATTAATGAAACATTTGATGTTAGGGCTGGAATATACTGGATCAAAGGTAGATGGTTTATATATTGGGACATTTTGTGGTGGTAGAGTACAGTCCTCCCCATAGTATTCTATCAGACATACCCTCCGTCCAAACTTAAACAAATCCACTTTATTGCGAAACACATCTGTTTTTTTCATAGGGACATAGGACAATCCCTTATTTAAAACAGACAATTCCTCAGGTGTAAGGATGCAAGATGGTAAATTAAAGATTTTTGATACCACATCCTTACACCTTAGGAATTGTCTGTTTTAACAGTACAATAGTCCATTGCTGCATCTTGCTGCTCTGTGTCAGTTCTAGTATCCTCATCAGTGCTCAATATCTGTGCTCAGTATCAGTGCTGCATTGTGGTGACCAGTATATAATACTACACTATAATAGTCCATTGCTGTGTCTTGCTGCTCCGTGTCAGTTCTAGTATCCTCATCAGTGCTCAATATCTGTGCTCAGTATCAGTGCTGCATTGTGGTGACCAGTATATAATACTACAGTACAATAGTCCATTGCTGCATCTTGCTGCTTCGTGTCAGTTTTAGTATCCTCATCAGTGCTCAATATCTGTGCTCAGTATCAGTGCTGCATTGTGGTGACCAGTATATAATACTACAGTACAATAGTCCATTGCTGTATCTTACTGCTCCGTTTCAGTTCTAGTATCCTCATCAGTGCTCAATATCTGTGCGCAGTATCAGTGCTGCATTGTGGTGACTAGTATATAATACTACAGTACAATAGTTCATTGCTGCATCTTGCTGCTCCGTGTCAATCCTAGTATCCTCATCAGTGCTCATTATCTGTGCTCAGGAATAATGCTGCATTGTGGTGACCAGTATATAACAATACAGTACAATAGTCCATTGCTGTATCTTGCTGCTCCTTGTCTGTCCTAGTATCCTCATCTGTGCTCAATATCTGTGCTCAGTACCAGTTCTGCATTGTGGAGACCAGTATATAATACTACAGTACAGTACAATAGTCCAGTGCTGTTCTCGCTGCCCAGTGTCCATTCTAGTATCCTCATCAGTGCTCAGTATCACTACTCATTGTCTTGTGCTGCATTGTGGTGACCAGTATACTACAGTACAATAGTCCAGTGCTGTTCTCGCTGCCCAGTGTTAGTTCTAGTATCCTCATCAGTGCTCAGTATCACTACTCATTGTCTTGTGCTGCATTGTTGTGACCAGTATACTACAGTACAATAGTCCAGTGCTGTTCTTGCTTCCCAGTGTCAGTTCTGGTATCCTCATCAGTGCTCAGTATCACTACTCATTGTCTTGTGCTGCATTGTGGTGACCAGTATACTACAGTACAATAGTCCAGTGCTGTTCTCGCTGCCCAGTGTCCGTTCTAGTATCCTCATCAGTGTTCAGGATCAGTGCTCATTGTCTTGTGCTGCATTGTGGTGACCAGTATACTACAGTACAATAGTCCAGAGCTATTCTTGCTGCCCAGTGTCAGTTCTAGTATCCTCATCAGTGCTCAGTATCAATACTCATTGTCTTGTGCTGCATTGTGGTGACCAGTATACTATAGAACAATAGTCCAGTGCTGTTCTCGCTGCCCAGTGTCAGTTCTAGTATCCGCATCAGAGCTAAGTATCAATACTCAATGGGGGTAATTCCAAGTTGATCGCAGCAGAATTTTGTTAGCAGTTGGGCAAAACCATGTGCACTGCAGGGGAGGCAGATATAACATGTGCAGAAAGAGTTAGATTTGGGTGGGTTATTTTGTTTCTGTGCAGGGTAAATACTGGCTGCTTTATTTTTACACTGCAAATTAGATTGCAGATTGAACACACCACACCCAAATCTAACTATCTTTGCACATGTTAAATCTGCCTCCCCTGCAGTGCACATGGTTTTGCCCAACTGCTAACAAAATTCTTGCTGCGATCAACTTGGATTTACCCCCCATTGTCTTGTGCTGCATTGTGGTGACCAGTATACTACAGTACATTACTAAAAGTCCAGTGCTGTTGCTGCATTTTGCTGCTGTAGGGTGCTATGGTAGTGTCCTGTCACTGTGCATAGGTCATCATCATTCCAGTCACAGTGGAATCTGGTATCTATCTAGTAGTATCTAATTCCAGACATTACTGCTGTCTAATTCCAGATATATTACTGACATATAATTCCACAAAATAAAAAAATGGAGAACAATAATGTGGAGGGTAAAATAGGGAAAGGTCAAGATCCACTTCCACTTAGTGCTGAAGCTGCAGCCACTAGTCATGGCAGAGATGATGAAAGGCCATCAACATCGTCTCTCAAAGCCTATGCCTAATGTCATAGTAGAGAGCATGTAAAATCCAAAAAGCAAAAGAAGTTCAGTAAAATGACCCAAAAATCTAAATTGAAAGCATCTGAGGAGAAGCGTAAACTAGCCAATTTGATATTTACGACACAGAGTGGCAAGGAATGTCTGAGGCCCTGGCCTATGTTCATGACTAGTGGTTCAGCTTCACATGAGGATGGAAGCACTCATCCTCCCACTAGAAAAATGGAAAGAGTTAAACTGGCAAAAGCACAGCAAAGAACTGTGCGTTCTTCTAAATCACAAATCCTTAAGGAGAGTCTAATTGTGTCGGTTGCGATGCCTGACCATTCCAACACTGTACGGGAAGAGGTGGCTATTTCCACCATTTTCACTCCCCCTGCAAGTGCTGGAAGGAGCACCTACTGTCCAGTTCCTGATAGTCAAATTGAAGATGTCACTGTTGAAGTACACCAGGATGAGGATATGGGTATTGCTGGTGCTGAGTAGGAGATTGACAAGGAGGATTCTGATGGTGAGGTTGTTTGTTTAAGTCAGGCACCCGGGGAGACACCTGTTGTCCGTGGGATGAATAAGGCCATTGACATGCCTGGTCAAAAAACAAAAAAAAATCATCTCTTTGGTGTGGAATTATTTCAACAGAAATGCGGACAGCTGGTGTCAAGCCATGTGTTGCCTTTGTCAAGCTGTAATAAGTAGGGCTAAGGACGCCAACCACCTAGTAACATCCTCCCTTATACGTCACCTGGAGCGCATTCATCAGAAGTCATTGACAAGTTAAAAAACTTTGGTTGACAGCGGAAGCAGTCCACTGACAACTAAATCCCTTCTTCCTCTTGTACTCAAGCTCCTGCAAACCACCCCACCAACTCCCTCAATGTCAATTTCCTCCTTAGACAGGAACACCAATAGTCCTGCAGGCCATGTCACTGGCAAGTCTGACGAGTGCTCTCCTAACTGGGATTCCTCCGATGGATTCTTGAGTGTAATGCCTACTGCTTCTGTTACTGCTGGCACTGCTGTTGTTGCTGCTGGAAGTCGATCGTCATCCCAGAGGGGATGTCGGAAGAACACTTGCATTACTTCCAGTAAGCAATTGAATGTCCAACAGTCCTTTGCGAGGAAGATGAGATATCGCAGCAGTCATCCTGTTGCAAAGTGGATAACTCAGGCTTTGACAACTATGTTGGTGTTAGACGTGCATCCGGTATCTGCTGTTAGTTCACAGGGACTTAGAGAATTGCTTGAGGTAGTGTGTCCCCGGTACCAAATACCATCTAGGTTCCACTACTCTAGGCAGGCGATACCGAGAATGTACACAGACATCAGAAAAAGAGTCACCAGTGTCCTAAAAAATGCAGTTTTACCCACTGTCCACTTAACCACGGACATGTGGACAAGTGGAGCCGGGCAGACTAATGACTATATAACTGTGACAGCCCACTGGGTAGATGTATTGCCTCCCACAGCAACAACTGCAGCAGCGGCACCAGTAGCAGCATCTCGCAAACGCCAACTCGATCCTAAGCAGGCTACACTTTGTATCACCACTTACCATAAGAGGCACACAGCTGACAACCTCTTACAGAAACTGAGGAGCATCATCACAGATAGGCTTACCCCAATTGGACTCTCCTGGGGATTTGTGACATCAAACAATGCCACCAATATTGTGCATGCATTACATGTGGGCAAATTCCAGCACATCCCATGTTTTTCACATACAATGATTTTGGTGGTGCAGAATTTTTTGACAATGACAGGGGCATGCAGGATATGCTGTCGGTGGCCTGAAGAATTGCTGGCCACTTTCGGCATTCAGCCACTGCGTGCCAAAGACTGGACCACCAGCAAATACTCCCGAACATGCTGAAGCAAGACGTGGTAACGAGGTGGAATTCAACCCTCTATATGCTTTAGACGATGGAGGAGAAGCAAAAGGCTATTTAAGCCTATACATCTGCCTACGATATAGGCAAAGGAGGGGGAATGCACCTGACTCAAGTGCAGTGGAGAATGATTTCAATGTTGTGCAAAGTTCTCCAACCCTTTGAACTTGCCACACGTGAAGTCAGTTCAGACACTGCCAGCTTGAGTCAGGTCATTCCCCTCATCAGGCTTTTACAGAAGCAGCTGGAGAGATTGAAGGAGGAGCTAAAACGGAGCGATACGGCTAGTCATGTGGGACTTGTGGATGGAGCCCTTCATTCGCTTAACCAGGATTCACGGGTGGTCAATCTGTTGAAATCAGAGCACTACATTTTGACCACCGTGCTCGATTCTAGGTTTAAAGCCTACATTGTATCTCTCTTTCTGGCAGACACAATTCTGCACATGTTCAAAGACCTGCTGGTGAGACAATTGTCAAGTCAAGCGGAACGTGACTCGCCAACAGCTCCTCCTTCATTTTCTCCCACCACTAGAGATTCCAGGATAAGGATAATATTTCCCAAAACCACCCGCTGGCGGTGATGCAGGGCAGTCAGGAGCGGTAGCTGACATCTGGTCCGGACTGAAGGACCTGCCAACGATTACTGACATGTCGTCTACTGTCACTGCATATGATTCTGTCACCATTGAAAGAATGGTGGAGGATTATATGAGTGACAGCATCCAAGTAGGCATGTCAGACAGTCCGTACATATACTGGCAGGAAAAAGAGGTAATTTGGAGGCCCTTGCACAAACTGGCTTTATTATACCTAAGTTGCTCCCCCCTCCAGTGTGTACTCTGAAAGAGTGTTTAGTGCAGCCGGTAACCTTGTCAGCAATCAGCGTATAAGGTTACTTTCACAAAATGTGGAGAAGATGATGTTCATCAAAATTAATTATACATTCCTCAGGGAAGACCTTGACCAGCCATTGCCTCCAGAAAGTACACAGGGACCTGTGATGGTGGATTCCAGTGGGGACAATTTAATACTCTGTGAGGAGGGATGTACACAGTGAAAAGGGTGAGGAATCGGATGATGAGGAGGAGGTGGATATCTTGGCTCTGTAGAGCCAGTTTGTGCAAGGAGAGATTGATTGCTTCTTTTTTGGTGGGGGCCCAAACCAACCAATCATTTCAGCCACAGTCATGTGGCAGACCCTGTCGCTGAAATGATGGGTTTGTTAAAGTGTGCATGTCCTGTTTATACAACATACGGGTGGGAGGGAGGGCCCAAGGACAATTCCATCTTGCACCTATTTTTTATTTATTTTTGCATCATGTGCTGTTTGGGTACTATTTTTTAAAGTGCCATCCTGTTTGACACTTCAGTGCCACTCCAAGATGGGCCAGGTGTTTGTGCCGCCCACTTGGGTCACTTAGCTTAGTCATCCAGTGACCTCGGTGCAAATTTTAGGACTAAAAATAATATTGTGAGGTGTGAGGTGTTCAGAATAGACTGGAAATGAGTGGAAATTATGGTTATTGAGGTTAATAATACTATAGGATAAAAAATGACCCCCAAATTCTATGATTTAAGCTGTTTTTGAGGGGTTTTTGAAAAAAAACACCCGAATCCGACAAAAATTCTTAAGGGAGGTTTTGCCAAAATGCGTCCGAATCCAAAACATAACCATGGAACCGAATCCAAAACCAAAACACAAAACCTGAAAAATGCCCGCTGCACATCTCTAGTGTTTTTATGATGTTTTTTTCTTTTGTTTTTTTATTATATTTTCTTTACACAGCATCTATTTGTCTCCATAATCTTGCTCTATTAACTATCAATAGGCTTAGTCCTACGCATTTATATTTTTTCTCACTATTTTGTGGGTAGATATAGTTATCATTATAGAGATTATTGGGGGCTGTTAAAGTTCCCCGTGATAGATACATTGTTCTTGTTTTTTGCATTAGAATATAGTTTTAGTGATATAGTGTTTATATCCAGTTAGATAATTGACACATATCCATTTCGTGATGTATAATCTTGTTAGTCAGCATTGGTGCAGACCATATACCATCATGCAGCTATTTGATATACTTGTAGATTTATGATTATGCCTTGTCTACACAGCTGCTAGTTTGATATGTTACGCATTATATCTCGTTTCAATTGCACTTTGCTTATCGAGCCCTGCATTTTATGTCTAGTTCATCTAGTAACCATGGTGATGGTATACACTGTCCCTGCACCACCCCCCCCCTCTCTCTCTCTCTCTATATATATATATATATATATATATATATATATATATATATATATATTTATTTGATCAGAACTGGGAAATGTGTGTGGATACATGTGCATTTTACAATAAAGGGTTAAAATTTTGAATGCAAATGTGTAGTGAATGATATACAGAGTTTGCAACACATGGACTGAGCGGGATACATATGGTGAACTAATAGCAGAAGATATAAATAACACACCTCCATTCTGAGAGAAAGAGATACTTGCCTGAGGTCCTGTAATTTAGAGTGAAGCTGCTCTGAGAAGGGAAGCCGACAGTGATTAGTTGAATGGGCGGTGCTATGTACAGGGGAGCAGCAGAGCTGTATATAAAGGAATAGTAGGGGGCAGTAAAATGGCTAGGTAGAGCTGGATCAGAAGGTAGCTTTAGAAGTGAGAGCTACCAAGTCACAGGAGATGAGGCAAGGCTGGAGAGACATTGAGCACAGGCTGAAGTTCCTTGATGTTTTCAGCCCATACAGAGGATCCAGCTAGTAAGTTAAAACAGCCACACCACCACAGTGTAGAATTGCATCCACAGTTAATTAAATGGTAAGCAAAGCTGTAACATAAACCCATAGCCAAATTAAAGGGTGGGTGCAGGGATTACTATATCATGTGACCAAATCTGTTAGCAGCAGAACCAAGCAGCCAGAATGCAAGAAGGACAGTATGAAGTGCGGGCAGAGACACAAGAGTATCAGGTCTCATGACCTACTAATGGAGATTCCCAAATAGAAGAAAGATAGGAAGGTAGGAGACAGCTGTAAGTGACCCAGGGATCCCAGCTTTGTATACATTTATGAGTTAAAATACCTTTCTTATTAAATATAGGTGACGCCAATCATATATTAAGAGGACATCCAGGTGCAGAGTATTTTGTCCCTCCTCTAATAGGTCATGTTGGGAGTTATGCACAATCTGATCAACCCCCCTCCATTCCCTGGACTCTGGATCTCCCTGTCTTAAATGCCCCAGGCTTTCCAAGGCTTAATCCAGCCCTGCATAAACCTGCATCACCAATTAATGTTGCAACATCAGGAAGTGATTTATCAAAGGAGCTACATTAATGACGGCTGTAGTGAGTCAGTACTAAACACTAGAGAGGAGTTACCTTTAGCCCTCTTACTTGTAGTGGACTTGCAGCATTTCAGTCAGGGTTTATAGTTCCTACAGATGGATCCACGCCAAGGCCTACCTATTTCAGCATCTGGAACCCGTGTGCATGTGAGACACACACGCCCCATTCAGTGCAATGGGAGAGTCTCTGTGCACTCCCATAGCACAGGTTGGTGCCAGATCACCTTGCCATGCTGGAAGTGCAAGTTTGTGATTTAGCCACATTAGATGAGCATGGCTCCATCTGTAAATCCCGGATAAAGTATTAACGGAATCAGTACAAGATCTTGCCAGTGGTCAGAATACAGGCACCGGTATACCAACCGGCACAAACCCGACGGGGGGGGGGGTGGAGGTGAGTGCAATGCAGTAGGCACGGTGCCTTGCTACGCTCAGCACACTTATTTATTCTCCCTCCATGGGTGTCGTGGACACCCACAGAAGGAGAATATGTCGGGATTGTGCCGGTCAAGATCCCGGTATCAGTATTCAGACTGCCAGTATCCTATCCAGCGGGTTCTTTACCTCATCTCGTATTAACAGCTGAGAGCTAAATAACTTCAATTTACAGACTGGTATATTGTATCTGCAGGTGTACAGCAATAGCTCATAGACTAGGAGATAATATCTCACAATTTCAGTAAACCCTTAGGATCTTCAAAAACATCCACTAACATCTGTATATGTTTGTCCTGCTCAGCTGCCATCTAGACTAATCCAAGCTCTGAGCACTTTTTAAACAGCTGCATTCTATATATATATATATATATATATAAATATATATATATTTATATTGTGAATATGACCAGCACACCAACAAATTTAAATAAATGCGCCCGGTGTCCTCATACCCATGTATCGATAAACATAAAGTATAAACAGCGGCACTCACAGCTTGTAGAAACGGGTAAATAAACTGCCACAGTCCGTATAGTAGATCAACATTTCAATACAGTAAAGATTGTCGTCAGGATTACAAACCATGCAGTAAAATTCTCACCACCACTAGTGAATATCCCCCACCACTAGTGAATGATTCGTCCGCCCGCCAGGGTGCCAAACCGGGACGCCAATGCGTGACGCCATCTGATGACGTGGCGGCTCCACGCCGTCACGTCCAAACAATACCCGTCACCATAACAACCAATAGGCGCTCATTCAAGCAGGAGCGGCAACTCCCTGCTACGTCCTGGCCGCACCTATCACAATAGTGACAAAAAATAAACAAATGGACAATACGCTTACAAAAAAAATCACATATACAGTACAATGTAACATAAGCATCTTTGTCACAGAAATATATAAAATTGTAAGAAATATTTACCGATAATAGATATCCATACTAAAATCCTAGCAGAACACAGCAGTCACCTTAAACAGCATTCATTAGAAAATTTTTAGAAAATTTTTTCAGGTCACGAAGATAATAAAAAATAATGATAATGTACGAATTAGTCAATGTAAAGCTAAAATAAGCGATAATACATACATCTAGATGAGAAAATTATTAACCCATCTAGATTAGACCCATAAGCGATACAACATATACCTGGATGAGAAAATTATCAACGCTTTTTAAACTAAACCTATAATGAGAATAGACATTAGAAACCAGACAAGGGAAGGATCTCATTCAACCCTCGAGGGGCCAGGACATCTAACCTATGGATCCACCTAGCCTCACATCTCAGAAGCGCTGCACCTCTATCACCTCCTCTACGTGATGGAGGGATGTGATCTATCATGCGGTATTTGATGCTAGCTATATTATGTTTCAACTTAGCCCAATGTCTGGCAACTGGTTGATTATTTGTCCCAGTAGCCAAGGCTTGTCTAATGGCTGAGCGGTGTGCCGTCATCCTTTCTTTAAATTTTCTGATGGTTTTTCCAACATAAACAAGTCCACATGGGCATATGATCTGATATATTATGTGGGTACTCTCACAAGTGAGACGGTGTCTGATTTTGATCTTGGTGCCTAAGTGAGGATGGCAAAAAGTGTCACCACTAATTAGATATTTACATGTGGTGCACGGACACTTGTAACAACCAACTTTACCTTGTGTCAGAAAATTTTGTGACGGTGGTTTCCCCTTTCCTGAAATATCTGATTTAACCAAGATATCCCTCAGATTGCTAGGTCTTGTATAGCAAGGCATCAAATCCACATTGTTTAATTTCAGTTGCTCATCTGATTTAATAAGATACCAGTGTTTTTTTGTAATTTTGTTAACCGTCTCTGATTGTGAGTGGTACTGATTGATCCAAGGTAATTTAGTATTCTGAATATTTCTAACTTTCTTTGTTAATAATTCCGTCCTATCCATAGATAGTACTTTCTCCTTATCACGGAGTAAATTTTCTAATTTGTAGCCCCTGGCTACAAATTTAACAATCAACTCATCAAACTGAGTTGAAGCCAACAAGATGTCATTAATGATTCTCATGATCCTAATCATCTGAGAGTATGGCAAGCCATACCTCAAACTCTTAGAATGGCAACTATTCCAATGAAGGAATGTGTTGCGATCAGTCAGTTTAGTAAACACAGTTGTACTAATCTCACCATTAAAAATAGAGATTCTAACATCCAAAAAATCCATAGTTTGTCTATCCATTTTGTAAGTAAATTTAACAGGACTACTTGAGCTATTATGTGCTTCCATTATAGATTTAAATTTTCCTTCTGTGCCCTTCCAAAAAAATAACAAGTCATCAATAAACCTTGTATAAAACAAGATATCAGACGCGATCTCAGGGTCCTTAAAGAAAATCTCATGCTCAACAGAAAACATAAAAATATTGGCATACGTTGGAGCAACTGCGGAACCCATAGCACACCCCTTGGTCTGTAAATAAAACTCACTATCAAAAATAAAATAATTCTGGGTGAGGATGAGCTCCAACAGTTGCCCCACAATCTCAATTTGTGTCTCGTTAAGAGTACTAGAAGTAACCAGAAAGTTTTTAACCGCATGCAGGCCCTCAACATGAGGGATAACAGTATACAAACTGCATACGTCTGCTGTAATGAGCCAGACATCATCTGGAACAGTGCCTAGAGCAATTAATTTATTGAGGAGCGCTGTGGTGTTCAACAAATAATTAGGATGTATTTGTACAAACAGTTGCAAAATAGTATCTAACAATATAGATGTCGGTTGAAATAATGATCCACGTGCCGCAATAATAGGTCTACCTGGCGGCGGGTTTAAACCCTTGTGGATTTTCGGCAAACTATAAAGTAACGGAACAATAGGAAAATCTGGAATAAGGACCTCAAAGCACTCCTCAGAAATAAGTGAAGCATCCAATGCAATCAATAAGTTCTCTTTAAACCCTTAGCAAAAATAGAGGTGGGGTCTCCCTGTAATTTAGAGTAGACCCCAGGCTCAGCAAGTTATCGTTGAAGACGGATGATGAGATTTTCATTATGAGACTAAGACTTCAGGGCTTTCAGTTATTGTGGATTCAAATTTGAGTAAGATCTTCCTTTGCCAGGGTTTGTTAGCGTGCCAACTACTTCCTGGTCTATTACTCGCATGAAGGTCTTTATACTCGGGTTATTGGAAAGATGGTCAAAGGTTGAGGGCTTCTTAAATTTCTGTAAGCTTAATGGGATCGTACTTTCATAACTGGATTCAGGTTGTTTATTCACAAAGAATTCTTTCAGTTTAAGTTTACGTTGAAGTTGGTTCTTTTCTATATTCCACCTCAGATGATCAAAATCTTTCGATGGTACAAAGGAAAAATCTTTGGTTAACACACTTTTCTCACTTTGTGAAAGATTGAAGATGATTTGCTCTTTTTGGTGTACGGGTGGCTTTATTCCACGTTTGACTACGTCTATACTGTCCCCCTCGTCGGGTAGGGAATCTTTGCGGGCACCGGTGCGCGTTATAACCCCTAAAGGGGCATTAGGACCTCTTCGACGATTACGTGGTCTTTCAGAGACGCTTGCAGTGCTGGTATTCTCAGCAGAGGTGTCAGTATCTATGGCTGTTCTCGGATATTGTCGTCGACGGAAGAATGGACGTTTGCTGTCACCGTCTTTGTTTCCAGAAAGCCATCTGTAAACTTGGTGGTTTTCATAGTCCTTCTCCACTTTGAGAAATCTCTCTCTTTTATATTTGATCAGATCGCGCTTATAAGTAGCGAGCTGATTGCTGAGTTTGTTCAGCCATTCGTTCTCCTTATCAGCCTCTAATAATGGTATGTGTGACACCTCCAGAGTGGAAATTAGTTTTAACTTCTTCAACCTCTTTATTAGAGAATTCTATCACAAGTAACATTAAATCTGCGGAATACTTATTTAAGATGGAGACCCATTTGCGACAAAAAGCAGGATTCCATCTCCCAATCGTGGGGCAATTACGCACCCTGAACCCTCTGGGTATTTTCTTAGAGCGGAAATAATCGCTCAACGTAATCGCATGATACAGTATGTGAAATCTATCTCTTTTTTCTTTAAACGTAGGAGGTCACGGAAAATTATGTCCGTAGGGAGTGCCTCTATTTGATCAAATAATTATTCCTTATGTAAAATAGTGTCGGTCTCTAGCTAAAATGTTCCTGTAGCGGCATAGATAATGGATTGAACATATATTTATCTATGGCACTATGCTCCATCATTTCTAATGCTGCTACAGTTCTATAACCACAAGCATAAGTGTGTAATAAACAATGACGCTACAATGAACTCGCAGGTTGATCCAAAGGTTCAAAAACAGCGATTGAAATGTCCATATAACACCCCACAAGTGAACCAATACCAGGAAATATATATATAATAACAACCATCCAGTAGTTCCTGAGAATTGATGACAAAGAATAGTTCTTAAATATACTTGGTTGCCTTGACAATACTGAAAACCAAAGCTTGGGTTGTCACAAATATATATTGGGAATATGCCCGGCACTCCAACAAATTTAAATAACTGCGCACGGTGCCCTCATAGCCACGAATGGATAAACATAAAGTATAAACAGCGGCACTCACAGCTTGTAGAAATGGGTAAATAAACTGCCACAGTCCATATAGTAGATCAACGTTTCAATACAGTAAAGATTGTCGTCAGGATTACAAACCATGCAGTAAAATTCTCACCTTATATCCCCCACCACTAGTGAATAATTCGTCCGCCCGCCAGGGCGCCAAACCGGGACGCCAATGCGTGACGCCATCTGATGACGTGGCGGCTCCACGATGTCACGTCCAAACAATACCCGTCCCCATAACAACCAATAGGCGCTCATTCAAGCAGCAGCAACTCCCTGCTACGTCCTGGCCGCACCTATCACAATAGTGACAAAAAAGAAACAAATGGACAATACGCTAACAAAAAAATCACATATACAATGTAACATAAGCATCTTTGTCACAGAAATATATCAAATTGTAAGAAACATTTACCGATAATAGATATCCATACTAAAATCCTAGCAGAACATAGCAGTCACCTTAAACAGCATACATTAGAAAAATTTTAGAATTTTTTTTCAGGTCAATAATTTATTATCTTTGTGACCTGAAAAAAATTCAATTTTTTTTCTAATGTATGCTGTTTAAGGTGACTGCTATGTTCTGCTAGGATTTTAGTATGGATGGTGTTTCATAAGTACGTCCACCAGAATAATATACCCACCTATATACTGTAAGTGAAATCACAAAAAGCTACAAGTTTGTTTGACAGATGACAGTGATCCTTTGATTTCCTTAACATGCCCCCATTGATAGGATTTGATTCACCTTTATATGCTTTGATTGCACATTTGACTGTCTTAAGCTATTAACTCAGTGTATTAAATTATCGTTTTTATTGATTTCTAGTCCAAAAAAGCAAATTAATAAAGAATATTACACAAAATTAAATTCATGTAGCTATTGTGGAATTGACAAACATTATAAGGGAAATAAAGATAAATGTAAAATAATAAAAAATGGTTACTTCAGCAATACAAAATGATGATGATACATAAGTAGACAAAAAAATCTATAAATGGAACATGGTCAGTGTATCAGATATAAATCAACAATACCTGTCAATACATGACTTAAAATTTAGAAAAATACAGTGAATGCAATCAAACCGATAATAAAATTGACAATAAGGAAACAATGAGCTCAGCTCACATCTGAGATTTGATACATTTTAATTTCCCATTGGACATACAGGATGTGGTTATGATTTCTCCATCTTGACCTTGTGTGGCTCATTTACGTACATACAGTATACTGTATCTTCATTTACCTGCTTGTTGTGTAAACACTCTGTTGCTTAGGCATCAGATACATTTTCTTAGGTTGCTGTAGCATCAAATTAAACACCAAGGTATCAATTTATCTTTGAGCTGTACATGCCAGTTATGGGGCTCAGTGGTGCAGGCTGTGAATGCAGTAGCACCCTTGGTGAAATCACAGGCCCACTACAGAACCCAGCCATCAGACATCAAAAGGAAGATGAAGGACAAAATTATAGAAGAAAAGCTGCATCAAGGGCAGTTGGTGAGTCCCATTTAGTGAATGCATACCTAGATTATGATTTCTTGAGTTCATCAGGAAAACCAGTTAAGCATGCAGATCACATCAGGGCCTTGTACACAGCCTCTCAGCTACCCTCTAGGCTAGAAGTAGTCAAGATTAAGACAAACTCGAGAGACTACCCATGAAGCAGTGGGCAATAGACTTGTAGACCAGGCCACCAAGCAAGCCACCTTAATTCAACTGCCCCAGGCTGAGCCCACCTATGTGGTAAGCCAATCACCCAAGTTTGACAACACCACATTATACCAGCTGTAGAAGCAGGCCTCAGTTCCCAATTCAGTATGATAACTGAAGTGCAAAAATTATTTTTGGCCAATTTCTGCTCTTATGCGCATGCACGAGGGTCACTTTGCGCAAGCACGAAGACTCAGCTTGCGATCACACATGATTGCAAGTGAAGTCCTGGCGGGGAGGGAATGGGCATCAAAGCACAGTTTTGTGGGTGACAATGTACCAATGAGAGGGCATGGTCTAAAAAATGGAGGTGTGTCCAGATCATTTGTGGGGCAGGCTTCAGGGGCTGCATGACATCACACACAGCCCCTGTGAGCCTAAACATGGTGGGTTGCTAGGCTGCGTAGGCAGGGGGCAACCCTAGACATGTGATTGCATCGCTGTCTTGTGATGTGCTTGCATGTTTGTGGTGAGGTAGGCAGGACCCAGCATGCGGGGTGGACTTGCCCTATACTAAGCGTCCCCCTGCATGTTTGAGTAAATGGTTGTAGGTGTGCGATTTTTCACACATCTACAACCCATGTTGAATCAGGCTCTCAGATAAGGAAAAGAAGGCAAGGATAAAACATGGAGCGCAAGACACACAAGGAGAGTGGTGCAAAAACCAATGTTTATTTCTATCAAATCTCTTTACCCTATTATGGCCCAATTTCAGCATGGAAAAGTTCACATATCAAAGGATGCCATGGTAGCAGCAACAAATATACATTGGACAGAACTAGGGTTTGCACAAGCAGCACAACCATTTATATCAGGCTGCGAAATCTGTGATTTGAATAACCCAGGTAAGACTGCACCAACTCCCCAGAAAAGTACACATCAGACCCAATATCCCTTACAGAGAATTCATGTAGACTTTATTCAACTGCCCATGTGTTCTGGGTTTTACCATGTGCTTGTTTGTATGGCACTGGCCAGAGGCATGGCCTTGTAGACTTGCAAATGCCAAGACAGTAGCAAAGAAACTAATGTCAGAGGTGATCTGCAGGTATGGTTTACCAGAGGTAATAAAAAAGTTATAGAGGGATACACTTTGACTTTACTGTCCAAAATTTGTAGTTAGTGGATGTGCACCTACATTGTCCTAGTGAGATATATTCACCTAGTCTATGAGATATGGCTGTGCTCCTGCAGATATGAAATACCAGTTTGCGACTTGAAGTTATTTAGCCCTCATCTATAGTAGCTATAAACTCTGTCTTAAATGCTGCAAGTCCACTACAAGTTAGAGAGCTAAAGTTAACTCCTCCCTATTGTTTAATACTGACTCACTCCAGCTGTCATTAATATAGATCCTTTGATAAAAATGTTTTTCTGTTGTTACAACATTAATTGGTGATGCAGGCTTATGCAGGGCTGGATTAGCCTTGGGAGGCCAAGGGCATTTAAGACAGGGAGATCAAGAGTCGAGGGAATGGAGGGGGGGGGGTGATCAGTTTGTGCATACCTCCTAACATGACCCATTCCAGAAGGGACAAAATGTTCTGCTCCTGGACATCCTCTTAATATACAGTATGATTGATGTCACCTGTGTTGAACTATATTTAATAAGAACAGTATTTAACTCAAAAGGAAACAAAGCTGGGATCCCTGGGTCACTTATAGCTTTGCTTACTGTTTTTCTGATAATTAAATTCTACACAGTGTTGGTGTGACTGCTTTAACTTACTAGCTGGATCCTCTGTGTTGGTTGAAACTTTAAGGAACTGCAGTATGTGTTCAATGTCTCTCCAGTTCTGCATTACATCCGGCTTATAATATTTATACATCCTATAACATATATCTAACTACATTAATATATAAATATTTTATATATTACCACTACACATTTGGTTACATTCTCCCCCTGGTGTACTGACACCAATAACATCAAATTTAAGGTGACTTGACACCAACTAAAGTTTTACATATAGATAAAACTTATTTAAATGAAATATTTTTCATTCACATCACATTCCTACTTAGGGTTATACCAAACATAATGCCATGGCTATATAACATCTGTATGCACTACCCTAGGCTTATCTTTTAAGCTTTCATACACCAGCTAATAGCCAGAGTAACTGAAATGTACAGCCTAGACATCAGCTAGATGGGCTGAACTGTCATTTCAGACTCACGTCTGGTAGCCCCCAGGTTCATTTTGATGGTGAGCTGCTCCAGATTGTCTCCAATGTTCACCTCTCAACATTAATGGCATGTGGTGCTCCGCAGTTCCAGTATGGAAAACATGTGGTTAGAGTGCATCAGAAAGAGAGTATGAAGTATTAGAAAGTGTAAGAGAAGGAAAGGCACATGAGGGGTGAAAGCCCTGCTCTTGCTAGCTTAGAAGGGATAACAAACCAGGGTGAAACAGAAGGGGTAGATAGTGAGCATAGACAAAAAGGTTTGGACAAGAGTTGGCTGGGTTTGGTGACGAAGTGGGTCTTGAGAGCCCATTTGAAGTTTTGCAGAGAGGTGAAAAGTCAAAGATGTGGAGCAGCCTTTCCTATTAATTATGGAAGATTACCTTACTTACTCTACATAAACTCCATATTTCAGAAGCTGGGACCTCAACCCACTCATCCTCCTGTGAATAATGAGATACATTTGGTCTTTGATATAGAGAACCTGCATCACTGTTATTTCTTCCTGGATGATATTTAATGCAAAAATTATATACGGCTAAAGAAACCATCCACATGTGTCCAGTGGCATGTAGCTTGGCAGTGACTGGAATGTAACATGGTTTATTTTCTGTACAGATAATCGAGCCCCATACAAATTATCTTGAAGTTTATCCAAAACAGCCCATTTTAATGCCAAAAAAAATCAAATTTATGCACTAGGTAGTTATTTTCACTTACGCTCAGCCCTCAACTTATTTAGGACACATGTTGAAGTTTATCCTGATGTCGCTGATATAGCACTCCCCCCAATTCTTTAAAAGAGGCATCCACATGAAGCACATATGGTAATGCAGGATCTGCAAATGCCAGAACCAGACTGTTGGTTAAACTGTCTTTTACAAATTAGTCTTCTTGCAGACTTGCCTGGATGCATTCACATCACAGGCTGTATGGCGCAGCATAGCATATTGTAGTGGGAATGTGCGTACGCATTCTCTGGATACCCATTAAGAAAAATACACTCTGCAGCCCCCGGGCAGCATGGGAGCATTGCTACTGCTGCCCAAACTGGGAGGGAGAGCTGGCTGCACTTGGTAGGTATGGGCAGTAGGGTACTAGGTTTTCATAGCCCATACTTTTAAGTACTGTTTGACTGCTGTGTTCTTGGGAGCATGCATATGAACAGTCTTGCAATTAATAGCAAAACAAAAGAATGCGGCCAGCATGCTTTGCCACAATTTGAACGCATTGCAGCAAAACCACACCAAAGGATAGCTTTTAGCAAAGATGTGTGAGGACACATATGTAGCTTCAAAAAAGCTTGCTCACATTCAATAGTCCAACATTTTCCAAACTCCTCATTGAACTTTTAATAAGGGCCATCGAGTTGAACAACCTTCGTTGAAAGGTTTGCTCATCTGGGAGGTAGATATCTTTTGGCTCTGTTAATGCATTAGTGGTTTCAGAAAAATTTGGCAAAAATCTTAAGTAGTATCCACAGAAACTTAGGAACAATCTTAGATCTTTCAGTTTCTTTGGTCGTGGCAAATCAGCTAGTGCAGCTACATTCTCAGTGTCTGTGAAAATGTCTTCTCAGTTAACCACATGACCAATGTGTTTAACTGATGTTTGACAAAAATTAAATTTTTCCAATTACACTTTCCAACCATATTTCATTAACCTGTCAAGTACTAATAATAAACGTGTATTATGCTCTTCCAATGTTTTCCCAAGAATTAAAAATGTCATCAATATACATAAGGATCTCATGGAGATTCATGTCCCCCATAGTCTTGTCCATCCTCCATTAAAATATAGCAGTAGCTCCAGATAAACCTTGTGGCATTCATTCAAACTGAAAATCCTCAGAGGACAAATAAAGACAGTTTTCTCATCATCTTCAGGACTCATTGGGATTTGATAGTACCAATTCCTTAAGTCTAAAACTGGGAACTGATCAATTTGCTTTTAGCATTAGATGGTACAGTATATCACTACCCTCAATACACTGTTGGAAGTCAGCCCCAGACAAATCAATTATTGATGCCTTCTTGTACTGCAGACTTTGGGTACTATCTGCCAGACTTTGTAAGAGTGTTAACACATCCTGAGATAATTATTTTACCTCAGTTTCATGACAACACTTAGCCAAAGTCCTAAACAAATTTGTGTTAATCTCCACAATTTAAGCATTTAAGTTGTCGACATTTGAAAGCCCTATGTCCAGGCCTTTACATTGAAAACAATCTTGTGTTCAGATACCTCTACATCAACCTCATCCAAATGGCATCAAAGTATATCTAGCTGAAACTATTGTTTGCTTGTCTTTGGATTCTAATGGATCTAACCTCTTGTTTAAGTCATCTATGTTCTTATTCAACTGTTCTATAGAAGCAGCAACACGAGCCTAGGTACCTGCAGTATGAGCTTTTTCATATTATTTTCTCAAGCTTCTACCAGAACCTCTCCTTGTTTGACTATATATATATATATATATATATATATATATATATCTATCTATCAATTGCTGAACTGGAGGAGCTTCACATCCTACTTCCATGAATCACAACTTTTGTATAATGTGGACTGGACCCAATGCTTTCTTTGCATTCTTTGACTATTTATTTAAACATTCTCAAATCCCTTTTATATATGATGGTATAAATCTTTGTATAATCTATGTATATCTAGTCTCTCATACTGTTTCTGATAGGTATGACGTAACCTGTTTATACAAGATTGTTTCCATCTTCTGGAGAAAAATATTCCAAATGTAATGCCATCAAATAGTCTTGGGAAGTGGTATTGGCATTTCCTCTTCAGGTAGCTTGAACAACTTCTCCTGCAGGCCCTCACAAAATTTCAGCTAATCTCTACCTCCACATCGTTTCAGCACAATACATTGACTCCAATTGTTGCACAGCATTTTTCTTCAGGTTTCATAACTGTCCTCTCCTGATGGAACTGGCATTATTCCTGAGAACTTTTGCAGTCTCCGATAACTGTCTTCATAATGCAATTGACAAAGTGTTCCTGCTATGTTGTTAAGAGCATTAGCCAGCTGTAAACCTTCACTTGGTGCTAATTTTGGAGTATTTTCTGGATTATTTTTTTCCTTTGCCAGTGGACCGTGTAAAAATTTAACATTCTCTATGCCATGGGAATCTTCCGTCTCTGAATCTTTTATATCTATGGTCCACATTGCATACCTCTTTCTTCTAGGCATACTACTAGCTGAAAGTGCCATATGAATCATATCCTTTCCAACAGATTTTGCATGACAAATAATAGTAACATAGTATTTGAGGTTAAATACAACACAGATTACTCACAACTCAACCTTCCACTGATCAATGATAATAGGTTTAACTCTCCAAACAATGGGCGGAGAAGAGATTCAATGCCCTCCTCGAATATATAATTTAAGTATCCATATATACATGTAGCTATGAAAAAAATCAGGGTTCACAACTTTCTTCTTACACCAATTGTATATGTCTTCACAAGTAAATTCCACCATAACAACTATAGATCTCTTTCTAATAAACAGGAGATCCTTGATTCAAATCTCAGCCTTTGCCTCCAAAAGTGTAACACTTGCTCACCTGTAATATGGAACTTGGTAAACAAAACTACACACACTTTTTTTTATTGTTGTTGATTGTGGCAATGATTCACTCAAGATTTGTTTTATTTCTAATAATAGGGCAGTTTTGGGAAACCTTCATAACATTATGCAAATAATAATTACATTCAGTCAGTTAAATGAACACAATAAAAAATAAATAAAGATGAATAATTTATTAATCTGGAATTTCGGGGGATATTCAGAGATGAACACAGATGGCTGCATATGCAACCAGATCTGCATTCATCTCTGCACATGCGAGGGTCACCCAGCACAGGGCAAGGCTGCCCAGCATGTGTGGGGCCACCTCCTAATACATTTACAATCTAATTGCGAATGCATCAAATCTAGGGTTGACCCCTGGCAGCGCAGCCTGGCTGCACTTTCTCGGAGCGACTGAGTGTTATGTCATGCAGTAACCACAAAAATAGTCCCGGCCCACCCCCATTTGCCCCACCCTTCAAAACCATGTCACAGCCCCAAAAACACATTGCAGTCTCAGCCATCGGGAATGCAAACGCAATGTGCGGTTGCCGAGCATGTGCAGTTTGCTGAAATCAGCAAACTGCGCTCACTGCTAGCCGCATTAGATCCAGGGTCTGAATAACCCTCTTAATCTTCTACAAACATCTTCCATAGACAGGAACAGAATATAAATAGCACATTAACTCGTAAACAATTGGCTAGTAAACTCCCCATGTCTGCATATAAAAAAAATGACCACAAAAGATGTTAATATATCACTTTTCAATGCAGTCAAATGTAATTAATGTATAGAGTACAGAACTGCATTTGAATGAATGATTATAACTAGGTTTGCTATAAGTCCTTCAAAAAATCTTGGCTTGTACACTTATTTCTCAAGGTAAAAGGGTCCAGGACCTTATCAGATATACTGTACTACTTCACAAAAACCCACACACAGATTCTGTACCAAAGTTACTACTCTTGTAAACTAGGAAGCTCTAAAATACAGAATAATTAAAATATTAACAATTAAATATTTTGCTAGTTTTTGTTGTTGGCCATAATCACGTTGGTGCACACGTTTGTTTATTATGAATGGTTCTTTATTGTTTGGTGAACCCAGGTTGAATGACACTGTGGTTCTCCCTGGCTGAGTTGAATGAAATATAGTTACAACCTTCTGTTCCTTGTTACTGTTCCAGCTGACAATTCATTATAATCTCCACTTGCAATAATTAATATCCAACATTCGTAGTTAGTGGAAATGCTCTTAAATTTTCCTAAAGTGGGATCCAAGGGTATAAATCCCTTGTTTAAATGAAATCTCAGTTTCCAGCCAACTTCTGTTGTATTATGTTATTTATATATATATATATATATATATATATATATATATATACCAGATTATCTTCAAGACCCTGCTGAGGGTCTCAAATAGTGGGCACTCACCAATCACTTTCCAAAGATAAAAAGTTTTATTTAGACCATTGAAGTCATCACATACATGTCGACGTTTCGGCTTCGCAGAGCCTTTTTCAAGACCACCACAGGAGACATCTGTTCAGCACGCCAGAGAGCAGTATACTGACATCTGCCTCCCAGGCTCCCTTATATAGCACAAACCCAATCACCTTAATGATTTAATTACCTGATTGCCTAGAGCAGCCCTGTCCCAGTGTTCCATATAATCACTGGAGCAGGTAATCAATTAGGACATAAATAACAACCGATACTGATGTACTGCAATACAGGGCTTTATTAAATACCTGTACTGGAAAGACCAACATATCACATACTTACAGCACTGTGTTTAATGTGTAAAACTCGTGGTATGACCGGAAGCGCATCATATGCGTTCCTCTGTTCACCGCTGTGTGTTCCACTGACATTGACCGGAAGCGCGTCATATGCGCTCAACCGGTAAGCACTGTGCGTTCCATCAGTACTTCCACCTAGGCACAAATCGTGTGTCTCACAGGGGAAAAATGAACATAGTCATCATCTCCATATTTAAGCTAATGGTTATACTCATAAATCATAGTCTGACACATTAGACCCGCCATCACATAGGCTGCGGTCTCATAGACTAACTATATATAGGAGCCCGGAAGACAATGCACACATAGTCCCTTTAGGAGTATATACATACAAATATACCAGTGCATCAGAAAACCTGTCATGCTGATGCACAATGGTAAATACCTACATAGAAAAAAAAAAAAAAAAAGACAAACAACAAACAAAGGTTTAAAATTGCATAGAGAAAAGAGTATTACTATTTCTAAATATTCAATTATTTAAAATAGACACTTCTTGCTAAGACTATATCAGGATCGAAAATGATCCCCGTCTAATGTATGAAGATCATTAGTGGATTATTTTCATTGAGTCCACGAGGTGTGATGGTGTCCAGTCTGTATATCCATTGTGACTCAAGTTTTTTTAACGCTAGGACCCTATCACCACCTCTTGTTAATTCCGGTACCTGATCGATAATCATACACCGCAGAGTTGAAACATGATGATTATGGAGAAGAAAATGTTTGGCAACAGGTTTATCAGTAGTATTTGTCTGGATCGCAGCTCTGATTGAGTAACGGTGGTTTGCCATTCTATCCCTGAATGGTCTACTCGTCATACCCGTGTAGTAGAGACCACAAGGGCATATTATCACATAGATGACGAAGGCACTCATACAGGATAGGTTATAACGGATACGAATTTTCGTACCGTTATGTGGGTGAGGGAATTCCTTACCACTCAACATCGAATTACAGGTGGTACAGCCTTTGCACTTGAAACAACCCGTCCTGCCAGACCTTAGCCAGTGCGTTGGCGCATGTGTCGGCTGTATAGTTGGACGCATCAGCAATTGACGTAAGTTGAGTCCCCTCCGGTATGCACTCATTGGAGGTTTGGTGCCACCGAGACCAAGCTGGGGATCAGTCGTCAGTAATGGCCAATGCTGACCATAGATGTTTCTTGCTGTGCATGAGGTGTGATCATATGTACTAACATGTACAATTCGATTGTCCTTCTTTGATTTCGCAACATTATCAATCGGGTGTTTAAAGCGATGACGTACTTTTTTAATGCATCTATTCAATGTTGTAAGTGAGTACCCTCTCTGGAGTAACCTGGATTTCATCTCCTCTATTTGAATTTCAGCAAGTTCATCTGTGGAGTTTATCCTCAGTACACGCAGGAATTGGGATATTGGCAAGCTTTCCTTGAGCATAGGTGGATGCTGGCTTGTAGCCTGTAAGATGGTATTGCGATCCGTTGTCTTGCGGTATAGCGTAGTATCAAGCTTCCTACCATTCCGCCATAACGTCACATCAAGGAAGGTTATTGTAGTTAGATCAATCGTATAGGTGAATCTGATGGGTCCCTCAATGCCATTAAGGTTATCAATCATAGCTATGTGATATTGGATCATAATAGCTAGGTTTTTTACATATAACTGGCTCACCCTGGTCATTCTTGTAAAAAACCTAGCTATTATGATCCAATATCACACAATGCAAGTATTAAAACATTTGTACGCATAGCAGAAGCAGATATGGTGGCGAGGGCTGATGTAAAGCCTCAATACTTTAATTTATCTATTGAACAGAGAAGTGCGTTGAAATCTCTTAAGGATAACAAAAATATTGTGATATGCCCCGCTGATAAAGGCGGGGCTGTGGTTATCCAGGATTGGAGCCAATATGATAGAGAGATCAGATACCAATTGTCTGATAAACTCACATATGTCAAATTAAAAACTGACCCGACTCAGATGAATAAAAAAATTATCGATGAGGTCATTGATCTAGGCCTTCAGGGGGGATGGATTGATGATTCGGTAGCGGAATACCTTAAAGTGGAATATCCTGTTGTACCAATATTGTATACACTGCTGAAAGTCCACAAACGATTGGACAATCCTCCAGGTCGGCCTATTGTATCGGCAAAGGGGTCCCTTTTACAACCACTGGCCAGCTATGTTGATCAATTTTTACAGCCTCTAATGTGTAATACAAAAAGTTATATACGTGATACCACTGACTTCCTCTCTAAGGTCAGAGATATTGAATTACCGGATTCTGATGTATGGCTTGCGACCCTCGATGTACAATCATTATACACAGTAATCCCACACTATGATGGTATTGATGCAATCAGAAAACAACTTGTGGAGGCTCAACATATAAAACCACCTGTAGAATTTCTGATAAACCTTATTGAGTTAGTCCTCCAAAAAAATTATTTCATGTATGGTGCAGACTATTATGCTCAAATACAGGGGACAGCCATGGGTTCCAACCTTGCGCCAGCTTACGCTAATTTATACATGGCTGACTATGAGCGTAAATATATATTTTCAGTTTGGACATAGATTGTTAAGATATATGAGGTTTATCGATGATATCTTTTTGCTCTGGTCAGGCACTAGGTAAGAGCTGGTAGCTATGATTGATAACCTTAATGGCATTGAGGGACCCATCAGATTCACCTATACGAATGATCTAACTACAATAACCTTCCTTGATGTGACGTTATGGCGGAATAGTAGGAAGCTTGATACTACGCTATACCGCAAGACAACGGATCGCAATACCATCTTACAGGCTACAAGCCAGCATCCACCTATGCTCAAGGAAAGCTTGCCAATATCCCAATTCCTGCGTGTACTGAGGATAAACTCCACAGATGAACTTGCTGAAATTCAAATAGAGGAGATTAAATCCAGGTTTCTCCAGAGAGGGTACTCACTTACAACATTAAATAGATGCATTAAAAAAGCACGTCATCGCTTTAAACACCCGATTGATAATGTTGCGAAATCAAAGAAGGACAATCGAATTGTACATGTTAGTACATATGATCACACCTCATGCACAGCAAGAAACATCTATGTTCAGCATTGGCCATTACTGACGACTGATCCCCAGCTTGGTCTCGGTGGCACCAAACCTCCAATGAGTGCATACCGGAGGGTACTCAACTTACGTCAATTGCTGATGCGTCCAACTATGCAGCTGACACATGCGCCAACGCACTGGCTAAGGTCTGGCAGGACGGATTGTTTCAAGTGCAAAGGCTGTACCACCTGTAATTCGATGTTGAGTGGTAAGGAATTCCGGCACCCACATAACGGTACGAAAATTCGTATCCGTTATAACCTATCCTGTATGAGTGCCTTCGTCATCTATGTGATAATATGCCCGTGTGGTCTCTACTACACGGGTATGACGAGTAGACCATTCAGGGATAGAATGGCAAACCACCGTTACTCAATCAGAGCTGCGATCCAGACAAATACTAGTGATAAACCTGTTGCCAAACATTTTCTTCTCCATAATCATCAGGTTTCAACTCTGCAGTGTATGATCATCGATCTGGTACCGGAATTAACAAGAGGTGGTGATAGGGTCCTAGCGTTAAAAAAACTTGAGTCACAATGGATATACAGACTGGACACCATCACACCTCGTGGACTCAATGAAAATAAATCCACTAAAGATCTTCATACATTAGACGGGGATCGTTTTCGATCCTGATATAGTCTTAGCAAGAAGTGTCTATTTTAAATAATTGAATATTTAGAAATAGTAATACTCTTTTCTCTATGCAATTTTAAACCTTTGTTTGTTGTTTGTTTTTTTGTTTGTTTTTTTTCTATGTAGGTATTTACCATTGTGCATCAGCATGACAGGTTTTCTGATGCATTGGTATATTTGTATGTATATACTCCTAAAGGGACTATGTGTGCATTGTCTTCCGGGCTCCTATATATAGTTAGTCTATGAGACCGCAGCCTATGTGATGGCGGGTCTAATGTGTCAGACTATGATTTATGAGTATAACCATTAGCTTAAAATATGGAGATGATGACTATGTTCATTTTTCCCCTATGAGACATACGATTTGTGCCTAGGTGGAAGTACTGATGGAACGCACAGTGCTTACCGGTTGAGCGCATATGACGCGCTTCCGGTCAATGTCAGTGGAATGCACAGCGGTGAACAGAGGAGCGCATATGATGCGCTTCCGGTCATACCACGAGTTTTACACATTAAACACAGTGCAGTAAGTATGTGATATGTCGGTCTTTCCAGTACAGGTATTTAATAAAGCCCTGTATTGCAGTACATCAGTATCGGTTGTTATTTATGTCCTAATTGATTACCTGCTCCAGTGATTATATAGAACACTGGGACAGGGCTGCTCTAGGCAATCAGGTAATTAAATCATTAAGGTGATTGGGTTTGTGCTATATAAGGGAGCCCGGGAGGCAGATGTCAGTATACTGCTCTCTGGCGTGCTGAACAGATGTCTCCTGTGGTGGTCTTGAAAAAGGCTCTGCGAAGCCGAAACGTCGACATGTATGTGATGACTTCAATGGTCTAAATAAAACTTTTTATCTTTGGAAAGTGATTGGTGAGTGCCCTCTATTTGAGACCCTCAGCAGAGTCTTGAAGATAGTCTGGTATATGTGGAAGTCTATACAGGCCTCCTTGTGGAGCACCCCACTGATGACTGTGATATAGCTGTGAGTGCGGACTTGTACAATGCAATGTATACACATATATATATATATATATATATATATAAGTCCCAAAGATCTGGCACTCTAAATAATATGGCTTCTACCTGGGTGCCTTTGCTGTGTTAAACATGGTTGCAAAACAGACAGCTGTGTGTGCTGACTGAAGGCACGGCACTCCAAGGATTTAATTCAAAACTTATTTATAGAAAAATTGAATGGTACAAGCATGATTTATGTCAATATTGTATGGCTCACAGTCTTTAGTTAGTCCTCATAAATGCCGACGTTAACGTTTCCGGGCCGCTGCGGACCCCGTCATCAGGGTTCCAAAAATTCACAAAGATGCAAAATTACCCCCAGGCAGGCCTATAGTCTCGGCTAGAGGCTCATTGTTCCAGCCCACAGCAGAATATTTGGACATGTGTTTGCAACCGCACATCATATCCCGCCTGACTTACTTGAAAGATACAACAGCATTCCTCCAACATCTCAGCCGCTTTACAGAGCTTGACGATAACATATTGCTATGCACAATGGACGTCTCTTCATTGTACACTTCCATTCCACACGAGGACGGCTTAGCAATCATGAGGAATTTTCTCAGCAATATACAAGAACATTATGCCCAGGATATTGACCTCAGTATACAGCTGCTCAGACAGGTATTGACTCATAATTATTTCTTATACGATGGCCGCTACTTCTTACAGACGGCTGGTTGTGCCATGGGAAGTAGTGTGGCACCAGCCTATGCCAACGTATATATGTTTCATCAAGAGCAAGAGTTTCTTTTTCAAAATATAGAATTTTCGCAGCATATAGTGTGGTACACACGATACATAGATGACTGCTTTATGTTATGGAATGGTAGTCAGGAAGAATTCACCAGTATGATGGAACAAATTAATCATCTTCCATCTCTCATTAAATTTACTTATCAAATAAGTAAATCACAAATTCACTTTTTAGATGTAACAGTATTATACAGTCTGGGTCCATCACCACTTCAGTCTTCTACAAACCAACAGATCGCAATATGTTATTGGACTCCAGCAGTCATCACCCCAAATCTCTGAAACAAGGGCTACCATACTCTCAAATGCTGCGTGTGGCACAAATCACCAGTAATCCTCAGGAATTACCGGCAGCATTAGACATCGCTATTGTAAAATTTCTCCAACGAGGGTATCAGCGCAAACTACTTGAAAGAAACAAAGCTAGCGTTCTCAGCAAGAATAGAATTGACCTATTGACCCCAAAGAATAAGGCAGACAAAGACAACAGCTTCATTTGGAGCACTCGCTTTTCCACGGCTAGTCCAGTGATACCCAGAGCCACCAGAGCCCTATGGCCAATAGTGAGGACGGATCCACAATTATCTTCATTACAACAAGTCTACCCAATGACCAGCTATAAAAGGGTCCGTAATCTTAGAGATCACTTAGTCAAAACTGACGTGACACAGTACAATACACCATCGGGTTTATTTGGACACACCAAGAAAGCGGGATGTTACCGGTGCCCCTCATGTACCACCTGCAATTGCCTCATTCCAGGGTCAAGATTCAAGCACCCACAAAGGGACATGTATTTTGATATACGCAAAGTGCTAACGTATTAATCAAAGAACGTTATTTATTACATAGTTTGCCCTTGCGGCTTATTCTATGTAGGTATGACCAGCCGTGCATTCAAGGAACGCATGGCATTACACCGCTCGGCTATCTCTAAAGCCATAGCAGGCAAATCCATGGACCAGCCAGTGGCAAAACATTTCCACACATATCATCATCCACTCTCATCCTTACGCTATCAAGTGATAGACCAAATCCCTCCTATGACGAGAGAGGGGGGACAATTTTGGAGCCCTTCAACGATTGGAATCACGATGGATTTTCAAGTTAAAAACCATGCAGCCCAATGGCTTAAACGAGAAGATTAATTGGAATGCACTTTAGACATATTACATCGGTATAGACCACATCTGTTTATTATAGTTGAACCATCATAACACATATTACCACAAAGGCATAGTCAATTATAGGGTTATCTATAGCAGTAACCCATACGATAGGTGTAGTTCCCAGCAGAAGCAACCATTAACATTGTAGCCCACTCCAATTACGTAAGTGGTCTTTTTTGTTAAATTAGTCTACATTACATATAGGTGGGTTATGCAGATAGCAGATAATTTACCCCCTTTATATGTAGTTTACGTATTAGAACAGTCGCTTTAGGATTATTAACGTTTATTACATGCCTCCTTTTTAGTGGATTTAGTATATGCATTTTCTTATTCACTCATTGTTTTTATACAGCCTGCCTCCGGAGCGTGAGGCAGCGTCGCGGGTTGCTAGGACAACGATCGGGATGCACTTCCATGATGTCACCAGGTCCGCGTCTTCCGGCTCCAGTGTTCCTTCCGCCCACGCTCTCCGGGACACGGCTTCACACTCGCAGGGTACATATATAGGAAAGTTAAACACATACACTGTTTTTGCACATTTTCTTTTTAGGTTACAGCACAAGCAAATGGTCAATTACAGAGACTAAGCTCCTTCTCCTCTGCCCTGATGATGGGGTCCGCAGCGGCCCTGAAACGTTAACGTCGGCATTTATGAGGACTAACTAAAGACTATGAGCCATACAATAATTACATAAATCATGCTTGTACCATTCAATTTTTCTATAAATAAGTTTTGAATTTAATCCTTGGAGTGCCGTGCCTTCAGTCAGCACACACAGCTGTCTGTTTTGCAACTATCTATATATATATATATATATATATATATATATATATAAATTCAGAATCCAGCTATTTAAAAAGTGCTCAGAGCTTGGATTAGTCTAGATGGCAGCTGAGCAGGACAAACAAATGCAGATGTTATTGGATGTTTTAGAAGATCCTGAGGGTTTACTGAAATTCAGAGATATATTCTCCTAGTCTATGAGCTATGGCAGTGCACCTACATATATGATATACCAGTCTGTGACATGAAGTTATTTAGCTCTCAGCTGTTAATACGGGATGCGGTCAAGATCCCACCGGACGGGATCCTGGCGGTCTGAATACCGACACTGGGATCCCTACCGGCACAACCCCTACATATACTCCCTCTGTGGGCGCTCATCCCCCTGTCGAGATTGTGCCGGTCGGGATCCCGGTGTCAGTATTCCGAGCGCCGGGATCCCGTCCGGCAAGATCTCGTACTGATTCAGTTAATATTTTATCTGGGACATACAAATGGAGCCGTGCTCATCTAATACGGCTAAATCGCAAACGTGCACTTCCAGCATGGCAAGGTGATCCGGCGCCCAGCTGTACTATGGTAGTGCACAGAGACGCTCCCATTGCAGTGAATGGGGTGTGTGTGTCTCACACGCATAGGGGTCCCAGATGCTGCTATAGGTAGGCCTTGGCATGGCTCCATCTGTAGGAACTATAAACCCTGACTGAAATGCTGCAAGTCCTCTACAAGTAAGAGGGCTAAAGGTAACTCTTCTCTAATGTTTAATACTGACTCACTACAGCCGTCATTAATGTAGCTCCTTTGATAAATCACTTTTCCTGATGTTGCAACATTAATTGGTGATGCAGGATTATGCAGGGCTGGATTAATCCTTGGGAGGCCTGGGGCACTTAAGACAGGGAGATCCAGAGTCCAGGGAACGGAGTGGGGGGGTGATCAGATTGTTCATAACTCCCAACATGACCTATTCCAGGAGGGACAAAATGCTCTGCTCCTGGATGTCCTCTTAATATATGATTGGTGTCACCTGTGTTGAACTATATTTAATAAGAAAGGTATTTTAACTCATAAAAGGAAACAAAGCTGGGATCCCTCGGTCACTTACAGTTCTCCCCCCCACCCTTCCTATCTTCCTTCTGGTTTGGAAGCTCCATTAGTAGGTCATGAGACCTGATACTCTTGTGTCTCTGCATGCACTGTGAAATGCACATGTATCCACACATTGAAACACATTTCCCAGTTCTGATCAATTATATATATATATAGATATATATATATATATAATATTTATACATCCTATAACATATACATTAGTAACATAGTAGCATAGTAACATAGTTTCTGAGGTTAAAAAAAGGCAATTTGTCCATCAAGTTAACCTGTTAGTGATCTCCTACACTGTAATATTTTTAAGACTAATTTTAACTGTGGTGAATGTTTAGCCGTTATGTCAATTCCTTTTTTTATTATTTTATTTTATTTTATTACTATAGTGCATGATTTACCCACCATAACCCTGGATATCCTTGTCCATTAGGAATTTATCTAGTCCATTCTTAAAAGTAATGACCAAGTCCACCATTACTACTTTCTCAGAAAGGGAATTCCACATACGTATTGTCCTTACTGTGAAGAAACATTTCCATCTCTGTGTGCAAATTCTCCTCTCCTTTAATCTAAGCAGGTGCCCATGTTCCTTTTGTGATGATCTTACCCAAAACAAATCCCCTGATAGCTCTGTGTATTGACCCTTTATATATTTGTGAATGTTAATCATGTCCCCTCTTAATTTCCTTTTTTCCAGTGTAAGCATGCCTAGCCTAGCAAGATTTTCCTCATATCCTAGCATCTCCATCCCCTTAATAAATTTGGTCACCGGTCTCTGAACCTTTTCTAGTCACAGGATATTATTTTTGTAGTATGGTGCCCATAGTTGTGCACAGTATTTGAGATGTGGCCTTACTAATGATTTATATAATGGGAGTATTACATTCTCATCCCCTGCATCAACTCCCCGCTTTATGCATGCTGATACCTTGTTTGCCTTTTTTTCTGCATTCCAACTTTGGGTACTACTGCTAAGATTGTTATCTATGTGAACATCTAAAACTTTTTCCAGTATAGAATCCCCTAGTCTATCTGTGTCTTTTGGGCACAACTTACTGATAATTCAGGGCTTTGGTATGTTGTTTTGCACAAGATATGTATAGTACATTGGGAGAGTGTGGTGGGCTTGCTTAGCGTCTGACAATATTTGGATTATATATGGGCTCTCTCGGGTAAATATTTTATGATGATATACATAAATATTTTGATTTGTAATTGAAAGTGTTTTTGCTGCACTGTACAGATTTTTAGAGCTATATTAAGCTCTGTCATGCTGTGCATAGCATGTCTGGGTGGATCCAGAACAAAATGATGGTGTTACCATGACAAGGAAAAAGAGGGGCTAATGGCTCATGGAGAAAGGGATATGGTCTCACAAAAAGGGGCATTGCCTCAAAAGCAATGCAGTATTTATATGATGGGGAGAGGGTGATGCCTTGGAGAGGCAGAGTGTGACAGAAGACAGGGGGTGTGGGGAAATAGAGGTAAAGGGGAGAGGCAGAGGGTGAGGCAGTGGGTAAAAAGTAGATATAGTGGGTGATGGAGAGGCAGTGTGTGACAGAGTGAGGCAGGCAGTAACAGAAGAAAGTAACAGTGAGAGGCAGTTGGTGATGGTAGAGACAGTGGCTGCCAGACATATGCAGTTGATGACAAGGTAGGGGCAGGGGTGACAGGGAAAGACATTGGGTGACAGGAAAATAGTGGGTGACTGGTGAGGCATTTTATGATAGCTGTGAGGTGTCTACAGGCAGAGACATAAGTTTTAAATGGTTGGGTTTGGGGCTTGAGACTAATGCAAGGCAGCATGGGAGATGCCGGGGGCACAGAAACTGCAGGCAGGGGCAGGGTGGCTAATTCTATTTTCCCTTTCAAGATCATAATGTAATCCAAGCAGCATTAACTCTCCATTAGTGCTCAGCAAGACTCAGCCACACAAGAGTCAGAGAGGTTGAGCTTATGAAACATGATTGGAGGCCTTTCTGCCCTTATGCTACTTTCTCCTCATCCAGCTGGACGACATCTTCTTCATTACAGCCCATGGAGTAGCAGTTGTTGCATACTAATGATGAGTCAGGTTGACTCATTATATAGCTGCTATCCGCTGGCCCCATAATTGCAGCAGGCCAATGTGTTATGCACTGGCTGCACTGCCATGAGTTCTTCCCCTGGCACAGGGGAGTGCTGACAGGCTGCCAGCCAGCAGCTTCATCCTTTTGGAAAATTTGTTGCTTAAGTAAAATAAAACAAAAAATTCTCCTAAATTTAAGGGGTGATCACGTGCCTTGGTGCACACCCCATCCTAAAACTGCCTATGGCTGTTCATGCCCAGATCGGTACTAAGATTTTAAGTTCCACTATGAATATCACTCCTTTTATGAGAGATAGGTTCAGTGATATGTGCAGTTTTACTTTTTTAATTGATTAGTTTAAATCACAATATAATAGAATAATGAAGCCATAACTAGGACATTTCATTGAGTGGAAATAATTTGCAGTTACTGGAAATTTCATGCACATGGTAACAATGCAGGCATCCAAGGGCATCAGATTGGGGGTGGGGGCAAGGGGGCAGCTCACTCCCCCCAAACATGAAAGAGATGACATCCACCCGGACCCATGATTGCCTACCATCACCACCAGCTGCACGGCTGGTGCTGTGTTAAGTAATTGTAGCACTAATACAGTGCAAGTAGCGCTAAAGCTGCCTGCCTCATGTGCTCCACCCTCTCCTCATCTCCTGCACCATCTGAGCTCTGCAGAGACATGCTGCCAGTGAGCTAACAACAGAGGTAAGCAACAGCATAGCTGCTGGCCATGGGGAAGGGGTAGGGGAGAAGGGCAAGGGAATTAGAAGGAGAGGAATGAAGAGGAGGTGGCACTCCACCATACATAATATATATAAATGGGCTCTGCCAGGTATAATGTGTGTAAGGGGCTCTAACAGGTGTAATGTGTACAAGGGGCTCTACTTGACCTAATGTGTATAAGAGGCTCTACCTCGCATAATGTGTATAAGGGGCTCTACCTGGCCTAATGTGTATAAGGGGCTCTACCTGGCAAAATATGTATAAGCAGCTCTACCTGGCATACTGTGTAAAATGAGATCTACCAGGAATAATGTGTACAAGGGACAATCACTCCCAGCTTCTCCATAGAGTTCCAAACAGGTACACGTGACCCATCTAAGAAGGCTAGAAGTTAGGGGCTCCAAACTGAGATTTTATACTGCCCCCCCCAACTGAAAAACATTCTGATAACCCTGCAGGCATCCAAGTGCTGTTCCCAAACAAGTGTCGCTCATAGGTACAGTATGTGCCCAATGTGAAATTCACTACTGATTATTTGGTGTTTAGGGTATATAGCATCAATTATCTGTCTGGTTAGGATGAAAGTTTAGGTAGATGGTGTCCCAAATGCAGTTCTCCCCATAGAGTCTTATGGGACCACTTGTAGGACTGCCCTGGTGTACAGGATTTATGAATTTAAGGTGGCAGTCATTAGGGTGACCACTCTTATGCTTGTTTTTAAAGACAGTATGTACGTGGCCAAAACCACTGCAAATAAGTATAAAGCAAAGAAGTATAAAGTTTTATTTGCTTTTCTTTTGAACTTAGGTTAATTCCACTGTAGATCCTTTATGAGCACACCTGATTATATTGTACTATGAAAAACCAGCTTCTATGTATAGTGGCCCCTGGTGTTGTATTTTACTTTTTCATATAAATTTGTGTTATTCTTTTTAAAAGCAACATTGTTCTATTTACACTATTGTATTTTTATTAGTCCATGACAAAAGAGTAATATGCAATGACTATAAAGCTCCCTCTATCACCACGTCTCCCTTTGTCCTGCATATTCCATACTACACTTGTGCAGCTGTCAGTGCTGGGATTGGAGAGGAGAAACTATCTCATATGCTTCTGATTATCGGTAACAATGGGTCTAAATCTTTTATGTATTTTGTTTTTGTTGCTGGTCCTATATGTGACACTCTGCAGATCTGAGACACAGAACTCTACTCCCGGACGTCACCATGTAGCTAACAATTACATTTTTACATCTAAGTATTCTCAGGAAGAAAATAACATTATTAAAGGACTATTCACCAGATGTACAAGAGTATTTTCTTACATGAATGGATGGAAAATTTTCTCCAGTGCAATCGTCATGATGTAAGTACAATAAATGCTGCAAAATATAAAAATGTAACATTACAGGGACATTTCAAACAAACAGAAAATTCCTAAAAATTTCTGTGCATTGCTCAGTAACTTCTTACGTCTCTCTGTAATTTTATATCATGCAGAATATCTTTGTCTCACGTTTGTATCTGAGACATTTTAGTTAGAAAAGTTCTAAATATCTGCAGATTGTTGTTATTTAGCAGAAGCCAGAAACCAAATACTAAATTACATTATTTCTAAGAATTCTAAGAACAAAGCTGGATTAGTCCCAAAATACTGTTATTGTGATGAATTCCTTTCTAACCATCTGCTGTTACATGGACAATGTTTTACTGTATTATTTCTTACAATACATAAGAATATTTTTTTTTCCTAAGAATACAACATTAGACTTACAATATTTAACATCAATATTCATTAGTAATTATTAATGCAAGCTGAAAAGTTATGCTGCCATTTATAGGTTACCAGTAATCTGATATTGCTTTGCTTTCTGCAGTTTGTATAAATCTTAACAGTGTAATTAGTAGAATGGTGATTAGTGTTGCCGGTTGTTAGTGCTGGGTCGCTGGGCTGAAATGTTATCATTGTACAATAATTTTATGCAATAATTAAAGTTTATATGTGTTCCCCCCCTTCTATTGTCCATGTACATTTTTATAGGATTACCACCTCATCCCTTTAATTCTGGACACATAGTAATTACACAGGTTCTGTGGCTGGCTGACTTCAAGGCTCCACTTCACCTGGTTTTAATCTGCCACAGAACCTGTGTAATTAATATGTGTCCTTAATTAAAGGGATGAGGTGGTAACCCATTTTTTATTAAAGAAGCGTAGTGTTAGGTTACTTATACTCAGAACAGATTGCCTCGCTGTTTATGTGCCTCTGGTAGAGGATTTAGATTGTAAGCTTCACTGGTTCGGAACCTGTTATGAATAAAGCTTACATCTGATATTACCATACCTCCCAAAATGACCCTCTCCAGGAGGGACACAATGCTCTGCTTCTGGACTTTTCTCTTAATTTAAGGTTGCTGTCACCTGTGTTGAACTAGTTAATGGATAAGAAAGGCGTTTCAGTACAGGTGATGGCAATCATACATTAAGAGAAAAGTCCAGGAGCAGAGCATTCTGTCCCTCCTGGAGAGGGTCATGTTGGGAGGTATGTATTACAGTGCAGGGTATTATTTTGGTGCTGTGTGAATAAGGAATAATAATTATTGCAGAAACTTACTGTAGCCGTCAATGCAGCAAATGCCAAACTAATACAGGACAATGTCTGATTAGTTACTATGGTTACAGCTTTTTAGTCCTAATTATTTATTTAATGTTTTTATCTTTGAAACAAGTAATATTACTTTCCATTAAGTGGTAAAAGTCAGTGATTTAAAACAGGATATTGCTAAACTATAATATTTACTTACAGTGTATTTACAATATTAGTAGTATAAAGCAGTGTATCCCATACCCCTAAGTTACAATCCATGTTTTACGTATATTCCTACTGGCCAGTAGGACAGGTATTAACCCCTGCATCACCTAGCGAGTGGAGAAAGCAGATGTTGTATCTGGATCCACTACAATGAGTCGGGAGGCTCACATCAGCTGCCCAATATATGTGCGAACACTTGTCAGTTTTATACTGACTTATTAGTCATACATCCTGATTTTTATTGTCCTTTTATTACTTATATTTTGTACTTTATATGTATGGATATTAGAGATGAGCGCCTGAAATTTTTCGGGTTTTGTGTTTTGGTTTTGGGTTCGGTTCCGCGGCCGTGTTTTGGGTTCGAACGCGTTTTGGCAAAACCTCACCGAATTATTTTTGTCGGATTCGGGTGTGTTTTGGATTCGGGTGTTTTTTTCCAAAAACACTAAAAAACAGCTTAAATCATAGAATTTGGGGGTCATTTTGATCCCAAAGTATTATTAACCTCAAAAACCATAATTTACACTCATTTTCAGTCTATTCTGAATACCTCACACCTCACAATATTATTTTTAGTCCTAAAATTTGCACCGAGGTCGCTGTGTGAGTAAGATAAGCGACCCTAGTGGCCGACACAAACACCGGGCCCATCTAGGAGTGGCACTGCAGTGTCACGCAGGATGTCCCTTCCAAAAAACCCTCCCCAAACAGCACATGACGCAAAGAAAAAAAGAGGCGCAATGAGGTAGCTGTGTGAGTAAGATTAGCGACCCTAGTGGCCGACACAAACACCGGGCCCATCTAGGAGTGGCACTGCAGTGTCACGCAGGATGGCCCTTCCAAAAAACCCTCCCCAAACAGCACATGACGCAAAGAAAAAAAGAGGCGCAATGAGGTAGCTGTGTGAGTAAGATTAGCGACCCTAGTGGCCGACACAAACACCGGGCCCATCTAGGAGTGGCACTGCAGTGTCACGCAGGATGGCCCTTCCTAAAAACCCTCCCCAAACAGCACATGACGCAAAGAAAAAAAGAGGCGCAATGAGGTAGCTGACTGTGTGAGTAAGATTAGCGACCCTAGTGGCCGACACAAACACCGGGCCCATCTAGGAGTGGCACTGCAGTGTCACGCAGGATGTCCCTTCCAAAAAACCCTCCCCAAACAGCACATGACGCAAAGAAAAAAAGAGGCGCAATGAGGTAGCTGTGTGAGTAAGATTAGCGACCCTAGTGGCCGACACAAACACCGGGCCCATCTAGGAGTGGCACTGCAGTGTCACGCAGGATGTCCCTTCCAAAAAACCCTCCCCAATCAGCACATGATGCAAAGAAAAAGAAAAGAAAAAAGAGGTGCAAGATGGAATTATCCTTGGGCCCTCCCACCCACCCTTATGTTGTATAAACAAAACAGGACATGCACACTTTAACCAACCCATCATTTCAGTGACAGGGTCTGCCACACGACTGTGACTGATATGACGGGTTGGTTTGGACCCCCCCCAAAAAAGAAGCAATTAATCTCTCCTTGCACAAACTGGCTCTACAGAGGCAAGATGTCCACCTCATCTTCACCCTCCGATATATCACCGTGTACATCCCCCTCCTCACAGATTATCAATTCGTCCCCACTGGAATCCACCATCTCAGCTCCCTGTGTACTTTGTGGAGGCAATTGCTGCTGGTCAATGTCTCCGCGGAGGAATTGATTATAATTCATTTTAATGAACATCATCTTCTCCACATTTTCTGGATGTAACCTCGTACGCCGATTGCTGACAAGGTGAGCGGCGGCACTAAACACTCTTTCGGAGTACACACTTGTGGGAGGGCAACTTAGGTAGAATAAAGCCAGTTTGTGCAAGGGCCTCCAAATTGCCTCTTTTTCCTGCCAGTATAAGTACGGACTGTGTGACGTGCCTACTTGGATGCGGTCACTCATATAATCCTCCACCATTCTATCAATGTTGAGAGAATCATATGCAGTGACAGTAGACGACATGTCCGTAATCGTTGTCAGGTCCTTCAGTCCGGACCAGATGTCAGCATCAGCAGTCGCTCCAGACTGCCCTGCATCACCGCCAGCGGGTGGGCTCGGAATTCTGAGCCTTTTCCTCGCACCCCCAGTTGCGGGAGAATGTGAAGGAGGAGATGTTGACAGGTCGCGTTCCGCTTGACTTGACAATTTTGTCACCAGCAGGTCTTTCAACCCCAGCAGACCTGTGTCTGCCGGAAAGAGAGATCCAAGGTAGGCTTTAAATCTAGGATCGAGCACGGTGGCCAAAATGTAGTGCTCTGATTTCAACAGATTGACCACCCGTGAATCCTTGTTAAGCGAATTAAGGGCTGCATCCACAAGTCCCACATGCCTAGCGGAATCGCTCCGTGTTAGCTCCTTCTTCAATGCCTCCAGCTTCTTCTGCAAAAGCCTGATGAGGGGAATGACCTGACTCAGGCTGGCAGTGTCTGAACTGACTTCACGTGTGGCAAGTTCAAAGGGCATCAGAACCTTGCACAACGTTGAAATCATTCTCCACTGCACTTGAGACAGGTGCATTCCATCTCCTATATCGTGCTCAATTGTATAGGCTTGAATGGCCTTTTGCTGCTCCTCCAACCTCTGAAGCATATAGAGGGTTGAATTCCACCTCGTTACCACTTCTTGCTTCAGATGATGGCAGGGCAGGTTCAGTAGTTTTTGGTGGTGCTCCAGTCTTCTGTACGTGGTGCCTGTACGCCGAAAGTGTCCCGCAATTTTTCTGGCCACCGACAGCATCTCTTGCACGCCCCTGTCGTTTTTTAAAAAATTCTGCACCACCAAATTCAAGGTATGTGCAAAACATGGGACGTGCTGGAATTTGCCCATATTTAATGCACACACAATATTGCTGGCGTTGTCCGATGCCACAAATCCACAGGAGAGTCCAATTGGGGTAAGCCATTCCGCGATGATCTTCCTCAGTTGCCGTAAGAGGTTTTCAGCTGTGTGCGTATTCTGGAAAGCGGTGATACAAAGCGTAGCCTGCCTAGGAAAGAGTTGGCGTTTGCGAGATGCTGCTACTGGTGCCGCCGCTGCTGTTCTTGCGGCGGGAGTCCATACATCTACCCAGTGGGCTGTCACAGTCATATAGTCCTGACCCTGCCCTGCTCCACTTGTCCACATGTCCGTGGTTAAGTGGACATTGGGTACAACTGCATTTTTTAGGACACTGGTGAGTCTTTTTCTGACGTCCGTGTACATTCTCGGTATCGCCTGCCTAGAGAAGTGGAACCTAGATGGTATTTGGTAACGGGGGCACACTGCCTCAATAAATTGTCTAGTTCCCTGTGAACTAACGGCGGATACCGGACGCACGTCTAACACCAACATAGTTGTCAAGGACTCAGTTATCCGCTTTGCAGTAGGATGACTGCTGTGATATTTCATCTTCCTCGCAAAGGACTGTTGAACAGTCAATTGCTTACTGGAAGTAGTACAAGTGGGCTTACGACTTCCCCTCTGGGATGACCATCGACTCCCAGCGGCAACAACAGCAGCGCCAGCAGCAGTAGGCGTTACACGCAAGGATGCATCGGAGGAATCCCAGGCAGGAGAGGACTCGTCAGACTTGCCAGTGACATGGCCTGCAGGACTATTGGCATTCCTGGGGAAGGAGGAAATTGACACTGAGGGAGTTGGTGGGGTGGTTTGCGTGAGCTTGGTTACAAGAGGAAGGGATTTACTGGTCAGTGGACTGCTTCCGCTGTCACCCAAAGTTTTTGAACTTGTCACTGACTTATTATGAATGCGCTGCAGGTGACGTATAAGGGAGGATGTTCCGAGGTGGTTAACGTCCTTACCCCTACTTATTACAGCTTGACAAAGGGAACACACGGCTTGACACCTGTTGTCCGCATTTCTGGTGAAATACCTCCACACCGAAGAGCTGATTTTTTTGGTATTTTCACCTGGCATGTCAACGGCCATATTCCTCCCACGGACAACAGGTGTCTCCCCGGGTGCCTGACTTAAACAAACCACCTCACCATCAGAATCCTTCTGGTCAATTTCCTCCACAGCGCCAGCAACACCCATATCCTCCTCATCCTGGTGTACTTCAACACTGACATCTTCAATCTGACTATCAGGAACTGGACTGCGGGTGCTCCTTCCAGCACTTGCAGGGGGCATGCAAATAGTGGAAGGCGCATGCTCTTCACGTCCAGTGTTGGGAAGGTCAGGCATCGCAACCGACACAATTGGACTCTCCTTGTGGATTTGGGATTTCAAAGAACGCACAGTTCTTTGCGGTGCTTTTGCCAGCTTGAGTCTTTTCAGTTTTCTAGCGAGAGGCTGAGTGCTTCCATCCTCATGTGAAGCTGAACCACTAGCCATGAACATAGGCCAGGGCCTCAGCCGTTCCTTGCCACTCCGTGTGGTAAATGGCATATTGGCAAGTTTACGCTTCTCCTCCGACAATTTTATTTTAGGTTTTGGAGTCCTTTTTTTTCTGATATTTGGTGTTTTGGATTTGACATGCTCTGTACTATGACATTGGGCATCGGCCTTGGCAGACGACGTTGCTGGCATTTCATCGTCTCGGCCATGACTAGTGGCAGCAGCTTCAGCACGAGGTGGAAGTGGATCTTGATCTTTCCCTAATTTTGGAACCTCAACTTTTTTGTTCTCCATATTTTATAGGCAGAACTAAAAGGCACCTCAGGTAAACAATGGAGATGGATGGATTGGATACTAGTATACAATTATGGACGGACTGCCACGGTTAGGTGGTATAAAAAAACCACGGTTAGGTGGTATATATTGTAATACAATTATGGATGGACGGACTGCCTGCCGAGTGCCGACACAGAGGTAGCCACAGCCGTGAACTACCGCACTGTACACTGGTTGATAAAGAGATAGTAGTATACTCGTAACAACTAGTATGACTGACTATGACGGTATAAAGAATGAAAAAAAAACCACGGTTAGGTGGTATATATTGTAATACAATTATGGATGGACGGACTGCCTGCCGAGTTCCGACACAGAGGTAGCCACAGCTGTGAACTACCGCACTGTACACTGGTTGATAAAGAGATAGTAGTATACTCGTAACAACTAGTATGACTGACTATGACGGTATAAAGAATGAAAAAAAAACCACGGTTAGGTGGTATATATTATAATACAATTATGGATGGACGGACTGACTGCCGACACAGAGGTAGCCACAGCCGTGAACTACCGCACTGTACACTGGTTGATAAAGAGATAGTAGTATACTCGTAACAACTAGTATGACACTATGACGGTATAAAGAATGAAAAAAAAACCACGGTTAGGTGGTATATATTATAATAATACAATTATGGATGGACGGACTGCCTGCCGAGTTCCGACACAGAGGTAGCCACAGCCGTGAACTACCGCACTGTACACTGGTTGATAAAGAGATAGTAGTATACTCGTAACAACTAGTATGACTGACTATGACGGTATAAAGAATGAAAAAAAAACCACGGTTAGGTGGTATATATTGTAATACAATTATGGATGGACGGACTGCCTGCCGAGTTCCGACACAGAGGTAGCCACAGCCGTGAACTACCGCACTGTACACTGGTTGATAAAGAGATAGTAGTATACTCGTAACAACTAGTATGACACTATGACGGTATAAAGAATGAAAAAAAAACCACGGTTAGGTGGTATATATTATAATACAATTATGGATGGACGGACTGCCTGCCGACTGCCGACACAGAGGTAGCCACAGCCGTGAACTACCGCACTGTACACTGGTTGATAAAGAGATAGTAGTATACTCGTAACAACTAGTATGACACTATGACGGTATAAAGAATGAAAAAAAAACCACGGTTAGGTGGTATATATTATAATACAATTATGGATGGACGGACTGCCTGCCGAGTGCCGACACAGAGGTAGCCACAGCCGTGAACTACCGCACTGTACACTGGTTGATAAAGAGATAGTAGTATACTCGTAACAACTAGTATGACTGACTATGACGGTATAAAGAATGAAAAAAAAACCACGGTTAGGTGGTATATATTATAATACAATTATGGATGGACGGACTGCCTGCCGACTGCCGACACAGAGGTAGCCACAGCCGTGAACTACCGCACTGTACACTGGTTGATAAAGAGATAGTAGTATACTCGTAACAACTAGTATGACACTATGACGGTATAAAGAATGAAAAAAAAACCACGGTTAGGTGGTATATATTATAATACAATTATGGATGGACGGACTGCCTGCCGACTGCCGACACAGAGGTAGCCACAGCCGTGAACTACCGCACTGTACTGTGTCTGCTGCTAATATAGACTGGTTGATAAAGAGATAGTATACAACAATATACTACTATACTGGTGGTCATGCACTGGTCACCACTAGTCACACTGGCAGTGGCACTCCTGCAGCAAAAGTGTGCACTGTTTAATTTTAAATTAATATAATATTATGTACTCCTGGCTCCTGCTATAACAACCTGCAGTGCTCCCCAGTCTCCCCCACAATTATTATAAGCTTTTATACATTGATGAGCAGCACACTGGGCTGAGCTGAGTGCACACAGACTGAGTCACACTGTGTGACTGCTGTGTATCGTTTTTTTCAGGCAGAGAACGGATATAGCAGAGAACGGATATATTAAATAAAAGTTAACTTAACAACAACTGCACTGGTCACTGTGGTAAACTCTGTCTGCACAATCTCTCTCTCTCTCTCTCTCTTCTAATCTATTCTAATGGAGAGGACGCCAGCCACGTCCTCTCCCTATCAATCTCAATGCACGTGTGAAAATGGCGGCGACGCGCGGCTCCTTATATAGAATCCGAGTCTCGCGAGAATCCGACAGCGTCATGATGACGTTCGGGCGCGCTCGGGTTAACCGAGCAAGGCGGGAAGATCCGAGTCGCTCGGACCCGTGAAAAAAAAAGTGAAGTTCGTGCGGGTTCGGATTCAAAGAAACCGAACCCGCTCATCTCTAATGGATATATGCCTTTTTTAACAGTATTTACTGCAATGTATGTTTGTGTGTGTATGTTTTCACAATGTTAATAAATATATTTACTTGAATAATCTCTAATACAGTATGTACACATTTATACGGATATTTGTGTGTGTTAAAGAAACATCATAATATATCTATGTAACCCATGCAAACACAGTCAGGACTATATTATTGCACTACACTATGGGGGTGATTCAGACCTGATCGCACGCAGGTGTTTTTTTGCAGTGCTGCGATCAGGTAGTTGCCGCCTACAGGGGGAGGGGGTAGTTGATGTGCACTAGTGCGAACGTTTGTGCATAGAGCTGCACAAACAAAAGTTTGTGCAGTCTCTTCACAGCTCAGGACTTACTCAGCCGCTAAGATGATCCGGCCAAGAGTTGACGTCAGGAATCCTTCCTCCAAATGGCTGGGCACACCTGCGTTTCTCCAGACACTCCCTAGAAATGGTCAGTTGACACCCACAAACGGCCTCTTCCTGTCAATCTTCTTGCAATTGACTGTGCAACCGCTTTGACAGGGGGCAATTCTCCTGCACATTGGGGAGCATACACATTCACAGTTCTGACCTGATCGCAGCGCTGCAAAAAAAATAGCATGTGATTAGGTTCGAATGACCCGTGGGAGCTGCACAGATGTTTTTCTATTGTCCAGAATCTGATTCATTAACCCCCCTTTCTTTTTCATTTAAAGTACATACTGAAAATAGTATCATACTGTTGTATCTAGAGAAGAGCGGGTTCAGTTCTCAGAGAACCAAACCCCCCACCCCCTGAACACCACTCTTTGAGCCTGGATCCGAGTCAGAATCCAGATCGAGGCACAAAACATCATCATCATCATCATCATCATCATCATCATCCTGCTGTCGGATTCTTGTGGGTTTTGGATTCCATATAAACAGCTGCGTGTCACCACCATTTTCACTCCAGACTTGGAGAGTGAAGGAGACAGACCTGTGTCTCTCTCTATGGGAGGTGGCATTGGGTGGGGTCAGTTTGTGCTCTGTAGGGGTGCTGTTCCTGTCACTGTGGTGTCCCTGTGATGTTAGGGGTGCTGTTCTGGCTGTCACTGGTGTTTCATGTGTTTTTAAGGGTGCTGAAGCTGTACATGGGTATTGCTGTCCTGGCTGTCACTGTGTTGTAAAGGGGGCAGGGACATTGTCTTCCTGTATGCATTGAAAATACAGGGGTGTTGGCCCTGTATGCTGTAAAAATTCTGGTGTGCTGTTGGTAAAATTAAAGTACACTGGTCCTGTATGCTGTAAAAATTAGAGATGAGCGGGTTCGGTTTCTCTGAAACCGAACCAGCACGAACTTCATGTTTTTTTCACGGGTCCGAGCAGACTCGGATCCTCCCGCCTTGCTCGGTTAACCCGAGCGCGCCCGAACGTCATCATGACGCTGTCGGATTCTCGCGAGACTCGGATTCTATATAAGGAGCCGCGCGTCGCCGCCATTTTCACACGTGCATTGAGATTGATAGGGAGAGGACGTGGCTGGCGTCCTCTCCATTAGAAATTAGATTAGAAGAGAGAGAGAGATTGTGCAGAGTCAGACAGAGTTTACCACAGTGACCAGTGCAGTTGTTGTTAGTTAACTTTTATTTATTTTAATATATCCGTTCTCTGCTATATCCGTTCTCTGCCTGAAAAAAAACGATACACAGCAGCAGCCAGTCACACAGTGTGACTCAGTCTGTGTGCACTCAGCTCAGCCCAGTGTGCTGCACATCAATGTATAAAAGGCAAAGCTTATAATAATTGTGGGGGAGACTGGGGAGCACTGCAGGTTGTTATAGCAGGAGCCCCCAGGAGTACATAATATTATATTAATTTAAAATTAAACAGTGCACACTTTTGCTGCAGGAGTGCCACTGCCAGTGTGACTAGTGGTGACCAGTGCCTGACCACCAGTATAGTAGTATATTGTTGTATGTATTGTATACTATCTCTTTATCAACCAGTCTATATTAGCAGCAGACACAGTACAGTGCGGTAGTTCACGGCTGTGGCTACCTCTGTGTCGGCAGTCGGAACTCGGCAGGCAGTCCGTCCATCCATAATTGTATTACAATATATACCACCTAACCGTGGTATTTTTTTTTCTTTCTTTATACCGTCGTCATAGTGTCATACTAGTTGTTACGAGTATACTACTATCTCTTTATCAACCAGTGTACAGTGCGGTAGTTCACGGCTGTGGCTACCTCTGTGTTGGCAGTCGGCAGGCAGTCCGTCCATCCATAATTGTATTATTATTATAATATATACCACCTAACCGTGGTTTTTTTTTCATTCTTTATACCGTCGTCATAGTGTCATACTAGTTGTTACGAGTATACTACTATCTCTTTATCAACCAGTGTACAGTGCGGTAGTTCACGGCTGTGGCTACCTCTGTGTCGGCAGTCGGCAGGCAGTCCGTCCATCCATAATTGTATTATTATTATAATATATACCACCTAACCGTGGTTTTTTTTTCATTCTTTATACCGTCGTCATAGTGTCATACTAGTTGTTACGAGTATACTACTATCTCTTTATCAACCAGTGTACAGTGCGGTAGTTCACGGCTGTGGCTACCTCTGTGTCGGCAGTCGGCAGGCAGTCCGTCCATCCATAATTGTATTATTATTATAATATATACCACCTAACCGTGGTTTTTTTTTCATTCTTTATACCGTCGTCATAGTGTCATACTAGTTGTTACGAGTATACTACTATCTCTTTATCAACCAGTGTACAGTGCGGTAGTTCACGGCTGTGGCTACCTCTGTGTCGGCAGTCGGCAGGCAGTCCGTCCATCCATAATTGTATTATTATTATAATATATACCACCTAACCGTGGTTTTTTTTTCATTCTTTATACCGTCGTCATAGTGCCATACTAGTTGTTACGAGTATACTACTATCTCTTTATCAACCAGTGTACAGTGCGGTAGTTCACGGCTGTGGCTACCTCTGTGTCGGCAGTCGGCAGGCAGTCCGTCCATCCATAATTGTATTATTATTATAATATATACCACCTAACCGTGGTTTTTTTTTCATTCTTTATACCGTCGTCATAGTGTCATACTAGTTGTTACGAGTATACTACTATCTCTTTATCAACCAGTGTACAGTGCGGTAGTTCACGGCTGTGGCTACCTCTGTGTCGGCAGTCGGCAGGCAGTCCGTCCATCCATAATTGTATTATTATTATAATATATACCACCTAACCGTGGTTTTTTTTTCATTCTTTATACCGTCGTCATAGTGTCATACTAGTTGTTACGAGTATACTACTATCTCTTTATCAACCAGTGTACAGTGCGGTAGTTCACGGCTGTGGCTACCTCTGTGTCGGCAGTCGGCAGGCAGTCCGTCCATCCATAATTGTATTATTATTATAATATATACCACCTAACCGTGGTTTTTTTTTCATTCTTTATACCGTCGTCATAGTGTCATACTAGTTGTTACGAGTATACTACTATCTCTTTATCAACCAGTGTACAGTGCGGTAGTTCACGGCTGTGGCTACCTCTGTGTCGGCAGTCGGCAGGCAGTCCGTCCATCCATAATTGTATTATTATTATAATATATACCACCTGACCGTGGTTTTTTTTTCATTCTTTATACCGTCGTCATAGTGTCATACTAGTTGTTACGAGTATACTACTATCTCTTTATCAACCAGTGTACAGTGCGGTAGTTCACGGCTGTGGCTACCTCTGTGTCGGCAGTCGGCAGGTATCCAATACTAGTATCCAATCCATCCATCTCCATTGTTTACCTGAGGTGCCTTTTAGTTCTGCCTATAAAATATGGAGAACAAAAAAGTTGAGGTTCCAAAATTAGGGAAAGATCAAGATCCACTTCCACCTCGTGCTGAAGCTGCTGCCACTAGTCATGGCCGAGACGATGAAATGCCAGCAACGTCGTCTGCCAAGGCCGATGCCCAATGTCATAGTACAGAGCATGTCAAATCCAAAACACCAAATATCAGAAAAAAAAGGACTCCAAAACCTAAAATAAAATTGTCGGAGGAGAAGCGTAAACTTGCCAATATGCCATTTACCACACGGAGTGGCAAGGAACGGCTGAGGCCCTGGCCTATGTTCATGGCTAGTGGTTCAGCTTCACATGAGGATGGAAGCACTCAGCCTCTCGCTAGAAAACTGAAAAGACTCAAGCTGGCAAAAGCACCGCAAAGAACTGTGCGTTCTTCGAAATCCCAAATCCACAAGGAGAGTCCAATTGTGTCGGTTGCGATGCCTGACCTTCCCAACACTGGAGGTGAAGAGCATGCGCCTTCCACCATTTGCACGCCCCCTGCAAGTGCTGGAAGGAGCACCCGCAGTCCAGTTCCTGATAGTCAGATTGAAGATGTCAGTGTTGAAGTACACCAGGATGAGGAGGATATGGGTGTTGCTGGCGCTGGGGAGGAAATTGACCAGGAGGATTCTGATGGTGAGGTGGTTTGTTTAAGTCAGGCACCCGGGGAGACACCTGTTGTCCGTGGGAGGAATATGGCCGTTGACATGCCAGGTGAAAATACCAAAAAAATCAGCTCTTCGGTGTGGAGGTATTTCACCAGAAATGCGGACAACAGGTGTCAAGCCGTGTGTTCCCTTTGTCAAGCTGTAATAAGTAGGGGTAAGGACGTTAACCACCTCGGAACATCCTCCCTTATACGTCACCTGCAGCGCATTCATAATAAGTCAGTGACAAGTTCAAAAACTTTGGGTGACAGCGGAAGCAGTCCACTGACCAGTAAATCCCTTCCTCTTGTAACCAAGCTCACGCAAACCACCCCACCAACTCCCTCAGTGTCAATTTCCTCCTTCCCCAGGAATGCCAATAGTCCTGCAGGCCATGTCACTGGCAAGTCTGACGAGTCCTCTCCTGCCTGGGATTCCTCCGATGCATCCTTGCGTGTAACGCCTACTGCTGCTGGCGCTGCTGTTGTTGCCGCTGGGAGTCGATGGTCATCCCAGAGGGGAAGTCGTAAGCCCACTTGTACTACTTCCAGTAAGCAATTGACTGTTCAACAGTCCTTTGCGAGGAAGATGAAATATCACAGCAGTCATCCTACTGCAAAGCGGATAACTGAGTCCTTGACAACTATGTTGGTGTTAGACGTGCGTCCGGTATCCGCCGTTAGTTCACAGGGAACTAGACAATTTATTGAGGCAGTGTGCCCCCGTTACCAAATACCATCTAGGTTCCACTTCTCTAGGCAGGCGATACCGAGAATGTACACGGACGTCAGAAAAAGACTCACCAGTGTCCTAAAAAATGCAGTTGTACCCAATGTCCACTTAACCACGGACATGTGGACAAGTGGAGCAGGGCAGGGTCAGGACTATATGACTGTGACAGCCCACTGGGTAGATGTATGGACTCCCGCCGCAAGAACAGCAGCGGCGGCACCAGTAGCAGAATCTCGCAAACGCCAACTCTTTCCTAGGCAGGCTACGCTTTGTATCACCGCTTTCCAGAATACGCACACAGCTGAAAACCTCTTACGGCAACTGAGGAAGATCATCGCGGAATGGCTTACCCCAATTGGACTCTCCTGTGGATTTGTGGCATCGGACAACGCCAGCAATATTGTGTGTGCATTAAATCTGGGCCAATTCCAGCACGTCCCATGTTTTGCACATACCTTGAATTTGGTGGTGCAGAATTTTTTAAAAAACGACAGGGGCGTGCAAGAGATGCTGTCGGTGGCCAGAAGAATTGCGGGACACTTTCGGCGTACAGGCACCACGTACAGAAAACTGGAGCACCACCAAAAACTACTGAACCTGCCCTGCCATCATCTGAAGCAAGAAGTGGTAACGAGGTGGAATTCAACCCTCTATATGCTTCAGAGGTTGGAGGAGCAGCAAAAGGCCATTCAAGCCTATACAATTGAGCACGATATAGTAGGTGGAATGCACCTGTCTCAAGTGCAGTGGAGAATGATTTCAACGTTGTGCAAGGTTCTGATGCCCTTTGAACTTGCCACACGTGAAGTCAGTTCAGACACTGCCAGCCTGAGTCAGGTCATTCCCCTCATCAGGCTTTTGCAGAAGAAGCTGGAGGCATTGAAGAAGGAGCTAACACGGAGCGATTCCGCTAGGCATGTGGGACTTGTGGATGCAGCCCTTAATTCGCTTAACAAGGATTCACGGGTGGTCAATCTGTTGAAATCAGAGCACTACATTTTGGCCACCGTGCTCGATCCTAGATTTAAAGCCTACCTTGGATCTCTCTTTCCGGCAGACACAGGTCTGCTGGGGTTGAAAGACCTGCTGGTGACAAAATTGTCAAGTCAAGCGGAACGCGACCTGTCAACATCTCCTCCTTCACATTCTCCCGCAACTGGGGGTGCGAGGAAAAGGCTCAGAATTCCGAGCCCACCCGCTGGCGGTGATGCAGGGCAGTCTGGAGCGACTGCTGATGCTGACATCTGGTCCGGACTGAAGGACCTGACAACGATTACGGACATGTCGTCTACTGTCACTGCATATGATTCTCTCAACATTGATAGAATGGTGGAGGATTATATGAGTGACCGCATCCAAGTAGGCACGTCACACAGTCCGTACTTATACTGGCAGGAAAAAGAGGCAATTTGGAGGCCCTTGCACAAACTGGCTTTATTCTACCTAAGTTGCCCTCCCACAAGTGTGTACTCCGAAAGAGTGTTTAGTGCCGCCGCTCACCTTGTCAGCAATCGGCGTACGAGGTTACATCCAGAAAATGTGGAGAAGATGATGTTCATTAAAATGAATTATAATCAATTCCTCCGCGGAGACATTGACCAGCAGCAATTGCCTCCACAAAGTACACAGGGAGCTGAGATGGTGGATTCCAGTGGGGACGAATTGATAATCTGTGAGGAGGGGGATGTACACGGTGATATATCGGAGGGTGAAGATGAGGTGGACATCTTGCCTCTGTAGAGCCAGTTTGTGCAAGGAGAGATTAATTGCTTCTTTTTTGGGGGGGGTCCAAACCAACCCGTCATATCAGTCACAGTCGTGTGGCAGACCCTGTCACTGAAATGATGGGTTGGTTAAAGTGTGCATGTCCTGTTTTGTTTATACAACATAAGGGTGGGTGGGAGGGCCCAAGGATAATTCCATCTTGCACCTCTTTTTTCTTTTCTTTTTCTTTGCATCATGTGCTGATTGGGGAGGGTTTTTTGGAAGGGACATCCTGCGTGACACTGCAGTGCCACTCCTAGATGGGCCCGGTGTTTGTGTCGGCCACTAGGGTCGCTAATCTTACTCACACAGCTACCTCATTGCGCCTCTTTTTTTCTTTGCGTCATGTGCTGTTTGGGGAGGGTTTTTTGGAAGGGACATCCTGCGTGACACTGCAGTGCCACTCCTAGATGTGCCCGGTGTTTGTGTCGGCCACTAGGGTCGCTAATCTTACTCACACAGTCAGCTACCTCATTGCGCCTCTTTTTTTCTTTGCGTCATGTGCTGTTTGGGGAGGGTTTTTTGGAAGGGCCATCCTGCGTGACACTGCAGTGCCACTCCTAGATGGGCCCGGTGTTTGTGTCGGCCACTAGGGTCGCTTATCTTTCTCACACAGTCAGCTACCTCATTGCGCCTCTTTTTTTCTTTGCGTCATGTGCTGTTTGGGGAGGGTTTTTTGGAAGGGACATCCTGCGTGACACTGCAGTGCCACTCCTAGATGGGCCCGGTGTTTGTGTCGGCCACTAGGGTCGCTAATCTTACTCACACAGCTACCTCATTGCGCCTCTTTTTTTCTTTGCGTCATGTGCTGTTTGGGGAGGGTTTTTTGGAAGGGACATCCTGCGTGACACTGCAGTGCCACTCCTAGATGGGCCCGGTGTTTGTGTCGGCCACTAGGGTCGCTTATCTTACTCACACAGCGACCTCGGTGCAAATTTTAGGACTAAAAATAATATTGTGAGGTGTGATGTGTTCAGAATAGGCTGAAAATGAGTGTAAATTATGTTTTTTGAGGTTAATAATACTTTGGGATCAAAATTACCCCCAAATTCTATGATTTAAGCTGTTTTTTAGGGTTTTTTGAAAAAAACACCCGAATCCAAAACACACCCGAATCCGACAAAAATAATTCGGTGAGGTTTTGCCAAAACGCGTTCGAACCCAAAACACGGCCGCGGAACCGAACCCAAAACCAAAACACAAAACCCGAAAAATTTCAGGCGCTCATCTCTAGTAAAAATATGGGGGTGCTGTTGTTAAAATAAAAGTACATTGGTCCTGTATGTTGTAAAAATACAGAGGTGTTTTTAAAATAAAAGAACACTGGTCCTGTATGCTGTAAAAATCCAGGGGTGCTGTAGTTAAAATAAAAGTACACTGGACCTGCATGCTGTAAAAATACTTGGGTGCTGTTTTTAAAATAGAAGTACACTAGCCTTGTAGAGATACAAGGGTGCTGTGAAAATTAAGAGGCACTGTTCTGGCTGCTGTAATAATAAAGGGGTGCTGTCCTGTGAAATGGAGAACACAAATTTGGAGGAAAAAATATTGGAAGATCAGGAACCACTTCAAGTTCCTAGTATTAGTGCTGAAGATGCTGCTGCCAAAAGTCATGACATCGACAATGCAATTCCATCAACGTCGTCTGCTAAGGAAGACCGATTCCCAGTGTCATAGAGGGCATGTCAAATCCAAGAAGCAAAAATGAATAATCAGAAACAAAAAAAATATCTTATGCAAAACGTAAAATTGGCAATATGCCATTCTCAACACGAAGTGGCAAGGAAAGGCTAAGGCCTTGGCCTATGTTCATCACTGATGGCTCAGCTTCTCATGAGGATGGAAGCCCAACTCCCTCTTGAAAAATTTTAAAAATTAAGCTTGCGAAAGCACAGGAGATATCACAAATCCCCAAGGAGAGTCCAAGTGTGTCCATGGTTGCAATGTCTAGACCTGACCTTTCTAAGACTATATGGATAGAGGAGACTACTACCACCATTTGCATGCCCCCTTCAGGTGCTGGGAGGTGCACTGCCAGTCCAATTGCTGATATTGAGATTGAGGATGTCACTGTAGATGTACACCAGGATGAGGAGGATATTGGTGTAGCAGGCGCTGAGGAGGAAGTTGACAATAAGGATTCTGATGGTGATGCAGTTTGTTTGACTAAGGCACCAGTGGAGACAGTTGTTGTCCATGGGATGATAAAGCCCATTGTCATGCCTGGGCAAAATGCAAAAAAAAAAAATCCTCTCTGGTGTGAAACTATTTCTCCACAAATCCGGCCAACAGTTGTCAAGACGTGTGTTGCCTTTGTCAATCCATAATAATTAGCGGTAAGGACTTTAACAACTGAGGAACATTCTCCCTTATACGCTACATGCAGCATATTTATCAGAAGTCATTGTCAAGTTCAGAAACTTTGGGTAAGAGCATAATCAGTCCACAGACAGCTAAATCCCTTGTTCCTGTTGTTATGAGCCACGGCAGTGGCTCATTCCTGTTTTGCATTTTGGTTATGTATTTTATGTTATATTTCTGTTTCTGTTCTCCTAGGGTTTCATGGGGTGTCCGGAGTCCACCCTTAAGGAGGAGGTACTGTTATGAACCACAAGCAGTGGTTCATTCCTATTTGCATTATGTTTATTTATTTCATGTATTGTAGTTCTGTTTGCATGCCAGGATTTCCATTGTATTTGTTAAGAAGACTCTTGTTGGCCACCGGTGGAGAGTCGGTGTAATTGCAGCCTGTTTCTATGTGTTAAGCCTCACCTGTCTGATAGTTGATCATTATGTGGTGAGTCTCTGTACTGCAATCTGGCTCTTGTCTGTGTTACTCTAACCTGTAGCTGTTTTGGTCATTATCTTGTACCTATCTTCCAGCCATCCTCATTGGGGCGTGTTCCCTCATTACCTTGCTAGCTCTGCAGTTCTGAGCTGGTGATAGACGTTTGTAGCTATACCTGGATGTTCCTGATTAGTGTCTGGTTCAGAATTGCATCTGTGTCCTGGCCTTGTCTGATACTGGAATCCTGTGTACTCGGTTCAGACAGAGTCTGGAGCTTCTTGTGAGCTGCTTCCTGCCTTGACGTGTTCCTGTCCATAAGTCCTGTGGTATTGCCTGTTCCTGATCCAGTAATCCTGTGTCTTGGTGTCTGTTGTCGGAATCCTGCCTGCCCTCCAGTGATCCTGTGTCTGCGGCTTTGGGGGTTCTTGTCCGTCCACCTGTATTCACACCGGTTTCGTTAGTAGCAGCTTTTCCGCATCTTACGGCCTTGGCCGTATCTTCTTGTTATAATTGCTTTGGATTTTCTGCAGAGGGCTCTGCGTATGCTGTCATCGCTGGTACACCACAGTTTTGTGTCGGCGTATGGACAGCATTGCCTTTGTTGTTCTTTGTATTGGCGGCTGAGCCGCACATACTTTTGTTAGAGTTCTTGAGTTGCCCCTAACTCTGTTTCTGGTTTTAGTTAGAGGTTCCCCTTGTTATCTCCCATCTCAGTTTACGCCTTGTCTCCAACTAAGGGGGCATTGGAGTTGGGCAGACTTAATCCGCCCTTCAAACACAGCTGCCATGGGCCTAAGCAAACATAGTCTCGCAGGTGTAGACTGGCCACTAGGGTGAGACAACGGAGTCAGGTTTCCGTAGGAGTTGCTGCTGAATTCTGTTCCCACTCCAGCATTAAGTTTCTGTACATTGGGCTCATCCGCCCAGTTTCAGGAGTACCAAGTACAGTGAACGTAACATTATCACCAGCCATACAACAAAAAAGAAACAAAGCTAAATAGTATTTATTTCTTTTTTGATCCAGTTCAGTGTTTAGTATCCAGTCCAGTGTTCAGTATCCAGTCCAGTGTTCAGTATCCAGTCCAGAGTTCAGTATCCAGTCCATTGTTTAGAATCCAGTCCAGTGTTCAGAATCCAGTCTTGTCTTGTCTTGTCTTGTCTAGTTCATAATTCAGCCCAGTCTTTTCTTGTCTAGTTCAGAATCCAGCCTAGTCTTGTCTTCTCTTGTCTAGTTCAGAATCCAGCCCAGTCTTGTCTGTCTAGTCTGAAATCCTCCTGTGCCCACCCTGCAAGCCCTGCAGGCATCTCTCTCAGCCCTGAATTCAGCTTTTGGTGCCTTCAGACCTGAATGGCTGGAGGTTTTGCAGCAATCCTTAAAGCATCCTGCCAGAAGTTGTTCAGAGTTCATCTATCTCCAAAGAGACTCTTGCTCACAATATGGTGACAAGAGAATCCTCAGGTTTGGTTAGAGAGAAAAGGTTTAAAAGTTTTCTGCGACCCAGGCTCTCAGAAGAGGAGCATCTGTGTCGCAGAAACTTACATTTATGCCTATATTGTGGGGTTTAGGCCAATCTCTGCAGATGTGTGAGTTGTGCAAGCCACAGTGTGGTGACAAGTCCTGCGCTCTGGCCAATTTGAGTCAGGATTCAAGACCTACTCCTGTCTCTACTGTGGCAGAGGTACTTGTCGCAAAACCCACACTAAAAAGCACTCAGTCTTATAATTGGGATAGGGAGTCCCATTATAGATTCAGGAACCAAAGGAGAATGTTTCTCTCATCTCTTAACTTTCCTGTTGAATCTGAGTTGCAAACCCCAGTAGTGGAATCTCAGGGTCCTGAAGCGGTGCCCGATACCCAGGGTCAAAAAGTGGTGCCAAATTCCCAGCGTCCTGAAATTGTGCTCGATGCCCAGGGTCCTGGAGTGGTGCCTGATGCCCAGGGTCCCGGAGCAGTACCCAATGCTCAGGGTCCGGGAGTGGTGCCTAGGCCCTGAGTGGTTCCTAGGCCCTGAGCATCGGGCTCAGGGCCTAGGAACAGTGCATAATACTCAGGGTCAAAGAGGGACATCGAATATAATAGCTCAGGTGTCAATCCCAGAAGGGGTCTTAGAAGCTTTTACCCCAGGTGCAACCCCAGAAAGAGTATCTAGAGCCATACTGTAGCTCCAAATGAAAACTGGAGAAGTATAACCCCAGAAGGGATCTTTGAAGCTATGTCCCCAGGTGGGGTCTTGAGAGGCACAGCCCCAGAGAAGGGTCTAGAGGTCACCTTCCCAGGAAAGGACTCAAGGGGCAAAGCTGTAGTGGAGTTTCTGAAGGTCATAGAGAGGGAGTCTGGTCCCAGAGAGGGAGTCCGATGGTCCAGTCCCAGTGACCTGGTCCTGGCAATGCACTCTAGTCAGTCAGATGGGAAGGAAGCAGATCCTGACTCTCTTGATATCTCAACATCTATAGTCTTTTATGGGGACTTAGTCCAATTTCTTGTGCTTTACAAACACTACTACACAATTATGCTGTTTAGACCATTTCTGGGCATCACTTCAGAGAACCTTGTCCTCCATCTGATATATTCCTTTAGAAGGGAGCCTTTGAAATGGGCGTCCAGCTTGATGGAAGCTGAAGATCCCATTCTTCAGGATGCCGAGGCATTCAGTGATGCAGTTGTTGAGAAATATGGCTACAAAGAAATTGGTTCAGGTTCTTCTAGGTCACCCTTCTTATCTGCTGAGAGTCCACCGTATACTGTAAACTCGACACAAAAAATCTCAGCCTATTGCTTTGACTGCGGTATGTGCTTTTCTGTCTTCTTCTAGCAGTACTTCTTCTGAAAGTTCAGCTCCCAGGGTTAAAAAAACAATTTCTGGATTTAACTCAGCCTTGCTGGTAGGTACCATCAGTTCAGACAATGTTTGGGGAATTATCTTGGTTAGACCTCAAGAATCATGTAAAAAAAAAGAAGAAAAATAAATAATTGCTGACTCTTGCCTTGATAAAAATAAAAGATTTTTTTCTTGTCTTGTGTCCAGTTGCCACTGTCAAGGGGGAGGGGTGCACTGTTACACGCTTTTGCCACAGCTTGTTTCTGTTTTCTTTTGTTTTTCTGTTATACCAGTGTGTCAGGTTTTTTTTAGTGTATCCCTTGTTTTGGGAAACATGTATTTTGGGGTCGGTTGACCCCTTCTCAAGGGGGGGGGGTACTGTTATGAGCCATGGCAGTGGCTCATTCCTGTTTTGCATTTTGGTTATGTATGTGTTAGGGTCTCCTGCCCTGTGCTGCCACGTCGTCATGGCAACCGGGAGACAAGTGCTAGCGGAGTAACCTGAGCGCAGCTGATACTCCGGTTCGGGTCTTTTGCTGTGCAGTGGTTATAGGCTCTGTGCATGGCAGGGGATCCGGTGCTGGTTTTTGTGCTCACAGTCTGTGAGGTCTGAGTGGGGCGTGGACAGCACCTGCTTTATAAGGCCTCTTCTCAGGGTAAGCAGATGCTGCTGAATCTTTGTTGGTTAGTCAGTTTCTGAAAGTAAGCCAGTACTGTGTAGCTTTGTATTTGTTTGTTGCTTACTGCAAATAGGCCTGGGGATTTGGTATTACACTCTGCCAATCCAGACCTAGCAGTAAGACTGGAGTCAGTCGTTTAGCTTGCTGGGGTTCTGTTACTACTCTGTGAACTTAGCAAGTTTGCGGCTGTATTCTAAGACTTGCCTGTCTAATCCTGTCTCACTGTGCTAGGTGTCAGGGGTCAGTTTAGTGGCAGTAAACTGAACCTGTGCACTGCAAGTGAGAATTAGGATTGTGGAGACTCTCCTTGTGTCTATCATTCCATCTCTGACCAAGGAGTATACTGCCACACCCGTTGGAAACCCTTTAGGGTTTTGCTGTTGCCCTTAGCAACAGCATTTCGGGTTCTCTACGTATTAAAACACAACATCTTGCTTTTCCCATCTGAGCAGTTCTAATACAATGGAGATACCCAGTTCCTTAGCCTCTGGGCTTCTTTGTTCACTTTGTGTGTATTTTGTTACCCTATCACCTTCTGTGTACGTTATGTCATATTCCCCAGTCTGTCTGTGAGTCCATTTGTTTTGCATAACAGTTCAAACACCAGTACATTCCTGCAGGCACTGGAGTGCATAACAGTCCTGACACCAGTACTTTCCTGCAGGCACTGGTGTGCATAACATATTCAGCAGCCTAATACTCCTGTTGAAATTTTGTGGGAATATGGAGCATACCCCTCAAAATACGTTGCAACAGGTGGTCGATCAGGTGCAGGTCCTGACTCGACAATTTAATGATTTGTCCATTAAAATGCACACCTCCCAGGGTGCTGGCGGAGCTCCCGCAGCAGCAGCACCTGCAGGGGTTAAGGAGCCGAAAGTAAATCTCCGGATCGTTTTTCTGGAGATCACTCGCAGTTCTTTTGTTTCAAGGAGAGCTGCAAGCTATACTTCCGGCTTAGGCCTCAGTCTTCTGGGTCAGAGATTCAGCGGGTGGGCATAGTGATTTCCTTGCTACAAGGAGACCCACAGGTCTGGGCATATGGGTTGCAGCCTGACTGTCCGTCTCTTAAAAGTGTTGATGCTTTTTTTACGGCACTGGGCATGTTGTATGATGACCCTGACAAGACGGCCTCAGCCGAGGCTCAGATTTCGATCCTTGAGCAAGGGCGAAGGCCAGTTGAGGTTTACTGTACGGAGTTTCGGAGGTTGGCCCATGATACCCAGTGGAATGACCCAGCCCTGAGACACCAGTACCGAAGAGGTCTTTCTAACCAGATAAAGGACCAACTGGTACAATATCCCTTGCCTGATAGCTTGGATCAGCTCATGCAGTTATCCATCCGGGTGGATAGACGGCTGAGAGAGCGTAGGCTTGAAAGGGAGACAGAGATTTCCTTCCTTCCCAAGGGAACCTCAGACTCTGAGGAATTTTCCGAGGAGCCTATGCAGATTGGGGCTACCCGCCTCTCCTCGCGTGAGAAGACGCAGAGGAGACAGCAGGGGTTGTGTTTGTACTGTGGGAATAAAGGTCATGTGGTAGTATCATGCCCAGAAAAGCCGGAAAACTTCAGGGCCTGAGGGTGATGGGAAATATCCTGTCAGGCCAGAAGTCAGAATTTCCCAAGAAGACTTTTATCATTCTGGTGACCTTGAAGATCCTCGTTCAAACTGTCAAGACTGAGGCCTTTGTGGACAGTGGGGCCGACGGGGTTTTTATGGACCGCCAATTCGCCCTGAAACACTCTGTTCCCTTAGTACCCTTGGCATCTGAAATTGAGATTTGTGGGTTAAACGGGGAACCATTATCCCAAGGTAAAATTACCTCTTGCACTAGCCAGATTTCTTTGTTTATTGGAGCCACACACTCTGAAAAATTGTCCTTTTATGTGACTGTCTGTACTTTTGCCCCATTGGTGTTGGGGTTACCCTGGTTAAGGGCCCACAATCCTCAATTTGACTGGGTCTCTGGGGAGATTCTTAGTTGGGGTACTGATTGTTTCAGGAGTTGCTTGAGCCTTCCAGTCAGGCTCTCGCAGCTAAGTTTGCCAGGATTGCCAGGGTGTTATGCAGATTTTGCGGACGTGTTCTCCAAAAAAGTTGCAGAGGTACTACCTCCCCATCGCCCCTATGACTGTGCCATTGATTTGTTGCCAAATGCTAAGCTTCCCAAGAGCAGGTTGTACTCCCTGTCACGTCCTGAGACTCAGGCTATGGCAGAGTACATTCAGGAGAACTTGGCTAAGGGATTTATCAGACCTTCACAGTCTCCAGTTGGGTCGGGGTTCTTCTTCGTGGGTAAAAAGGACGGTTCGTTGCGACCCTGCATCGACTTCAGGGAATTGAACCGTATCACGATTAAAAACTCATACCCACTGCCTCTCATTTCGGTCTTGTTTGACCAGCTTCGTACTGCCACCATTTTTTCTAAGATTGACCTACGCGGTGCGTACAATCTAATCCGAATAAGAGAGGGGGATGAATGGAAGACTGCCTTTAATACCCACTCAGGGCATTATGAATATTTGGTGATGCCTTTTGGGCTCTGTAATGCCCCGGCAGTCTTCCAGGATTTCATGAATATTTGGATAGATTCTTAGTTGTATACTTAGATGACATCCTAATATTCTCCCATTCCCTGGAGGAACATCAGAAGCATGTACGCTTAGTCCTCCAGAAACTCAGAGACCACCGGCTTGGGGCGAAGCTGGAGAAGTGCGAATTTGAAGTTCAGCAAATCGCATTTCTAGGATATATTATCTCCCCAGAAGGTTTCCAAATGGAGGGTTTCAAGGTACAGGCAGTCCTGGATTGGGTGCAGCCCACTAGTTTGAAGGCGCTTCAGCGTTTCCTGGGCTTTGCGAATTTTTATAGACGATTTATCGCTGGATTTTCGTCTATAGTGGCGCCCTTGGTGGCACTCACTAAGAAAGGGGCGGATGTTGCTCACTGGTCTTGTGAGGCTAAAGCGGCTTTTGCCCGTCTCAAAAGGGCATTTGTTTCGGCCAAGGTGCTGCAACACCCAGATCCAGAGCGTCCTTTTGTGGTGGAGGTGGATGCCTCTGAGATGGGTATTGGGGCAGTGCTTTCTCAGATGGGAGTGTCTGATAATCGCCTTCATCCCTGTGCTTACTTTTCCCGTAAATTTTCGCCTGCCGAGATGAATTATGACGTGGGTAACCGGGAATTGTTGGCTATTAAGGATGCACTCGAGGAGTGGAGACACTGGCTTGAGGGGGCTAAGTTTGTGGTCTCAATTCTCACTGACCATAAGAATCTGGCATATTTAGAGTCAGCGAAGCGTCTCAATGCCAGGCAGGCACGATGGGCTTTGTTTTTTGCTCGCTTTAATTTTTTGATAACATATCGCCCTGGGTCAAAAAACATCAAGGCTGATGCGCTCTCGCGGAGTTTTGCTCCAATCCAGGAGACCACCGAGGAGCCGTTGCCCATTGTTTCCCCATCATGTATTAAAGTGGGCATTACCCAGGACCTCTTATCATTAGTCCTTAGAGCACAGGAGCAGGCTCCTCCAGACCTTCCGGTAGGTCTTTTGTTTGTGCCTCCTAGGTTAAGACAGCGAGTGTTCCTGGAATTCCATGCCAAGAAGTCTGCAGGTCACCCGGGTATTGCCAGAACTCGGGAGTTGCTATCTAGGGCGGTATGGTGGCCCTCGGTGGCTAAGGATGTGGATCAGTGGGTTCGGGCATGTGACATCTGTGCCCGAAATAAGACTCCTAGAGGGGTTCCTGTTGGCCCATTACATCCACTCTCTATCCCATCTAAGCCATGGACCCACATTTCAATGGATTTTGTGGTGGACTTGCCCAAATCCTCGGGGATGACAGCCATCTGGGTTGTCGTTGACAGGTTTTCAAAGATGGCGCACTTCGTTCCACTGGTTGGGCTGCCATCGGCCAGACGCCTGTCTGAATTATTTATGCTGCATGTTGTGCGTCTCCACGGGTTGCCATTTGATGTGGTCTCTGACCGCGGATCCCAGTTTGTGGCCAAATTCTGGAGGGCATTTTGTTCCGATCTCCAGATTTCTGTCAGCTTGTCGTCGGGCTACCATCCGCAGTCTAATGGGCAGACTGAAAGGGTGAACCAGTCCTTGGAGCAGTTCCTCAGGTGTTATGTCTCCAAGTGTCAGACTGACTGGGTTGCTCATCTGTCCATGGCGGAGTTTGCCTATAACAACGCGGCTCACTCTGCTACAGGGATCTCTCCCTTCCTTTGTGTGTATGGGCATCATCCAAAGGCCAATTCTTTTGACCCCCTGGACTGCACGCCTGGTGGTTCCTCTGTGGTTTCGGTCCTTAGAGGTATTTGGCGGAAAGTGAAGAAAGCCCTTGTGTCTGTGTCATTAGTGACCAAAAGGGTTTTTGATAAGCGGAAAAGACCCTGCAGCTTCAAATTAGGAGACTTCGTCTGGTTGTCTACCAAGAATTTGAAGTTGAGACAGCCATCTCATAAGTTAGGCCCCCGGTTCATCGGCCCTTATAAGATCACCAGGGTTATCAATCCGGTGGCATTTCAGTTAGATCTGCCCCGTTCTTTGGGTATCAATAAAACATTTAATTGTTCCCTTTTAAAACGGGCGATTAGTAATCCTCCTTCCAGTGGAAGACCTTCCCCTCTTCTGATACGTGGCCAGTTGGAGTTTGTTGTTGAAAGGATTCTTGACTCTAAGGTGGTTCGGGGTCGGCTGTCATTTTTGGTGCACTGGAAGGGGTATGGCCCGGAGGAGCGGTCGTGGGTGCGCAGTTGTGATCTTCATGCCCCCAGACTGATACGCTCTTTCTTCTCGCAGTTCCCTGATAAACCCGGTGGTAGGGGTTCTTTGACCCCTCGTCAGAGGGGGGGTACTGTTAGGGTCTCCTGCCCTGTGCTGCCACGTCGTCATGGCAACCGGGAGACAAGTGCTAGCGGAGTAACCTGAGCGCAGCTGATACTCCGGTTCGGGTCTTTTGCTGTGCAGTGGTTATAGGCTCTGTGCATGGCAGGGGATCCGGTGCTGGTTTTTGTGCTCACAGTCTGTGAGGTCTGAGTGGGGCGTGGACAGCACCTGCTTTATAAGGCCTCTTCTCAGGGTAAGCAGATGCTGCTGAATCTTTGTTGGTTAGTCAGTTTCTGAAAGTTAGCCAGTACTGTGTAGCTTTGTATTTGTTTTTTGCTTACTGCAAATAGGCCTGGGGATTTGGTATTATACTCTGCCAATCCAGACTTAGCAGTAAGACTGGAGTCAGTCGTTTAGCTTGCTGGGGTTCTGTTACTACTCTGTGAATTTAGCAAGTTTGCGGCTGTATTCTAAGACTTGCCTGTCTAATCCTGTCTCACTGTGCTAGGTGTCAGGGGTCAGTTTAGTGGCAGTAAGCTGAACCTGTGCACTGCAAGTGAGAATTAGGATTGTGGAGACTCTCCTTGTGTCTATCATTCCATCTCTGACCAAGGAGTTTACTGCCACACCCGTTGGTAACCCTTTAGGGTTTTGCTGTTGCCCTTAGCAACAGCATTTCGGGTTCTCTACGTATTAAAACACAACATCTTGCTTTTCCCATCTGAGCAGTTCTAATACAAGGGAGATACCCAGTTCCTTAGCCTCTGGGCTTCTCTGTTCACTTTGTGTGTATTTTGTTACCCTATCACCTTCTGTGTACGTTATGTCATATTCCCCAGTCTGTCTGTGAGTCCATTTGTTTTGCATAACAGTTCAAACACCAGTACATTCCTGCAGGCACTGGAGTGCATAACAGTCCTGACACCAGTACTTTCCTGCAGGCACTGGTGTGCATAACAGTATGTTATGTTATACTTTTGTTTCTGTTCTCCTTGGGTTTCATGGGGTGTCCGGAGTCCACCCTTAAGGAGGAGGTACTGTTATGAACCACAAGCTGTGGTACATTCCTGTTTGCATTCTGTTTATTTATTTCATGTATTGTAGTTCTGTTTGCATGCCAGGATTTCCATTGTATTTGTTTAGAAGATTCTTGTTGGCCACCGGTGGTGAGTCAGTGTAATTGCAGCCTGTTTCTATGTGTATAGCCTCACCTGTCTGATAGTTGATCATTATGTTGTGAGTCTCTGTACTGCAATCTGGCTCTTGTCTGTGTTACTCTCACCTGCAGCTGTTTTGGTCATTATCTTGTGCCTGGCTTCCATCCAACCTCATTGGGGCGTGTTCCCTTATTACCTTGCTAGCTCTGCAGTTCTGAGCTGGTGATAGACATTTGTAGCTATACCTGGATGTTCCAGATTAGTGTCTGGTCCAGTATTGCATCTGTGTCCTGGCCCTGTCTGATACTGGAATCCTGTGTACTCGGTTCTGACAGAGTCTGGAGCTTCTTGTAAGCTGCATCCTGCCTTGGCATGTTCCTGTCCATAAGTCCTGTGGTATTGCCTGTTCCTGATCCAGTTTTCCTGTGTCTTGGCGTCCTCTGGTTTGTTGTTGGAATCCTGCCTGCCCACCATTTCTGTGAGCTTGTGTCTGTGGCTTTGGGGGTTCTTGTCTGTCCGCCTGTACTCACACTGGTTTTGTGATTAGCGGCTTTGCAGCATATGGACAGCATTGCCTTTGTTGTTATTTGTCTTGGCGGCTGAGCTGCACATACTTGTGTTAGAGTTCTGGAGTTGCCCTTAACTCTGTTTCAGGTTTTAGTTAGAGGTTCTCCTTGTTATCGCCCCATCTCAGTTTACACCTTGTCTCCAACTAAGACCGGGGGGCATCGGAGTTGGGCAGACTTATCCGTCCTTCAAACGCGGCTGCCATGGGCCCAAGCAAACATAGTCTCGCAGGTGTAGACTAACCACGAGGGTGAGACAACGGAGTCAGGTTTCTATAGGGGTTGCTGCTGAACTCTGTTCTTACTCCAGCATTATGTTGCTGTACTTGGGGCTCATCCACCCAGTTTCAGGAGTACCAAGTACATTGAATGTAACACCTGCAGTACCCAAGCTCCTGCAAGCCACACAACCAAATCTGTCAATGTCAGTTTCCTCCTCATTTAGAAATGTAAATAGTCCTGCAGGCCATGTCACTGGCATGACTGGCGAATCCTCTCCTATCTGGAATTTCTCCAGATGATCCGTGAGTGGTACGCATACTGCTGCCTTTGTTGCTGCTGGGAGTCGATCGTCATCCCAGAGAGGAAGTTAGAAGACCACTTGTACTACTTCAACTAAGCAATAGACTTTCCAACAGTCCTGTGCCAGGAAGATGAAATATGACAGCTGTCACACTGTTGCAAAGTGAATTACTGAGGCCATAACAGCTATGCTGGTGTTGACGCAGTGGAGAATAATTTACATGTTGTAAAAGGTTCTCCAACCCTGCGTACTTGCCACACGTGAAGTCAGTTCAGTCACTGCCAGCTTGAGTCAGGCCATTTCCCTCATAAGACTTTTGCAGAAGCAGATAGAAAATTGAAGGAGAAGCTAAGATGGAGCAATTACGCTAAGTATGTGGGACTTGTGGATGGACCCATTAATTGGCTTTGCCAGGATTCAAGGGTGATCAATCTGTTGAAATCAGAGAAATACATTTTGGCTACCATACTTGATCCTAGGTTTAAAGCCTACATTGCATCTCTCTTTCTGGTGGACACAAGTCTGCAGAGGTGCAAATACCTGCTGGTGAGAAAATTGGCAACTCAAGTGGAACGTGACCTGTCAACAATTCCTCTTTCATTTTCTCCCGCAACTGGGGCTGTAAGGAAAATAATAAACTTTCCTAGCCCACCCTCTGCAGGTAATGCAGGGCAGTCAGGAGCAAGTGCTGACATCTGGTCCGGACTGAAGGAACTGCCAACTATTGCTGACATGTCTATTGTCACTGCTTATGATACTGTCACCATTGAAAGGATCAGTGACAGCATCCAAGTAGACATGTCAGACAGTCCGTATGTATACTGGCAGGAAAAAGAGGCAATTTGCAGGGAAACTGGCTTTATTTTACTTAAGTTGCTCACCCCCCCTCCTCCAGTGTGTACTCCAAAAGAGTGTTTAGAGCAGCTGGTAACCGGAGAAGATGATGTTCATCAAAATGAATTGTAAATTCCTCCAGGAAATCATTTACCAGCAATTGCCTCCAGAAAGTACACAGGGACCTGTGCTGGTGGATTCCAGTGGGGACAAATTAATACTCTGTGAGGATGAGGATGTATACCGAATGGGTGAGGAATCAAACGATAAGGATGAGGATGACATCTTGCCTCTGTAGAGCCAGTTTGTGCAAGGAGAGATTAATTACTTATATTTTGGTGGGGGGAATAATTGCTTCTTTTTGTGGGGGCCCAAACAAACCAGTCATTTCAGCCCCAGTCATGTGGAAAACCCTGTCGCTAAAATGATTGGTTTGTTAAAGTGTGCATGTCCTGTTTATACAACATAAGGGTGGGCAGGCTCAAGGACAATTCCATCTTGCATTTTTTTTTCTTTGCATTATGTGCTCTTTGGGGCCTAGTTTTTTAAAAGTGTCATCCTCTCTGCAACTGCAGTGCCCCCTCCTAGATGGTCCAGATGTTTCTGCTGCATACTTGTTTCACTTATATTAGTCATCCAGCTACCTCAGTGCAACCTTTTGGCCTAAAAATAATATTGTGTGGTGTGAGGTATTCAGAATAGACTGGAAATGAGTAGAAATGAATGTTATTGAGGTTACTAATACAGTAGGATCAAAATTACCCCAAATTCTGTGATTTTTGCTGGTTTTATGTCTTTAAAAAAAAAAAAATATCTAGATCAAAAACAAAAACAAAAACCTGAAAAGGTGGTTGTGGCAAAAGCAATCCAGATCCAAAAAACAAATGGATATCCAGATCCAAAACCAAAACCTCAAAAGTGTCCTCTGCACATCTCTAGTTGTATCACATACTGTATATTAATACCCAAACGTGTAGCATAATGTCCTCCGTCCCTCATTTGTAAAGAGGAGATTCTGGAAAAAGTAGACCCCCCAGTGTAAAAAGACAAATCTTTGGGAAGCAAACAGTGACTGGCAGTCACAATATCGATGGTGGGATCCCAGCATTTACATTGCCAGTGGAGGGGGGTGAGTGCAAAGAAGCCCCTTGCTGGCTCGTTACAAGCTCTATTCACACTCTATGGGTGTCATGGACACCCACAATTGGGAATTGTCCCTCTAGGTTGGCATGCCAACCATTGAGATAGTGAGGGGGTGGGATGTAAGTGCAGGTATTGTGGCCTGCGTTCTCTTGACCGCTGGCCACATAACTACATCCCATACAGTACATATAATGTGCAATATAGTACTTTCAAAATCTGAACCCCCTGAATTTTGCAGATCCGAACAGAGTCCCAGTTTGCATCTCCTGAGGAGATCCAATCCAACAATAGTCTCATTAGGATCTTCCCGATGTTCAGAATTTGGATTTGAGAAAGAAATGTCAGATATGGGCTTGCAAAAATTACACATATTTAGCTGTTTTTATCCATTTTCAAGAAATCCAAAACCCAAGGTTCTGTATTGAAACCCAAATTAAAAACTCAAAACGCTTGAGGTAATTTTTTTTCTAAAGCAAAACATGATGATGAAATTAGAGCCAAAACACAAGACTTAGAACACATCTCTACAAAATACATTTAAATGTTTAAATAGAAATCTAAATGCAAAATTTACACATGTGCAGTGCTAATAAATTTGCTCAAAATGCATTTTTTAGACAAATTGACTGTAAATTAACCTCTTTCTGGCTGACTGTGATTTTTATGCATGTTTATTTTTTTTTATAATTATACATTAGCTGTCAGTGGGGAGATTTAAAGAAGATGACAAGTTATAAACTACATTTCTACCAGTCAATATTGTATGTCATTTTGTTATACCAAATGATTTGGCTGTGTGTCCTCAGCATCACACCCTGCACATGTGAGGCACAGAAACCAGCGCCTGGGTGTAATCTTTCTCCAAGGATTAATTATATATTGGAAAGTAAATATTCAAAAGATGGAAATATCATTATAGGTGGGATATTCACAGCCCATAGCTGGATTCAACATTTAGAGGATCCATTTGCAACAGTGTGTCTGGGGTAAGTAACATACTGGATATAATTGGGCTTACTAAACTATCCCTTCAAACCAGGACACTCATGAATTGCACAAATTATATGGCTGATTTAAACCAGGTGAAATGCAGGCTTGAATTTTTCCAGCCACTAAGCTTGAGTAATTTATCAGTGTCCCAGTTTAAATGGATAGTATGGTAATCCTAGATATAATCTATATCTTATGATTTTAAATCTGATATGAGCACAATACTGGTATTACAAGAAAGATCACAAGTATCATCAGCTTGCAAGAATTTATTTGCTAATTTTTGCATATTATTTTCATTTTTTAAATATTTTATTATTCAGATTAAGGGGCAAATTTATTTATCCCTGGAAAGAGATAAACTGAAGAGAGATAAATTACCAGTTAACCCACACCTAACTGCCATTTTTTAGACAGTTTTTAACATGCCAGTTAGGAGATGGTACTTTTTTTTTTCTCCAATGGTCTCATGTAGTAGTCTGTGAGCTGGAGGCTGTGCAGGAATTCCAATGAGAATGACCATATTTTTAAAGTGGCAATCAGTTCCAAGGCAAAACTACTCTTAATTTTCCTTGTAATTTATTGCATCTTTAAAAATATGGGCATACTCATTGGAATTCCCACACAGCCTGCATCTTGCGGGCTCTTACACAAGCCCTAAGGCTTAGGACATTTCTTCCTAACAAAGTTACTTTACCAGAGCTCACATAGCTGTGTCAGTAGGGCAGTCTGTGATATAAAGAAGAACAATATGTGATACTCTGTACCTGTGTAGGATTACAGAGTGCACCTCAATTGTCAAAAAACTACAGAAGGTGTGTCATTTATGTATCGATGTGCAAAGCAATTTTTATATCACATCACCAGACCAGCGGAAACATCTACTATCTTTTAGTAATGTGTAAAATAATATGAGATACTTAGATGTTTACTCCATGTCACGCCCCAACACTGACTACTGCAATATCCTTTCTACTGAGATCCCCTTTACCAGATATTCATGTAGCCTTTATGCTAGTTTTCACTGTAAAATATCTGCTATAGCTGCACTTACAGTATATTGGTTATTAGTGCAATAAATAATACTTCAACTAACATAAAGTCATAACCAACATTTCACCAAGATGCATTTATTGACTTCTCTAAATAAAAACTCCACACCCAACCCCTTTATTTTCCAAAGACCTGCGCCTCTCATTTTCCCTCAATGCTTGTTGAAATTTTTAGGATAACCCCACTATATGCAGTACCCTCCATTGTCACTATTCTGGACTGAAATATGGTGTGTAGTGATCTACTAGGATTGACACAATCAATAACAGGGGCATGGAGATTAAAATAATGGTGCGTTTCATCAGGGGCATCCCGCAAAGAGGAATTTACTTTGCTGCACCCAGCACACATGACAATGCCCTGGAAGTTGGTTACAAGCAGGATAGCAAAGACTCAGCAGCAAACAAGGTCTGCTAAAAGAAAAGACACGCCAAAGCCAAAATGATCTGTCAGAGGGATAGTCAGGTCACAAGAGGAGGTAAAAAATGAGCTGTGCAGAGCCAAGAAATAACACTGTAGAGCAGTCAAGAACAAGCCTTGGTCATACACGGGAATAACCAATAAAACATACAAGAATGCTGAAAGACTACAGTTGTGTCTTTATACAGGATACTTTTGGCATCCCGGCAGTTTGGATGCCAGAGGACATCTGACACCACTCAGGAGACCGGCACCAGAATGCTGAAGGTGAGTATCAGGGTTAGGGTTATCGCCCAGGGGAAAAGGATTAGGGTTAGGCACTGGAAAGGGGAAGCAGGGAATTAGGGTTAGGCACTAGGGGGGAGGTTAGATACAGTAGAGCCACCAACCCCCCAAGGGTTAGTCTTAGCCACCCCTCACTGATTAGCCCTTGCCAACACACTCCAAGGGTTATGGTTAGGAGCAGAAAAGGGGTTAAATATTTACCACTGTCCGGTGACAGGTTCCTTACTGTCGGAATTCTGTGGTTGCTCATGTGACTACTGGCATCCCGACCAGCAGTATTTCATACCCCACCCCTTATACATTATTGCTGCAGCAAAACAGTCTTTCTCAGTGCATCAGGCTCTGTGCACCTTGTCTTGCACTGAGCATCTTTTCCCTGCTTTTTTATCTTAACCATTTGCCTGGTATGGTCGCATCAGATGCGACCATGCCTGAAAAGGGTCATATCTGACCTGGTCACACAGGATGCAGCCAGTCAGATAAACAGTGTTACCAGTGGCAGGGAAGGGAAACTTCCCTCCACTGCTGCTGTCAGAGGGACCAGAAGGTATCTCTGCCTCCCTACACTCCCCCCTACTGATTACCATGCTGCAGATCACTGCTAATCGGTCAGCACAGCAGGAGCCCCCCCTCCAGTGGCTGCAGACAATGGCAGCTGCTGGGGAGTGTAAATTAACCCTCCCAAGCCCCCCCAGACTCCCCCCCCCTGTATACCTGGAGGCTGTCCGTGCTTTAAAAATGAAAGCTGCAATGTTTCTGATGTTTTGATGGTCACTATGGTCCCGATCGATGTTTCAATGTTTGGGAAAATAATAATTTAAATATATATTTGTTTTTCTTTTCTTTTTTACTAAAATCAGTTTGGATAGGGTTACATTAATGTTCTTCACCTAATTCACCCATAAAAAACTCCGACAATTTCGGAGTGGTTTTTGAGGGGGAAAAAATCATCATTCAAGTGGTTAAGTGACAAAACCTCTTCACCGGACTGCACTAATTCATATGATATATATTATAAACTAATTCCTGTGTGGGGGAAAGTCAATACCTGGAATCTTTGGTGCAGACTGATTGGTGTTTCCCTGAGTCTATAGTGTGAATATGGGCCCTCATTCCGAGTTGATCGCTCGGTATTTTTCATCGCATCGCAATGAAAATCCGCTTAGTACGCATGCGCAATATTCGCAATGCGACTGCGCCAAGTAATTTAACAATGAAGATAGTATTTTTACTCACGGCTTTTTCATCGCTCCGGCGATCGTAGTGTGATTGACAGGAAATGGGTGTTACTGGGCGGAAACACGGCGTTTTATGGACGTGTGGATGAAAACGCTACCGTTTCCGGAAAAAACGCAGGAGTGGCCGGAGAAACGGAGGAGTGTCTGAGCGAACGCTGGGTGTGTTTGTGATGTCAAACCAGGAACGACAAGCACTGAACTGATCGCACAGGCAGAGTAAGTGTGGAGCTACTCTAAAACTGCTAAGTAGTTTGTGATCGCAATATTGCGAATACTTCGGTCGCAATTTTAAGAAGCTAAGATACACTCCCAGTAGGCGTAGGCTTAGCGTGTGTAACTCTGCTAAATTCGCCTTGCGACCGATCAACTCGGAATGAGGGCCATGATGCACATTTAAAGAAAAATCACTGTGAAACACTGCTCTGCTCACTAGCACCAGGAGTCTCGTGCCATAATGTGTAGTAAAGCTACAGTAAGTGAATGAGGACATATCTGTAGGAGGGTGAAAACTAATTTTGTAGCAACTTCCTGTAGCCAGAGTATGGTTTATTTAAGCGACCGGATTAGAAAAGATCACCTCCAAATTTCCTGCAGTGTTTGACACTCTATGGCATTTATTTTCATGTATCAAATCTCTATTTCACTATAGATTATAAATGTGTGAAAAGGGTGCACCTAATTAAACAGATTCATTGATTGTGGTAGGCCATTGAAACTGTATGGGTCACAAGGCCAGTACACATGGAGAGATTTTGCCAGAGATGTGTGCTAAGCGATCTATCATAGATCTAGCTATGTTCTTTGAGGTGAGGCCTTAAAGCCGAATTAAGGCTATGGGGGACTCGACACACTTCAAACAGCCAGACCCATGACAAAAACACACAAATATATATATATATATATATATATATATATATTAGTGATATGCACCGGAAATTTTTCTGGATTTGTGTTTTGGCTTTGGGTTCGGTTCCGCGGCCGTGTTTTGGGTGCGCACGCGTTTTGGCAAAACCTCACCAAAAAATTTTTGTCGGATTCGGTTGTCTTTTGGATTTGGGTGTTTTTTTTTTTTAAAAACCCTAAAAAACAAATTCAATCATAGAATTTGGGGGTCATTTTGATCCCATAGTATTATTAACCTCAATAACCATAATTTGCACTCATGTTCAGTCTATTCTGAACACCTCACACCACACAATATTATTTTTAGTCCTAAAACTTGCACCAAGGTCGCTGGATGGCTAAGCTAAGCGACACAAGTGGCCGACACAAACACCTGGCCCATCTAGGAGTGGCACTGCAGTGTCAGACAGAATGGCACTTCAAAAAAATAGTCCCCAAACAGCACTTGATGCAAAGAAAAATGAAAGTATAAAGAGGTGCAAGATGGAATTGTCCTTGGGACCTCCCACCCACCCTTATGTTGTATAAACAGGACATGCACACTTTAACAAACCCATCATTTCAGTGACAGGGTCTGCCACACGACTGTGACTGAAATGACTGGTTGGTTTGGGCCCACACCAAAATAGAAACAATCAATCTCTCCTTGCACGAACTGGCTCTACAGAGGCAAGATGTCCACCTCCTCCTCATCGTCCGATTCATCACCCCTTTCACTGTGTACATCCCCCTCATCACAGATTATTAATTCGTCCCCACTGGAATCCACCAACTCAGGTCCCAGTGTACTTTCTGGAGGTAATTGCTGCTGGTGAATGTCTCCACGGAGGAATTGATTATAATTCATTTTATTGAACATCATCTTCTCCACATTTTCTGGAAGTAACCTCGTACGCCGATTGCTGACAAGGTGAGCGGCTGCACTAAACACTCTTTCGGAGTACACACTGGAGGGAGGGCAACTTAGGTAGAATAAAGCCAGTTTCTGCAAGGGCCTCCAAATTGCCTCTTTTTCCTGCCAGTATACGTACGGACTGTCTGAAGTGCCTACTTGGATGCGGTCACTCATATAATCCTCTACCATTCTTTCAATGGTGAGAGAACCATATGCAGTGACAGTAGATGACATGTCAGTAATCGTTGGCAGGTCCTTCAGTCCGGACCAGATGTCAGCACTCGCTCCAGACTGCTCTGCATCACCGCCAGCGGGTGGGCTCGGAATTCTTAGCCTTTTCCTCGCACCCCCAGTTGCTGGAGAATGTGAAGGAGGAGCTGTTGACGGGTCACGTCCTGCTTGACTTGACAATTTTCTCACCTGCCGGAGAGAGAGATACAACGTAGGTTTTAAATCTAGGATCGAGCACAGTGGCCAAAATGTAGTACTCTGATTTCAACAGATTGACCAAAAGTGAATCCTGGTTAGGCGAATTAAGGGCTCCATCCATAAGTCTCACATGCCTAGCGGAATCGCTCTGTTTTAGCTCCTCCTTCAATGTCTCCAGCTTTTTCTGCAAAAGCCTGATGAGGGGAATGACCTGACTCAGGCTGGCTGTAATGTGAACTGACTTCAAGTGTGGCAAGTTCAAAGGGTTGCAGAACCTTGCACAATGTTGAAATCATTCTCCACTGCGCTTGAGACAGGTGCATTCCACCTCCTTTGCCTATATCGTGGCCAGATGTATAGGCTTAAATGGCCTTTTGCTGCTCCTCCATCCTCTGAAGCATATAGAGGGTTGAATTCCACCTCGTTACCACCTCTTGCTTCAGATGATGGCAGGGCAGGTTCAGGTATTTTTGGTGGTGCTCCAGTATTCTGTACGCGGTGCCTGAACACCGAAAGTGGCCCGCAATTCTTCTGGCCACCGACAGCATCTCTTGCACGCCTCTGTCGTTTTTTAAATCATTCTGCACCACCAAATTCAAGGTATGTGCAAAACATGGAACGTGCTGGAATTTGCCCAGATGTAATAGACTCACAATATTGGTGGCGTTGTCCGATGTCACAAATCCCCAGGAGAGTCCACTTAGGGTAAGCCATTCTGCGATGATCTTCCTCAGTTGCTGTAAGAGGTTTTCAGCTGTGTGCGTATTCTGGAAAGTGGTGATACAAAGCGTAGCCTGCCTAGGAACGAGTTGGCGTTTGCGAGATGCTGCTACTGGTGCCGCCGCTGCTGTTCTTGCAACGGGAGGCAATACATCTACCCAGTGGGCTTTCACAGTCATATAGTCCTGAGTCTGCCCTGCACCACTTGTCCACATGTCCGTGGTTAAGTGGACATTGGGTACAACTGCATTTTTTAGGACACTGGTGAGTCTTTTTCTGAGGTCTGTGAACATTTTCGGTATCGCCTGCCTAGAGAAATAGAACCTAGATGGTATTTGGTACCGGGGACACAGTACCTCAATCAAGTCTAGAGTTGGCTCTGAATTAACGATGGATACCGGAAGCACGTTTCTCACCGCCCAGGCTGCCAAGGCCTCAGTTATCCGCTTTGCAGCAGGATGACTGCTGTGATATTTCATCTTCCTCGCAAAGGACTGTTGTACAGTCAATTCCTTACTGGAAGTAGTACAATTGGTCTTCCGACTTCCCCTCTGGGATGACGATCGACTCCCAGCAGCAACAACACCAGCGCCAGCAGCAGTAGGCGTTACACTCAAGGATGCATCGGAGGAATCCCAGGCAAGAGAGGACTCATCAGACTTGCCAGTGACATGGCCTGCAGGACTATTGGCTTTCCAGGGTAAGGAGGAATTGACACTGAGGGAGTTGGTGGTGTGATTTGCAAGAGCTTTGTTACAAGAGGAAGGGATTTACTGGTCAGTGGACTGCTTCCAATGTCGCCCAAAGTTTTTGAACTTGTCACTGACTTATGATGAATGCGCTGCAGGTGACGTATAAGGGAGGATGTTCCGAGGTGGTTAACATCCTTACCCCTACTTATTACAGCTTGACAAAGGCAACACACGGCTTGACACCTGTTGTCCGCATTTGTGTTGAAATAATACCACACCGAAGAGCTGATTTTTTTTGTATTTTGACAAGGCATGTCAATGGCCATATTCGTCCCACAGACAACAGGTGTCTCCCCGGGTGCCTGATTCAAACAAACCACCTCACCATTTGAATCCTCCTTGTCAATTTCCTCCCCAGCGCCAGCAACACCTATATCCTTATCCTGGTGTACTTCAACACTGACATCTTCAATTTGACTATCAGGAACTGGACTGTGGGTGCTCCTTCCAGCACTTGCAGTGGGCGTGCAAATGGTGGAAGGCGCAAGCTCTTCCCGTCCAGTGTTGGGAAGGCAGGCATCACAACCGACACAATTGGACTCTCCTTGGAGATTTGTGATTTCAAAGAACGCACAGTTCTTTGCTGTGCTTTTGCCAGCTTAAGTCTTTTCTTTTTTCTAGCGAGAGGATGAGTGCTTCCATCCTCATGTGAAGCTGAACCACTAGCCATGAACATAGGCCAGGGCCTCTGCCGTTCCTTGCCACTCCATGTCGTAAATGGCATATTGGCAAGTTTACGCTTCTCCTCAGACGCTTTTAATTTTGATTTTTGGGTCATTTTACATATCTTTTGTGTTTTAGATTTTACATGCTCTGTACTATGACATTGGGCATCGGCCTTGGCAGACGACGTTGATGGCATTTCATTGTCTCGGCCATGACTAGTGGCAGCAGCTTCAGCACGAGGTGGAAGTGGATCTTGATCTTTCCCTATTTTTTTAACCACCACATTTTTGTTCTCCATATTTTAATGCGCACAACTAAAAGGCACCACAGGTATACAATGTAGATGGATGGATAGTATACTTTATGGATGACGAGTGATGACACAGAGGTAGGTACAGCAGTGGCCTACCGTACTGCTATATACAGTATAATGGACCTGGTGGACACTGTCAGCAGACTGCTAAACTACTAGTATAAAAAAAAGCCACCACAGGTATACAATGTAGATGGATGGATAGTATACTTTATGGATGACGAGTGACGACACAGAGGTAGGTACAGCAGTGGTCTACCGTACTGCTATATACAGTATAATGAACCTGGTGGACAATGTCAGCAGACTGCTAAACTACTAGTATAAAAAAGCCACCGCAGGTATACAATGTAGATGGATGGATAGTATACTTTATGGATGACGAGTGACGACACAGAGGTAGGTACAGCAGTGGCCTACCGTACTGCTATATACAGTATAATGGACCTGGTGGACACTGTCAGCAGACTGCTAAACTACTAGTATATAAAAAAGCCACCACAGGTATACAATGTAGATGGATGGATAGTATACTTTATGGATGACGAGTGACGACACAGAGGTAGGTACAGCAGTGGCCTACTGTACTGCTATATACAGTATAATGGACCTGGTGGACACTGTCAGCAGACTGCTAAACTACTAGTATAAAAAAGCCACCACAGGTATACAATGTAGATTGATGGATAGTATACTTTATGGATGACGAGTGACGACACAGAGGTAGGTACAGCAGTGGCCTACCGTACTGCTATATATAGTATAATGGACCTGGTGGACACTGTCAGCAGACTGCTAAACTACTAGTATAAAAAAAAGCCACCACAGGTATACAATGTAGATGGATGGATAGTATACTTTATGGATGACGAGTGACGACACAGAGGTAGGTACAGCAGTGGCCTACCGTACTGCTATATACAGTATAATGGACCTGGTGGACACTGTTAGCAGACTGCTAAACTACTAGTATAAAAAAAGCCACCACATTTATACAATGTAGATGGATGGATAGTATACTTTATGGATGACGAGTGACGACACAGAGGTAGGTACAGCAGTGGCCTACTGTACTGCTATATACAGTATATTGGACCTGGTAAACACTGTTAGCAAACTGCTAAACTACTACTATAAAAAAAGCCACAGGAGTGTTTTTCAGGCAGACAAACGTATACTGGTGGTCACTGTCAGCAAAACTCTGCACTGTACTCCTGCTATAGCTGCTCCCTAGTCCCCACAATTAAGCAGTGTGAGCACTCAGCACAGATATATCATGCAGCACACTGAGCACAGATATGATATGGAGCGTTTTTTTCAGGCAGAGAACGGATAAAAAAACTGGTGGTCACTATCAGCAAAACTCTGCACTGTACTCCTCCTAACAGCTGCTCCCCAATCCTCTCCACAATAGTAAAATAAACAAGCAAAGCAATCAGATCAACTGTCTCGTATATAAACGGAGAGGACGCCAGCCACGTCCTCTCCCTATCAATCTCAATGCACGTGTGAAAATGGCGGCGACGCGCGGCTGCTTATATAGAATCCGAATCTCGCGAGAATCTGACATGAAGTTCGGGCGCGCTCGGGTTAGCCGAGCAAGGCGGGAAGGTTCGAACCTGCCTCGGACCCGTGTAAAAAGGGTGAAGTTCGGGGGGATTCGGTTTCTCGGAAACCGATCCCGCTCATCACTAATATCATATATATAAATATTAGAGATGAGCGGGTTTGGTTTTACTCGGCTTTACTCAGATTTACTCGGTTCTCAAAACGGCATTTTATTGGCTGACGGACGTCATGTGTTTTGGATAGCCAATAAGAAACATCCAGATAAAACCGAACTGGCATTAATTCTGGCGTTACATTCGAACCCACTCATCTCTAATATATATATATATATATATATATATATATATATATATATATATATATACATATACAACACATCCAACAGCGGCGGCACTCAAGGGTCTTACTTACAGTCAGTAAAGTGCAAAAAGTGCTTTTATTTCATCACTCAGTGTCCTGAGTGGACACTGAGTGATGAAATAAAAGTACTTTTTGCACTTTGCTGACTGTAAATAAGACCCGTGAGTGCCGCCGCTGTTGGATGTGTTGTATACTGGATTTATCCGGATGGCACCAGGGCAATAATCTGTGGTAGGAGAGAGTGCCGATTCAATTCTGCTGTTTATATATATATATATATATATATATATATATATATTGACGTTATGGTAAGAACTTACCATTGATAATGGAATTTCTCTTATGTCCACAGGTATCCACAGGATAACATTGGGATGTGCCGGAGCGACAGCGGAAATGGCACCAATACGGTCACGAGCTTTCTGGCCTCCCAGGATGCATTGATGCTTCACCATATAATCCCGCCCACTGACTCAGTCATATCAGTTCTTTCCACAGCGATTAGGCAGGAGCATCAGGTAGAAACCTATTTAGGCGATAAGAACATACATGCACACCCTTCCATACAAGAGGGAAGAGGTTTTAGTGATTGTCAAGATCCTCAAATTAGGTGCGTCAGGGTGGGACCCCTGTGGATACTGTGGACATAAGAGAAATTATGTTATCAACGGTAAGTTCTTACCATAACGTCTATTTATCTGGCTGGGTCCACAGTTTATTCACAGGATAACATTGGGATTCCCAAAGCCTGTTTTAGTGGTGGGGACGCTCCTGATTACACAGGAGGACCTTTCGCCCGAAGTCTGTGTCATGAGAGGCAAAAGTATCTAAGGCATAATGTCTGATGAATGTGTTTATGTAAGACCATGTGGCATTAGCCGGAGTAGGGAGAAAAAGCTTCTGATATTACCATTCAGAGCCATCTTGCCAGTGTCTGCTTACTAGCAGGCCATCTTCTTCTATGAAATCCGTAGAGGATGAAGAGAGAATCTGTTTTTCTGATGGCACTAGTACGATCTATGTAGATCTTTAATGCTTGGACTACGTCCAGCGACGTTTCTCCTGTAGATAGTCCTGATACCTGAAAAGCTGGGACTACAATCTCTTCATTAATGTGAAACTTTGAAACCACCTTTGGAGGATAACCAGATCTAGTTCTGAGAACTGCTCTGTCTGGAAAAAAACTTAGGAAAGGAGACTTGCACGATAACGCTCCTAAATCTGACACTCTTCTTCAATGAGGCCATTGTCAGTAGAAAGAGTACTTTAACCGTTAACCATTTAAGATCTGCTCTCTTAAGTGGTTCAAATGGAGGTCCCTGAAGGAGTTTAAGAACTAGATTCAAATCCCAGGGAGCTGCAGGAGGAACAAATGGAGATTGAATATGTACAACTCCCTGAAAGAAAGTACGTACATACTGTAAATCAGCAATCTTTCACTGAAACCATACAGTTAATGCTGATACTTGAACTCTCAAGGAAGCTACTTTCAAACCTTTATCCAATCATGCTTGAAGGGAATCCAAAATCCTGAATACTTTAAAAGATCTTGGATTCAAACTCTTTTCAGTACACCAATGAATATAGGCTTGCCATATTCTATGATACACACGAGCTGAAGAAGGCTTTCTTGCTCTAAGCATAGTTTGGATTACTTATTTTGAAAATACTCTAGCTTCTAAGATAGAGATTTCAACAGCCATGTCGTCAAAAGACAGATGATCCAGATGACTGTGACAACAAGGACCCTACATTAGCAGATCTGGACGTTGAGGGAGCAGTATCGGTGCTTCCACGGACATTCTCAGTAGATCTGTGTACCAATGCCTTCTTGGCCAAGCTGGAGCTATTAGAATTATTGCTCCCTTTGCTTGCTTTATTTTTCTCACTACTCTGGGTAACAGAGAGATTGGAGGGAACAGATATGCCAGACAAAATTTCCATTCTACTGACAGTGCGTCTACAAGGACCGCTCCGGGATCCTTTGTTCTCGATCCGTACTTCAGAACTTTGTTGTTTAGACGAGACGCCATGAGCTCTGTCTCTGGTAGACACCATCTGTTCACTTTTGTCTGAAACACTTCTGGGTGTAATGCCCATTAGGTTTCCTGAATGGTGTGTCGACTGAGAGAATCCGCTCCCCAGTTCAGTACACCTGGGACAAACACTGCCGACATTGCTGGTTGATGGAGTTCTGAACATCTTAGAATGGGAGTTACTTCCTCCATCAATCTTTTGCTGTGAGTTCCTCCTTGATGATTGAGGCATGCTACTGCTTTCGCATTGTCTGAGCGAATCTGGACCGGTCTTCCTTGCAGACTGTCCTTTGCCTGAACTAGAGCCATATAAATGGCCCATATTTCCAACAGATTTATTGGCAGGCAACTTTCCCTTATGGTCCATTTTCCCTGGAACCAAAGGCTTCGGATTACCGCACCCCAGCCTTGCAGACTGGCATCTGTTGTCAGGACTTGCCATTCTTTTATCCAAAAGGGTCTCTCCTTGTTTAAATGGTCTCTCTTTGGCCACCATGCTAGAGACCTTTATACATTTACTGGAAACTTTATCATCTGCTTTTTTATCATCTGACGATTTCCGTTCCATTTAGTCAGAATAAGGTCTGTAATGGTCTGGAGTGGAATTGCGCATATTCCACCATGTCGAAGGTTGATACCATCAGACCCAAAAGTCTCCTTGCTGCATGGACTGACATTGTCTTGGTGTGCAATGCTTCCTGAGTCATGACCTGCACCTTGACCATATTTTTCTCTGGTAAGAAAACTCTCTGTAGGTCTGAATCCAATATGGCCCCCAAATGAACTATCCGCTGTGACGGATTCAGAGACGACTTTTCCCAATTTATGAGCCACCCGTGTCTCTGTAAGATGGCTCAAAAGTAACTCCTGCAAATGTGCTAGGATTAACAGGTCGTTGAGGTACGGGAATATTCGTATCCCCTGCTTGCGGAGATAAGATGCCATAACCACCATATCTTGGTAAACACCCTGGGTGCTGTTGCTAGCCCAAAGGGCAAGGCTAGGAACTGAAAATGTTCCTGAAGGATGGCAAACCTGAGGAAGCACTGATGAAACTGTGCTATAGGCACATGTAGGTAAGCATCTTGTATATCCAGATATACTATGTAATCTCCCGGTTCCATAGCCAACATTATGGAGAGTAATGTCTCCATGTGGAACCTTGGGATCCAAATGTATTTGTTTAACATTTTCAGATTGAGAATTGGTCAAAATAACTCATTTGGCTTCTGGATCAGAAATAGATTGGAGTAAAACCCCTGTCCCTTTTGTGATGGTGGTACTGGGACAATCACACCTGACTGCAGTCATTTTTTAACTGCTTCTTGCAGGGCATTGGCCTTTGACTCTATACAAGACGGTCTGGTGCAAACAAATCTTTGAGGGGTCTGCCTCCTGAATGGGAACCCATACCCCTGAGATACCACCTTCTGCACGCAAGCATCTGATGTCGACTGTTGCCATATGTGTGTAAAATGAAGGAGTCGGACCCCAACACTGGAATCCTCCAGGCAGAGGCCCAGCTCTTCAGGCTGATGGTTTCTGTTCAGGCCTGGAAGCTGGCTTCTATTGGACTGGGGTTGCTTAGACTCCTCTTTAGCTTTCGCTTTGCCTTGGCATCGAAATGGCCGAAACTTTGAACCCTTAGCCTTAGGGTTATAACTAGCCGGAAATCTGACCTTCTTTGATTCAGCTTCCAATTCTAGAATATCAGACAATTGTTTTCCAAAAAATATATTACCCATGAAAGGCAATGCTTCCAATTCTTTCTTGGATTCTGCATCTGCTTTCCAGGTACGTAGCCAGACTGCTCTACGAGCGACTACTATCAAGGCTGAAGCTTCAGAAGCAATTGTACCCATATCAATTGCTGCTTCTTCCAAGAATTGGGCGGATTGCCTTAAACGGCTTAAATTATACTCTTGCTCCCTATTAGGAGGAGAGAGGCCATTCTCTAGTTCCTCTAACCATTCGCCCATTGCCTTTGCTATCCAGGCCGAAGCTATAGCCGGTCTTACCACTGCTCCTGAGAGAGAAAATATGTTTTTCAAGAAACTATCTACCCTTCTGTCTGTGACATCATTTAGTGAGGTAGATGACAGTGGTAAAGCAGATTTATGCACAAGTCGCAGTACATGTGCATCTACTTTTGGAGGAACTTCTCTTTTCGAACAATCCGCAGCTGGAAATGGATAATAAGAATCCCATCTTTTCGGAATCTTATACTTTTTACTGGGCGTCGCCCAAGACTCATCCATCATTTCCATCAGCTCATCTGACGCTGGGAATTCAGTTTTAACTGACTCTGTTCGTTTAAACATAGGTGCTTTAGACTTTAACACTGTCTTGGCTGGCTCTTCCAAGGAGAGAACAGCCTTCACAGTATCAATAAGTTCAGCTACATCCTCTGAACTAAAACTCTGCGAGTGATCATCATACGGAGTATTTGAATATAATGTATCATCATCTGTTGTATCATCTTGTGTAGTCTGCCACATAGACGCATCTGTCTTGGTCTTACCTGTCCCTTGGTTACTTGTAGGGCTACTGGAACTAAGTTGTAGGAAGGGAGCTGCATGTATGGGTTAATAGTGTAACCTAACCCCTGGAGTGGTGCTGCCGGAGTTAACCTGTCCGCTATTGAAGACAAAGTCTTTGTTAACATATTCCATGGTGGCTTTACTGGTTTTTGAACCAAATCCTGTTTTTTACTTTGCTGAAAAGCAAAACAGTTTGCACACAACCCCTCATAAGTGACCAACTGGTTCATACCAATTAACCCTGTTTTACAAGATAAGCATGTTAGGGATGTAGGAGTGCCTGATAAATTCTCCTTGTCACTTTTGCAGCTCACAGACATGGTAATAATCTGCTAATGACTACATAATTTATGACTGAAAATCACCTATATATGGATATATAGAAGTGAGATCAATCTGACCACAACCGTGCACCGGATTTGATGGTCAGAACAATACTGACGACATAAAAAAGTCAGCACACATACTAGCAGTCAGTCACATGTTAAAGCATTAAACATTGTCATATGAGAATACAACCCCCATAACAACTTACAAGTAAGTAGGAAAATTGTAATTCTCTTTTTACCTGTTTTTTTTTTTCAAACATAACATGCAGAAACAACAGTAATATACAGTAAAACCAAAGGGTGGAGAAAAAAGTATCAGAGTGCGCTCAGAAAACAGCAGCAGGTGTGAAAAATTCTGTCTAGGAGGGTACTCTCAACCTCCCCACATATAGACTAATATCAAACAGTAATATACAGGTCTCATATGCAATATGTACTAAAATTAACAATTCATACTAACAAATAGAGATCATTTTTAGTACTGTATACCCTTCCTCCATAGAGCGGGATACAGGGAGACTCACCACACTTCCATATCCAAACAAATACACTCGCAAGACGCTGAGTGGATTCAGACACTACTGGCGTACACTGCCGTTTGGATAACTGATACAGTACATGGACGCTCACAAACGGACACGGACGCTCAGTGAAATGCCAAGTGTATGCAGACGTTAAAGCCTGCGACTCGGTCCGGCAATCTCTAGCGTACACAACCGCGGCATCTACCCTCGACCGAGTATCCTCGTGGTAGCGTCTGAGACGGAAGTGAGGTCATTCAGTTCATGGACGGGAGACGCGCGGAAATTGGTGCCTCATGGACAGTCCATGAGGAAGGTGCCTCTGAGCACCGAAACAGCTGTCGACCTACCTGTTTGTTGCTGGAGGCTTGCACTACTTACCACGTTGAAATGGTGATATGATATTATGCAGTTTTTTGACACCCCATGTGCTTCTACTAATGTTTCTTGCCTCTGGTGCTTTTAAGATCTTATTTTTTGATAAAGATTTTATTATGCAGTAATTTGGAGGTGCTGGTTTCTTTTCTTCTGGGACTATATATATATATATATATATATATATATATACCCACATGCATATACAGTATATGTTTTTATATATATATATATATATATATATATATATATAAGCAATGGTGTGGCACTACAGACAAACATGTGGACACTGAAGCACTTATTCGGTCATGCCTGTAATAAATGTAAGGGGCACCCGGAAAAGATTATCTTTTGGTTGAGGGAGTGATGGACACCACTGTGTGAGTGTGTGTGTGTGTGTGTGTGTGTGTGTGTCTGTGTGTCCGTGTGTGTATATATATATATATATATATATATATATATAAGCAATGGTGTGGCACTACATTGAAATATAGATATTATTAATTGATTGACCGATTAATTGATTGATTGTGGCAGGCAGAGCCAATTCAAGGCTATGGGGGACTCAGGGCACTTCAAACAGCAGGACCTCTAACAAAAACATATATATATTAGAGATGAGCGGGTTCGGTTTCTCTGAATCCGAACCCGCACGAACTTCATGTTTTTTTCACGGGTCCGAGCAGACTCGGATCCTCCCGCCTTGCTCGGTTAACCCGAGCGCGCCCGAACGTCATCATGACGCTGTCGGATTCTCGCGAGACTCGGATTCTATATAAGGAGCCGTGCGTCGCCGCCATTTTCACACGTGCATTGAGATTGATAGGGAGAGGACGTGGCTGGCGTCCTCTCCATTAGAAATTAGATTAGAAGAGAGAGAGAGATTGTGCAGAGTCAGACAGAGTTTACCACAGTGACCAGTGCAGTTGTTGTTAGTTAACTTTTATTTATTTTAATATAATATATCCGTTCTCTGCTATATCCGTTCTCTGCCTGAAAAAAAACGATACACAGCAGCAGCCAGTCACACAGTGTGACTCAGTCTGTGTGCACTCAGCTCAGCCCAGTGTGCTGCACATCAATGTATAAAAGGCAAAGCTTATAATAATTGTGGGGGAGACTGGGGAGCACTGCAGGTTGTTATAGCAGGAGCCCCCAGGAGTACATAATATTATATTAATTTAAAATTAAACAGTGCACACTTTTGCTGCAGGAGTGCCACTGCCAGTGTGACTAGTGGTGACCAGTGCCTGACCACCAGTATAGTAGTATATTGTTGTATGTATTGTATACTATCTCTTTATCAACCAGTCTATATTAGCAGCAGACACAGTACAGTGCGGTAGTTCACGGCTGTGGCTACCTCTGTGTCGGCAGTCGGAACTCGGCAGGCAGTCCGTCCATCCATAATTGTATTACAATATATACCACCTAACCGTGGTATTTTTTTTTCTTTCTTTATACCGTCGTCATAGTGTCATACTAGTTGTTACGAGTATACTACTATCTCTTTATCAACCAGTGTACAGTGCGGTAGTTCACGGCTGTGGCTACCTCTGTGTCGGCAGTCGGCAGGCAGTCCGTCCATCCATAATTGCATTATTATTATAATATATACCACCTAACCGTGGTTTTTTTTTCATTCTTTATACCGTCATAGTGTCATACTAGTTGTTACGAGTATACTACTATCTCTTTATCAACCAGTGTACAGTGCGGTAGTTCACGGCTGTGGCTACCTCTGTGTCGGCAGTCGGCAGGCAGTCCGTCCATCCATAATTGTATTATTATTATAATATATACCACCTAACCGTGGTTTTTTTTTCATTCTTTATACCGTCGTCATAGTGTCATACTAGTTGTTACGAGTATACTACTATCTCTTTATCAACCAGTGTACAGTGCGGTAGTTCACGGCTGTGGCTACCTCTGTGTCGGCAGTCGGCAGGCAGTCCGTCCATCCATAATTGTATTATTATTATTATAATATATACCACCTAACCGTGGTTTTTTTTTCATTCTTTATACCGTCGTCATAGTGTCATACTAGTTGTTACGAGTATACTACTATCTCTTTATCAACCAGTGTACAGTGCGGTAGTTCACGGCTGTGGCTACCTCTGTGTCGGCAGTCGGCAGGCAGTCCGTCCATCCATAATTGTATTATTATTATAATATATACCACCTAACCGTGGTTTTTTTTTCATTCTTTATACCGTCGTCATAGTGTCATACTAGTTGTTACGAGTATACTACTATCTCTTTATCAACCAGTGTACAGTGCGGTAGTTCACGGCTGTGGCTACCTCTGTGTCGGCAGTCGGCAGGCAGTCCGTCCATCCATAATTGTATTATTATTATAATATATACCACCTAACTGTGGTATTTTTTTTTCTTTCTTTATACCGTCGTCATAGTGTCATACTAGTTGTTACGAGTATACTACTATCTCTTTATCAACCAGTGTACAGTGCGGTAGTTCACGGCTGTGGCTACCTCTGTGTCGGCAGTCGGCAGGCAGTCCGTCCATCCATAATTGTATTATTATTATAATATATACCACCTAACCGTGGTTTTTTTTTCATTCTTTATACCGTCGTCATAGTGTCATACTAGTTGTTACGAGTATACTACTATCTCTTTATCAACCAGTGTACAGTGCGGTAGTTCACGGCTGTGGCTACCTCTGTGTCGGCAGTCGGCAGGCAGTCCGTCCATCCATAATTGTATTATTATTATAATATATACCACCTAACCGTGGTTTTTTTTTCATTCTTTATACCGTCGTCATAGTGTCATACTAGTTGTTACGAGTATACTACTATCTCTTTATCAACCAGTGTACAGTGCGGTAGTTCACGGCTGTGGCTACCTCTGTGTCGGCAGTCGGCAGGCAGTCCGTCCATCCATAATTGTATTATTATTATAATATATACCACCTAACCGTGGTTTTTTTATACCACCTAACCGTGGCAGTCCGTCCATAATTGTATACTAGTATCCAATCCATCCATCTCCATTGTTTACCTGAGGTGCCTTTTAGTTCTGCCTATAAAATATGGAGAACAAAAAAGTTGAGGTTCCAAAATTAGGGAAAGATCAAGATCCACTTCCACCTCGTGCTGAAGCTGCTGCCACTAGTCATGGCCGAGACGATGAAATGCCAGCAACGTCGTCTGCCAAGGCCGATGCCCAATGTCATAGTACAGAGCATGTCAAATCCAAAACACCAAATATCAGAAAAAAAAGGACTCCAAAACCTAAAATAAAATTGTCGGAGGAGAAGCGTAAACTTGCCAATATGCCATTTACCACACGGAGTGGCAAGGAACGGCTGAGGCCCTGGCCTATGTTCATGGCTAGTGGTTCAGCTTCACATGAGGATGGAAGCACTCAGCCTCTCGCTAGAAAACTGAAAAGACTCAAGCTGGCAAAAGCACCGCAAAGAACTGTGCGTTCTTTGAAATCCCAAATCCACAAGGAGAGTCCAATTGTGTCGTTTGCGATGCCTGACCTTCCCAACACTGGACGTGAAGAGCATGCGCCTTCCACTATTTGCATGCCCCCTGCAAGTGCTGGAAGGAGCACCCGCAGTCCAGTTCCTGATAGTCAGATTGAAGATGTCAGTGTTGAAGTACACCAGGATGAGGAGGATATGGGTGTTGCTGGCGCTGGGGAGGAAATTGACCAGGAGGATTCTGATGGTGAGGTGGTTTGTTTAAGTCAGGCACCCGGGGAGACACCTGTTGTCCGTGGGAGGAATATGGCCGTTGACATGCCAGGTGAAAATACCAAAAAAATCAGCTCTTCGGTGTGGAGGTATTTCACCAGAAATGCGGACAACAGGTGTCAAGCCGTGTGTTCCCTTTGTCAAGCTGTAATAAGTAGGGGTAAGGACGTTAACCACCTCGGAACATCCTCCCTTATACGTCACCTGCAGCGCATTCATAATAAGTCAGTGACAAGTTCAAAAACTTTGGGTGACAGCGGAAGCAGTCCACTGACCAGTAAATCCCTTCCTCTTGTAACCAAGCTCACGCAAACCACCCCACCAACTCCCTCAGTGTCAATTTCCTCCTTCCCCAGGAATGCCAATAGTCCTGCAGGCCATGTCACTGGCAAGTCTGACGAGTCCTCTCCTGCCTGGGATTCCTCCGATGCATCCTTGCGTGTAACGCCTACTGCTGCTGGCGCTGCTGTTGTTGCCGCTGGGAGTCGATGGTCATCCCAGAGGGGAAGTCGTAAGCCCACTTGTACTACTTCCAGTAAGCAATTGACTGTTCAACAGTCCTTTGCGAGGAAGATGAAATATCACAGCAGTCATCCTACTGCAAAGCGGATAACTGAGTCTTTGACAACTATGTTGGTGTTAGACGTGCGTCCGGTATCCGCCGTTAGTTCACAGGGAACTAGACAATTTATTGAGGCAGTGTGCCCCCGTTACCAAATACCATCTAGGTTCCACTTCTCTAGGCAGGCGATACCGAGAATGTACACGGACGTCAGAAAAAGACTCACCAGTGTCCTAAAAAATGCAGTTGTACCCAATGTCCACTTAACCACGGACATGTGGACAAGTGGAGCAGGGCAGGGTCAGGACTATATGACTGTGACAGCCCACTGGGTAGATGTATGGACTCCCGCCGCAAGAACAGCAGCGGCGGCACCAGTAGCAGCATCTCGCAAACGCCAACTCTTTCCTAGGCAGGCTACGCTTTGTATCACCGCTTTCCAGAATACGCACACAGCTGAAAACCTCTTACGGCAACTGAGGAAGATCATCGCGGAATGGCTTACCCCAATTGGACTCTCCTGTGGATTTGTGGCATCGGACAACGCCAGCAATATTGTGTGTGCATTAAATATGGGCAAATTCCAGCACGTCCCATGTTTTGCACATACCTTGAATTTGGTGGTGCAGAATTTTTTAAAAAACGACAGGGGCGTGCAAGAGATGCTGTCGGTGGCCAGAAAAATTGCGGGACACTTTCGGCGTACAGGCACCACGTACAGAAGACTGGAGCACCACCAAAAACTACTGAACCTGCCCTGCCATCATCTGAAGCAAGAAGTGGTAACGAGGTGGAATTCAACCCTCTATATGCTTCAGAGGTTGGAGGAGCAGCAAAAGGCCATTCAAGCCTATACAATTGAGCACGATATAGGAGATGGAATGCACCTGTCTCAAGTGCAGTGGAGAATGATTTCAACGTTGTGCAAGGTTCTGATGCCCTTTGAACTTGCCACACGTGAAGTCAGTTCAGACACTGCCAGCCTGAGTCAGGTCATTCCCCTCATCAGGCTTTTGCAGAAGAAGCTGGAGGCATTGAAGAAGGAGCTAACACGGAGCGATTCCGCTAGGCATGTGGGACTTGTGGATGCAGCCCTTAATTCGCTTAACAAGGATTCACGGGTGGTCAATCTGTTGAAATCAGAGCACTACATTTTGGCCACCGTGCTCGATCCTAGATTTAAAGCCTACCTTGGATCTCTCTTTCCGGCAGACACAGGTCTGCTGGGGTTGAAAGACCTGCTGGTGACAAAATTGTCAAGTCAAGCGGAACGCGACCTGTCAACATCTCCTCCTTCACATTCTCCCGCAACTGGGGGTGCGAGGAAAAGGCTCAGAATTCCGAGCCCACCCGCTGGCGGTGATGCAGGGCAGTCTGGAGCGACTGCTGATGCTGACATCTGGTCCGGACTGAAGGACCTGACAACGATTACGGACATGTCGTCTACTGTCACTGCATATGATTCTCTCAACATTGATAGAATGGTGGAGGATTATATGAGTGACCGCATCCAAGTAGGCACGTCACACAGTCCGTACTTATACTGGCAGGAAAAAGAGGCAATTTGGAGGCCCTTGCACAAACTGGCTTTATTCTACCTAAGTTGCCCTCCCACAAGTGTGTACTCCGAAAGAGTGTTTAGTGCCGCCGCTCACCTTGTCAGCAATCGGCGTACGAGGTTACATCCAGAAAATGTGGAGAAGATGATGTTCATTAAAATGAATTATAATCAATTCCTCCGCGGAGACATTGACCAGCAGCAATTGCCTCCACAAAGTACACAGGGAGCTGAGATGGTGGATTCCAGTGGGGACGAATTGATAATCTGTGAGGAGGGGGATGTACACGGTGATATATCGGAGGGTGAAGATGAGGTGGACATCTTGCCTCTGTAGAGCCAGTTTGTGCAAGGAGAGATTAATTGCTTCTTTTTTGGGGGGGGTCCAAACCAACCCGTCATATCAGTCACAGTCGTGTGGCAGACCCTGTCACTGAAATGATGGGTTGGTTAAAGTGTGCATGTCCTGTTTTGTTTATACAACATAAGGGTGGGTGGGAGGGCCCAAGGATAATTCCATCTTGCACCTCTTTTTTCTTTTCTTTTTCTTTGCATCATGTGCTGATTGGGGAGGGTTTTTTGGAAGGGACATCCTGCGTGACACTGCAGTGCCACTCCTAGATGGGCCCGGTGTTTGTGTCGGCCACTAGGGTCGCTAATCTTACTCACACAGCTACCTCATTGCGCCTCTTTTTTTCTTTGCGTCATGTGCTGTTTGGGGAGGGTTTTTTGGAAGGGACATCCTGCGTGACACTGCAGTGCCACTCCTAGATGTGCCCGGTGTTTGTGTCGGCCACTAGGGTCGCTAATCTTACTCACACAGTCAGCTACCTCATTGCGCCTCTTTTTTTCTTTGCGTCATGTGCTGTTTGGGGAGGGTTTTTTGGAAGGGACATCCTGCGTGACACTGCAGTGCCACTCCTAGATGGGCCCGGTGTTTGTGTCGGCCACTAGGGTCGCTTATCTTACTCACACAGCGACCTCGGTGCAAATTTTAGGACTAAAAATAATATTGTGAGGTGTGATGTGTTCAGAATAGGCTGAAAATGAGTGTAAATTATGTTTTTTGAGGTTAATAATACTTTGGGATCAAAATTACCCCCAAATTCTATGATTTAAGCTGTTTTTTAGGGTTTTTTGAAAAAAACACCCGAATCCAAAACACACCCGAATCCGACAAAAAAAATTCGGTGAGGTTTTGCCAAAACGCGGTCGAACCCAAAACACGGCCGCGGAACCGAACCCAAAACCAAAACACAAAACCCGAAAAATTTCCGGCGCTCATCTCTAATATATATGTATATATAAGCAGCAAAGACGGTGCAGCACTCCAATGATTGATACTTGAAATTTAGGTAGAAATACAACGTTTCAATGTCCGTTTTAATACTGTGGCATTTTCGTCAGGTAATACAAAAACAATATACACAACGTACCTTAAATAGGTAATCGCCATGAAAAGCCCAGACACCGCGGCGGGACTGCACACCCGGCGGGCGCATAGCTGATGACGTCATGTCGCACTTGAAAGAGCGTCAGACGGCACCCATAACCAAGACAACATAAAAACAATAACAAACCACGCACATATACATACATTTTAATAAGGCAGTCAAAACAGTGTCACTAGTTATGCGGACATAAACAAAAATACCCCTACATTGATTATGCAAGATGTAATAACTCATATACCCAGTTTAATCTAGATAATATGGATCTATTAAGCAAGCCTACTACTATAGCATCTATACAGGGCATAGTGACTGATATTAACCTGATCAAGCAAGGTAACATACGATCTGGTAAATATGATAAGTTAATAGCACATATATATGAGGCAATAAGTATATAAAGATGTTAAGTAGCATGTTAACCATCATTAGCTAGAACATTAATACCTGAATGTTCATTAAGTCCCCTAGGGGCCACAGAACCCAAGCGGAAAATCCAGCGTGCTTCACATTGTAATAATTTATTACCACAATTACCACCACGCAATGATTGTGGAATATGGTCTATCGTTCTGTACTTAAGGGTGGTTAGATTGTGAGATGCCAGTGCGAAATGTCTCGCAACAGGCTGATCACTTTTTCCAGAGATCAATGCAGCTTTGATGGCCGACGTTCGGTCTTCCCGATATAGGACAGACCGCATGGACAAATTATCTGATAATTTCGAGTGCGACATGACGTCATCAGCTATGCGCCCGCCGGGTGTGCAGTCCCGACGCAGCGCCTGGGCTTGACGTGGTGATTACCTGTTTAAGGTACGTTGTGTATATTGTTTTTTTATTACCTGACGAAAATGCCACAGTATTAAAACGTGAATTGAAATGTATTTCTACCTAAATTTCAAGTGTCAATCATTAGAGTGCGGCATCGTCTCTGCTGCTTGTGTATCCATTTGTGAGGGCAGCCAATGTATTTCTGCTGCTAGTAGGTGTGCCGGACACCTGCCTCTTGTTTTTTTTTTTTTAATTTTTAATTTTTAAATATTTCTCTACTGTTCCAAACAGAAGCATGCATGGGTCATACTGATCTATGCACACTACTGGCTAAGTGCATAAGAGTAATGAAAACATGTCTTAAAAAATGCATGTTTTTTTTTTACTAAAAACCTGATGTTTTCTTTAATAAAATAATTGCGAAACATCGCATATGACTCCTGTTTTTACACCAAAAATTGCACCCTATTACATTTGCAATTTTTATCAAAAAAATCACAATTTACAAACGTGCCATTTTATGCAATTTATTAGACACCTGAAAAATCGCACTCCATTACATTTGGCCACAAATGAATATTTTTACAGTAAAATATTAAATTTCTAAAATAAAAAAATAAATATAAAAAAGCAATGAAATTCCATAGACAAAAAACATTACAGTTTCACATGTCCCATTAAGGCTTCTTACACATGATCTGGCATTTCAGAAACCTGTTGTAACTCTTCCACTCAAACTCCAAAAAGCAATGAAATTCCGATCATTAAGGCTGAGGCCTTAATGGATGTGTTCCTTGCGCAATACAGATAGGGTATGCCATCACAGCCTTTGGCTAAGTGCAGATTCAGCACTCTCACAGAGTGAGTTTGCTGTCACTCATACAATGATGGAGCTGCTAATTCATAGATTTGTGTGCATATTGGAATACACAGTCTATGCAACTGAAGGTCTGAGTGGAAGATAAAGCTGCTCAGATGAGGTAATAATGTTGTTGATTGGAGGGATGAAACAGATCAGTGTGGATGGGGGAACAGAAGTGTGTGGATAAAGGAAAGACTAAGCAGCACTGATGGGGGGACAAAGAAACATGGGCTAATTCATACTGCAGCAGCAGCGATCGCAGTCTGAATAAGTTTGTGGGGTGCGCACGTGCAATGTCCGCACTGCGCGTGCGTACCCCAGGAGCCAAGGCAGATGCTATCAGCATCTCACTGGCTGCGATCGCCCTGCCTGATTGACAGCCAGAGGCGGTTGTGTGGATGGAGGGGGGCGGGCCAATGGCATTAGATCGCCATTGGCAGGGCATGGTCCACACAACGGAGGTGTTTCTGGACCATTGGGGAGGTGGGCTGCAGCAGATATCCCCCTGCCAAGTGCGCAGAAGCTGCGATACCAGGGAGCTACTGGTCAGGTACAAAATTATAGCCACATGCAATGCTTTTATACCTGTGCGTGTGAGTGTGTGTGTGTGGGGGGGGGTTGTAGGGCCGGACATGCGGGGTGGACTATCCCTGTGCTGGGCGTCCCCCCGCATGTTAGAGTAAATGATCGTAGATGTGCTAACTTTATCACATCTACGTTCGACTCTGAATTAACCCTACAAATGCAGGGAGGTAAGAGAGTGTAACAGATGGGGAAAGACAGTGGCACAGATGGATGAAAGACAGTGGCACAGATGGTGTGGAGACAGAGCTGTGTGGATGGGTGGACAGTGCCGTGTGGATGAGGGGGAAAGAGCAGCACAGATGTGGGAGGGGTAAGAGCAGTACAGATGGAAAGAAACAGCATGGATGAGGAAGGCAGAGCAGCATGGATGAGGGGAATACAGTCCCAACATCGGAGGGGATAAGTATTTTTACCTTCCCTCGGGGGGCGGCAGCTAGGCCTAATCCTTGGGTGGGTTGGATAGGGCAAACCCCTCACCCCCCAATAGTGACCAATGAAACTTACCTTCTGCATGTCAGCTACATGAATGGGTTAAGAGTATTGTGGATAGGGAGTAGATTAAACAGCAAGTATGGGAAGGGAGACAGAGTGGTGCGGATGGGGGCAATGATGCAGATGGGTTGAAAACACTGACATGGATGGGTAGAAAACTGGTGAAGATGGGAAAGAAGACAGTGTGCCATGTATTGGAGGAGGCAGAGTGATGTTGAAGAGGGAAACACTGAGCAGCACAGAGAGAAGGAAACAGTGGTACAGACAAGGCACAGGTGGGGAAAGACAGATGGTACAGATAAGTTAGTGCAGACTAGCACAGATGGGAGAACACAGCAGTAGGGATTGGGGAAGGCAGAGCAGCATGGGGGTGTATAGGGGAAGTAAGTGTAGATGTATAGATCGTAGATGGGTTATTATAGTTTTAGCAATTAACCAAGATGTTTGAGGGAGCGAAATGTGTATACTAAGGGAGATGGATGTATGGAGTGAGAAGCTGTTGTAACAAGGTGGGATTGTTGTGGTGACCGAATGGGATGGTTGTGGGCACTGTGTGGGATGGGAGCACCACAAAACTGCTCAGACCTTCAGTTGCATAGACTGCATGTGTGTATTCCAATGAGCACACAAATCTGTGAATTAGTAGCTCCACCATTAGCGGTCATTCCGAGTTGTTCGCAAGTTTCTTTGTTCGCACAACATATTCACATTTTTGCGAACACATTGCACAATAGCGAAAATCCACCCCAACCGGGGATTTGCTATTTCGCACGCAGTATTATACAAAGTAAGCGTATGCCAAATGACAACACACTAATGCGTACCCATCGCATCTTCACAATCCTCATTGTAAAAATCCTAACTACTCGTAAATTTACACATTCCTCTTAAAAATGCTCACGCTTTTGCAGAAAAACGCACAGCAATGGGTTTTTCCCCCCCAAGTTAGATTACACCTTTCAATTCAACAAGCCATCCTCAATTACAAATCTAATTAGTGTAATGAATGATTTTGGTCATGACCAATTAAGTCTTCAAAGAATACCTACAGAACACTTTGTAGGCATAATTGGCCATTACCATGTTTGTTTTTAAATAAGTTAAATAGATGCGTAAACTGTTCCGGGGCTAATGTTACATAGCATATTTGAGTGTGGATGTGTAGTGTGTGAATATAGGTGTTTTTAAATGTTTTTCTAAACAATAAGCTCCTAACTGACTTAATTTGTTTATTTCTAAATAATAAGATTATTAATCGTAAGTGTGATGTGTGTATTTTGTAAGGTAACCAATTTCTGCTAGGCAATATGCTGTTCCGTTATTGCATTTAAAAACACAACACTCGCTTAACTGAAAAAAATAGTTTTATTTGTTTAACATTTTTTTTTTGTCTTTTTTGTAACTTTTTTTTTAAATAAAAATAACTTTAACAGCATTTTCGTAGTGTCTCCACATTGCCCATCATGGCCTGCAAATGGGCCTTTAAGCGTGCCAGGATGCCAGGCAGGCTTGTGGGATCTCCAACTGCATCATCTGAAATGCAGAGCAAAAATAATATTTTAAAAATTACTCACATTACCTATTACACAAGCAAGCCACAAAGCACACTTTAATGGCAAAGGGACTACATCATAGATGTTTAAATGTTAAAACAGTACCATACCAACACACAAGCATGCTCAGCAATGTTTGTAATTGTTAATGTAAAAATTTAGAAAGTGTACCAAATCATGATGTACATTTACTAAGATGGGAGTTCTATTTAAGATGGGACGTTGCCCATAGCAACCAGTCAGATTACACATATCTTCTAGAAGGTGCTAAATAAATGAGAAGTTGAATCTGATTGGTTGCTATGGGCAACATCCCATCATGAATAAAACTCCCATCTTAGTTAATGTAACCATAAAAGGGACAGGGAAATTGGGATGTGCTTTGCACTAGCTTAATCAAATGTCAATTTTAACTTCCAAAAAAGGCCCCAATTAATATCCTTTAATAAGACAATCAATGTTTACTGGATTTTGGGGTGCACCCTGAGAAAATAATATCATACAGAAGAAAAAGGAGAGCAAAGAATGTCTCTTTGTTGGCGCATGTAGAATAATTTTTAAAATTTAACTTTTAATAAATTCATTAAAATTGTTCCAAAAAGACGAAGTTTTGACAATACAATACAACAAATACTAACTGTGAGTGAAATAACTGAATAAAGTGAATTTCTTAAAACCAAAAAGCTAGCTACCTGTGTCTTATATTATATTAATTTTGCTTAATTGGTATAGTAAAACACTTATGGATCTAATTATTCTAGTGTAGTTAATCTGTGAGATTATAATCAATCCATAAATTAGGTATCTATGACAATGTCCAATATGTTCCTAAAGGATTACTGTATTACGGTAGTTACCGTAATACAGTAATCCTTTAGGAACATATTGGACATTGTCATAGATACCTAATTTATGGATTGATTATAATCTCACAGATTAACTACACTAGAATAATTAGATCCGTAAGTGTTTTACTATACCAATTAAGCAGAATTAATATAATATAAAACACAGATAGCTAGCTTTTTGGTTTCAAGAAATTCACTTTATTCAGTTATTTCACTCACAGTTACTATTTGTTGTATTGTATTGTCAAAACTTCGTCTTTTTGGAACAATTTTAATGAATTTATTAAAAGTTACATTTTAAAAATTATTCTACGTGCGCCAACAAAGAGACATTCTTTGCTCTCCTTTTTCTTCTGTTAGTAAATGTAACCCCATGCTAGGATTAATTCACATCTGGAGTGAAGCAGACTTGTATTTTTAGGTGTTTGGTCTGCATCATCACACTGCATATCAACATCTTCAGAAGGACAACATATCCTAGCATGCCCACACTCCCTGAAAGCCTGCCTTGATACATAAGGTGAAACCTGTTTTTTTATCTTAAAAAATATTTTTTTTGAGTGTAACTTTCACAACACAAAACATTGTGGCTAACAAAGTGAATCATGCAAGTTGATTGTGCAAATATTAGGAATACCCAGGCACAAGTATAAAAGACCAACAACATACTAAACCCCACTCAGGTCTAACTGTTTCACTGACAACCTAGCACATATAAACCCTGTTGTCCTGGCAACCCTGTCGACCTACTGAGTGTCGACCTAGAGTGGACACCCTAAACATTGCAGACATAGACACTGTACATCTAATGATACTCACACAAATGTAAATACCAGATCCATACCATGATGAAGAAAACAAACATTTTTCCTTGGCCCAAGATTGGCCACAGTACAACACTGCATGTATTTGAATTTGAAGTTAAAGTAGGTAACAAATGCATTTTAAATGTGTTAACACTTACTCTCATCAAACACATGTGCAGCACCCTCAACAGCCTCCGAGGCTTCTGCTGCCCATTCAGTGGGTGGTAAAGGAGGCTGGATGGGGGAAGGAGGCTGGATGGGGAAGGAGGAGGGATTGGTGAAGGAGGCTGGATAGGGGATTGAGGAGGGATTGGTGAAGGAGGAAAGATTGGGGAGTTGGTAACAGAGGGTGGGTCTGATTGAGATGGGGAGGGGGGCAGAGAGGGTGTTTGGGCCACAGAATGTGAGGGGGCCAGAGAGGTTGATTGGGAAAGAGAGGGGGAGGTGGGTGGAGTTGTGTTTTGGCCTACAGAGGGGGAGGGGAACAGAGAGGGGTATTGGTAAAGAGAGGGGGAGGGGGACAAAGAGGGGTATTGGTAAAGAGAAGGGGAGGGGGCTGAGAAGGGGATTGGGAAGGAGAGGGGGATTGGGTGACAGAAGGGGAGGGAGGCTGAGAAGGGGATTGGAAATGAGAGGGAGATTGGGCGACAGAAGGGGAGGGGGTTGAGAAGGGGATTGGGAAGGAGAGGGGAATTGGGTGACAGAAGGGGAGGGGGGCTGAGAAGGGGATTGGGATGGAGAGGGAGATTGCGCGACAGAAGGGGAGGGGGGCTGAAAAGGGGATTGGGAAGAAGAGGGGGATTGGGCAACAGAAGGGGAGGGGGCCTGAGAAGGGGATTGAGAATGGCTTGCTGCAGCAGCTTGCCATTGTGTTCTCCCTCGAATGACATAGGTAATATTTGGTTTTAAAATTATAACAACAGTATTTTACAATTACAGTGTTCTGTCCCATGTAAAGACACAGGGCTAAATTTTTTTATTTTTTTAATATTTTAAAAACTGGTGATGTTGCCCATAGCAACCAATCAGATTCTACGTAACATTTATTAGGCTGCTTCTAGAAGATAATATATTCAATCTGATTGGTTGCTATAGGCAACATCACCAGTTCTAAAAACCTCCCACCTTCTTAAATTTACCCCACAGAGCAAGTTATTAGGGTTCAATTGACAGCCTGTGTAGCAACTCAGTACAACAACATTTACTTTTTCTGAAGCACTTTGCTACACAGTCAGTACTGCTTGCCCTAACCACACATACTGTGTCATGTCTGTTCTACAAAAGTTCATTGTCAGTGTGCTAATGTACAAAAAATATGCAAGTTTTGTATTACAAAGTTCTGCTAATAATCTCAGTGTTATGCAATGTAATATGACACTTACTGTGCCTCCGTCTACTATGGATTTTTGGCGGAGATCCGCCAACAGGTCCGGTGTGCGACGGTGAAGGTCGCTCCAGCGCTTTTCTAGCTGGATTATGGAGCGTGTGGTCCGGGTGCATCTGCGGAGAATGCGGCGGACCTCCGCGTAGGCCTCATGCTTTATCGTGTTGGGGATAAAGGGTGCTGCATGGCCTACGCGGCGGTCCATCACCGCAACCAAGACGCGCAGCTCTCGGTGGCTAAATGCTGCTGCGCGCATGGTGCCAATGGCGTTTTCATTATATGGGCTTATATTTATAGTGTGTGGTGGTATGTGATTGGTTGGAAATTTATGGTGTCATCTAATAAACTTTATTGATGTGTGCATGTTGTGTAGGACAGTGGGTACAGTTCGCAATAGCGGAATTTCGCAGGCGCGGATTAACAAAAAGCACAATACATACATTCACAATTACATTCACCACACTCACACACAAAGAAAAGTATTTGGTACAACCTGTGTACTCAAGAACAATCAGCAGCACAAAGTCACCACGTTTACGACATTTATGCTCATATGTTGTGTAATTTGTAATGTAAACAGATGCACAAGCCAAAACAACAAAACAAAACAAATAACATTAAAAATATACTGAAACAAAGACTCACTCTGCAAAGTTGAACCAAACACGACCAACTTCTCTGAAAAAAAAAATACCTCCATCTGCCATCATACACCCACTCAAACAAGCTGCAATCAAGACTCTTAAATAACATGTACAATTACTGGAGGAATTAGCATAATTGACACCTGTGTGAATTACCACACTGGACACGCAGCTATAAATAGTTAAACACTTGTGCGAACACACATGCCACCAGCAACATGGCTACTCGCAAGCAGTTGGCAGCAGAGATGGACCGCGTGCAACAGCAGATGTCCGCATTGACACATAGGCGCCTAGCATTGCGGAGGCAGATGATGGAATCCGCAGGTGCGGATTCTGAAGTAGTAGGACCCAGTACTAGAGACATTCCAACTTCTGATACCCAACAGTTAGGAGTTTGATGAAGCTAAATATTTACCTTTTAACATAAGCTATACACTAACATCGTGGAGCCGTAATGGCCGCTAAACCACGTGCACATGCTACGCACTGAGTACGCTATTTGCGTACAAAGACCTCACACGTGGTTCGCAAGTTACGTACACACACTACGCTGGGTGTGCTGAATACACACAGGGAGCGTACACACAGTCAATAACCTTTTAAACCTTAAAGACAGAATATGCTTATACTGTAAACCTTAGTACAGAGATACTGTAAAGATGTAACACTAAACCTTGTGATTAAGCAACCTGTATGAGCGGTTGAGATGCTCAGAAACCCTTAGTAATAAATGGTGAAACACACAATACTTAGTGAGGTTTCAACACCTTCTTAGATGATTTTAGTATGTAAAAGGGAAAAGAAAAAAGTTACAGCTTATACACTACAGACCTAACATTAATAACTAAACAGAATAACTAAACAGAAATATAAGCAATAGCGAATGATCGCAAACACAAGTAAACAGAAAGAGAATTATTGGCAAACATAAACGGATAACAAAATGGCCATCGAGAACTTACACGCGTGGGAATGAGTCGCAAGCGCGTTCTGAAAACCAGCCCTCAGCTTTTCACCGTGAAAACCTTTGTAGAGAGAAGTGAGTGCTGGTCTAGCTATGGGGGTCCTTTATATACTCAACATACAGTCCACTACACTGGGCCCTACAATCTCATTGTTCATTGGACACAAGAATGCGTCTCTGCATTATAACAAAAGGTCATAGGTGGATTCGAACAGGTGGGCTGTGACTATTTCAAACTGCTCAGGTGGGAGGTATCCACAGGATTCCCGCCGCATTGATAATGAACTGCAAATACAGTAAATGTCTATAAACTTCTAATAAACATAACTATAGGATGGAGCGATTAATCTCTTCCTAACCAACACCGGAATGTTTCTAATAAAATACTCTTCAGTTAGATACTAGACACCACCGTTCAACCTTTGGCTTACCCTTCATATTATGCAAAGAGGAATTCCCATGTCCACAAACTATTTATACTAAACATACTTGCAGATATTATTAAGGAGAATATTATCTACAAAACACACTATATGAGTTAACTATGTCATAAATGAGTCGCCAGCTACAAGCTCACAAACTCTACCGTAAATACGAATATCACGCATGTACCCGCCGGGGCGAGTTTACGCAATTTGCGGACATGTGCACGTACGGCAGACTGAGTGCACGAGCAGCGGGCATGTGCATTGGGGTAGTACAAGGCATTGCGAACCACAATATTTTTTGACTTTGACAGTCCACCCTTTGGCAGTCACCAATAACTGCCACTTCCTAAACAATTCAAACAGAAAAATATATATATGTCATCATGGAATACCTTATTATGATTGGGTAGAGGGAGGAGAGGAGAAGGTGGGAAAGATATGACCTAGTGAGATAGTAAAAGCATGTGTGCATGAAATCCATGTCTGAGGGGTCATGTATCATCGTGCCGTTCGTGTTCTAAATCAAGTTTCGAGGTGTTGCGAAGTATACATTGAATCCTTCTTATCCCATATCAAGGGTCTGTGGATGGGCTGTCAAACTCTACCGAGCTCTTTTTGGCTTTTTAGTTCCAACAAATGGGGTGCACATTAGTTGGTGATACATGAAGGGGGAGAATATGTGAGTGCTGATATATGTGTCTATATTCCCTGTCGACTATGTGTGTCACTACCTGAAGATAGTAGAGATGAAGATAAGAAACGTGTTATAAATGCATTCGTATGATTTCGTATGGGGTCGCCGATTGGGGTCTTGTTGATGTCTTGTCTGATGTCTTGTCCGGATTGTCGTATCTTTACTGTAGCTCTGCGGTTTATTGGCAAACAAAGCTTCTTCAAGTTTCCATAAAAAGAATTACAGTCTCTAAAAGCTCATTAGGTGTCTGTGACACAGTTCAGTCTTTAAAAAGCTCATCAGGTGTTTGTGACACAGTTCATCATTGGCCTGTATAGAAGGTCATCAAATTCTTTTACAAGGTGGATGTCTTTGTACCTTGGAGAAAACCAAAGGAGAAACAGGTGAAAGAAACGGACCGTGGAATCACATTTTTATCTCAACATTGTCTTGATTGACGGGTCATAAATTAAGCTAGTTGTTGTTACAATGCCCTCACTCCTCAGACTCATCACTTTGGTACTACGCTTGCAATTCATTAAAATCCGAACACATCTGAATACCAGACCAATCAATATGATGACTCCCAGGATACACAAGAGGAATTTTCCTATATCCATGAAAACGCCTTGAGCCCATTCGCCTAAACCTGAAAACCAATTTCGTGGGTTCAACCATGACACCCAGCCAGTCAATTCAATTACCCACAGCAGCGAGTGTAAAAGTGTGTCTCCTTCGAAACTCCCATTTTAATTTCAATATATCGTCCATTTTTCGATCTATAACCTCGGTTGGGTCCTCGGTGCTGTTAGAGATATATGTACAACATTTCACACCATACTGAGTTGTTAGGGTGGCGCAATACCCACCTGTTACCGCTGTGAGGTAATTGTGAACCATTCTATGCTGGACCAGCTCCATTTTGTAGGCTTGCAGCTCTCTTCCAGTATATCTGAAGGTGTCATCATACATTTTGGTGATATTGTCTATCAGATTCGCTAGCGCAGTAATATACCTTTAATTTATAACTCCTCTGGTGGTATGGGTGATATCTATCGCGAGAAGGAATTGAATCCCGGTGGATTTGTGAATCAAATCAGAGGCCGCATGCTCTGTCCTATCTACAAGGTGTCTTTTAACAATGTGTTCGTAGTGAGTGTAAGGAGCTTGGGCACTGCAGTGAATGTCTTTCATTTTGTTATGGGTAATGGTCATTACTTCAGGCAATACTTTTCCAACGTAACACAATCCCTCTGAGTTTGGGGCAAGCCACTTATACGTCTTCCTCCCACATATGAAATATGCATCATCGGGGAGGACATATGACATATGACATCGGGGATGGAAAATGACATAACCATATTTCAAACGTTCCATGAAAACAGTCATATCCCTAACTCTCTCATTTGTCTAGTACACGTATCAGGCTGTATGACATGTGCACAGTATCCTGGTGATACTTCTCCAACTCGCATGGTCCTACTTCCTAGAGTGTACCTATACCGGAAATATTTTCCACTGTCGGCTATTTGGCGTATAAGTTCTGAGTCTATGGGTATTCTGTCGGCTCTGTATGAGAATGTCATGGTTTGGTTGTTCCATGACACTTCTCAATTTCCCGGCTTTCGGGGATAGGAAATGGTAAAACATATTAGGGACCTATCTACATGGCATTGGTGGAACTTTAAACTAGGAGGACTAGAAATATTAAATCTCGTGTCCACCGGTCTCCCACCCTTTAACTCAAGTACCTCATCTACCGTTAAAGGATATGGCACTAGTCCTGACTTTCTATGACCTTGAGGTACTTGTGAGCACACCCAACAGTCTGTCTGATTTAACACTTTACCCACCAATGAGGGATAGTCACTCAATGGATGCCGGTCCATGTTGATGTTAAAACTGGACTGACATTGCTTGATGCAATCATCCTCAACTATATTTTTACAATTCCTACAAATGCAATTCTCTTCAGCTAACAATCCTTCACAATGTCTATTAGTGTCGTGGCTACCAGATCGTTTTCTGATACTCACCTTTGCTCAGTGATTGTGTTGCTCTTGGAATTCAACGAATCCATCCTGATCATCGGAACCCATTCCAGATCCTTTCTCGACCTCACTGGTACTCTCACCGAAACATACTGCTCTGGTCAACAACAGGGTCAACAGGAAAACACGGACTGCAGTCTCTTGAGGTAAGTCCATCTTACAGGAGGAGAAAGGGAAAGTTGTAATGGGGGTACAGAAAATAATTGAAGAGAAAAATAATGTTACGATAATTTGTCCTCTAGTCTTCTTGTTCTTCTTGCTCAGTTGTCATCTCAAAGGTGCTGTCCCAAAATGAACACTCCGGTGATACAATATTCTTTCCAAATCAGCGATCTTTCTGTAAGGAGCAAAAATCTTGCATTACCATTTATCTAACTGATGTGTGACATACTATCCGTAAAACATGAAAGAACAAAAAGAAAGAGAACAATGGAAAAGAAAAACATTGTCAGATTCATCAACAGGTTGTCGCATCAAAATGTCCACCGGTATCTCTGCACAGTCTCCCCCACCAGTATCTCCACTCTCCACCCTTTGTGTCTGGCCAAACACAACAATGCTGGTAAGATATACTGGGGTTGAGTAGACCTCTGAAAAAGACCAAGTAGTCATGTGACGTTTGAGTTCTGTTGGTGAACGTTGGAGATGAGAAGAAAACATTTACAGATAAATTACAAATTTTACCCGGCCGTCACTGTGTCTGCAAGGAACTGACCTCCCAATTACATTGACTGTAACCTCAGGCTTTCTATCAAGGCTAATGATCAATTTTACTGGCTGCACATTAAAGGTGCGGCCCAAAATTCTTCATATATGATCCCTGATTACACTTTCGTGTATCATGACTATGCTCGTGTTCTTGTCTAGGGGGTCTGACTTTATGTGGGCTGTTACAGTTGCTGGCATAATGCCCTTCTCTTTTACAAAGATAACAAACCTTTGGCTTCCTCCTTGTGCCAGGGGCCTGGGGTCTTGGTCGATTTGATGCTTCCTCTAGTGTTTGGATGCTCATCACCATCAACCGCTCTTCCTGTGCTTCCCTGGTTCTTTGGATACCATGGTCATGTCGTTGTCTAAGGGGTTGATATACCTGGTATGTATCTTTAAACCTACAATCTCATGCATAATTACCTTCCCTCTGGAAACTATAACATCTCATCACATTTGACTTAACCACAGGGATCTGAGGCTTCTTACCCCCCTGTGACTCCCTGTGCTTGCTGATATTCCATTCGTGCCCAACAGCGGACTTTCTTAATGCAGCCACCAAGATACTTCTCCAGTTAGGTTGAGTGGTCTGTACCCTTGTTCTCAACACTTTTGTTAATCCCTCCATTAATACATAAACTACTACTTTTCTATGGTGTACATTTTCCTCAATGTCCGTGTTCCCAGTATATGTAGCCATTATTTGCAGTGCCCAATTGAAAAAATTAGAAGCAGTTTCACCTTCTTTTTGTCTTATGGAGAAGATTCTTTTCCACTTGACAAAAGTTGGGAAATATACTCCTAATTGCATGTTGATCTGTTTAATATTTTCCTGATTGTATTCCTCAGTAAGGGGAACCTCTGCGTCTAACTTACAATCAGAAATTAATTTCAAAGGGTCAATAGTGGAGGGCAAACATGCCCGCAGTACTGTTTGCCAATCTTTGTTGGTGGGTTCTGTGGAGTTTCCTAGTTCTTTAATAAACCTTTGGCATGCGGTTAGATCTTTCTTGGGATCGTGAAATTCAGACAAAATTGATCTTTATTCTGCCTGGGACCAGGGGCAGTGCATTGCAATGTCCCTGGCGGGAGTGATTCCTAGAACGTCAGTCTGTCCATTTGGGACTGCTATCACCCTGACAGGATTAAGTTCAGCTACATCATCTTGTGTTGATTCTACAATATGAGGTGCATTTGTCTGTGTATAATATACAATACCGTACTTACCTGTGGACACGACCTCACCAAGCCCTCCATTAGGGAGGGCTACTGCCTTTACTGCCTTTACTGATTGGGTAACGCCCACCTGGGTGTTTCGTATGATGGCTGCTGGAAAAGGTGCCGACATCATGCTGGGCTCACTTTCTTGCCTATAATCCTGAGGAAAGTTCAACATGGGGTGCATCTTGCACGAGTTAGAATTTGTACCTTTATTAGTTTTCCTTCTATCATTATTATAGTTATTACATTTATTACATTTACTCTTATCATTATTAATACAGTTACTAAGTGCACAATTATCATCATATCCCAGTATGCCATTCTCTGCAGCCATTTGTTCTCCAGTTGCCATATGTTTCCTGTTAGAGTGAGAACAAGTTGTGTAAGCTAATTCCCTTTGTATCTCACTTTCCTGTTGCCATAAATGTAAACAATAATAATGTCTAATCCTCTGTTTTGCAGATTTTATTAGACATATCCTTTTTATTAGATTTTGCAATACCTCAGGATCAAAACTGCCTACCCTGGAGAACTGTTCTACATCATTCTTAATCATAAGTTCCCATTCATTGCATAATACCTGTGTGTGTGATCCATATTTCTCACACATTATATACCGTGCTGATCCTTTGGGCCAACAAATACCAACGTGAACCCTTGTTGGTCGTCCCTTACTTGAGCAACTGGCCCCCATTGTTTGCAGCTATTGCTGCCTCAGCAAATTCTTACAAAACAAACCAAGTTCCCAGAGATAAGACGATGGTGAAAGTTCAATGAGTGCCTTCACCCACTCATGCCCACGTTGACCAATTTGCCCAGAAACTGCTTCAGCGCTGTCGTACTCAACCTAGGGCCCCTGTGAACCGCTATTTACTGGGGCGTGTGGGAGTATGCTACCCTCCCAGTAAGTATTGGTTGTTGAAGAATTCCTGAGTGAACAGCGAACCTCCCTTAAAATAAAAAACCTACACAAATCACGTTAAAGTGTACAAATAGCGTCTATGATCCCACAGCAAATTTAGTGGGTATCAAGGTGAACTAACTAATGCACACAATTACATGTGGTACAGTCGCACTTCGTATAAGTAACTATTACTTATTCGCCTTACGACCAACGGAATCGGTTGTTTAGGCTGAGAAACCTTCAGCCAGAGCGTTACACTGAATGGAATATGGGTACTACGCCAACCCCCCCGGGCTGCGCTTTCTAACCTTCGCAGTCCTTTTTTATCTGCGAATAATACTTGCTCCTTTACCTTATACAATGTTAATGTGGGCAAGCCAATCCCACGCCACCAAGTGCCCACTCACCTGATGTGGTCTCCGACGGGATCCCGCTTTCTGGGTTCACAAAAAGAATACCTTTATTTGCACACTCACTCATGTTCATTCATATGCACTCTGATTTTTCTGTACAGAAATTACTTTCATTCAGGCAGACAGTTCAATCCCCGGGTTTTGCAATAGAAAAAGGTTCTCTTTAAACTAAAACTTTTGGAAACTCAACAAACTTGAGCTATTATCACGTGGCTACTAAACCGCCCACACTAAAACAATGTTATCGCATGATTTGAATTTAGTGGGCGCATCCGCACAATGCGTTGCGTAAACACGCCACTTGTGAAGGCCTTTGCGTTTGCGTACGTAATCTCGCACGTTGCCCGAGACACGTATGCAAAAGGCCAGATACAACACAAATACCACGCTTCTATAAATGTAAACGATGTTCAACTATAATCGCTTACCGAGCACCACACAGTATCTGTTATGCTGCGTGCGTGATTTTTACAATTACTCCCTTTAAATATTACTCTTTATAATATCAACTAAATAGCACCAAATTTCCTCAGCACTTGTCTAACAATCAATTCTAATGGCAACAAGAGAGTGATTATGTGAGAATACACAAATAGAAAAAAAATGCAAGTGAGTGTGCATGTATTACGTGCGCAATTGGCGCCAAACCGAAACTTTTAAACAGATTTAAAACAATAGCTGTATGTTCTTACCTTTCTCGGATCTCACCAGCATCCCTACAAACCAAGAGAATCAGACGCAGATGCATATCCGATCAGCACTACTGGATACTACCTTTTCGCCCTTTGCTGATCGATAAAGTCTGTGCGTTTTCGGCTGACTGCGGATATGAGGTGGACCGGATGAGTCCCCAATTGATAAAGCTAAATATTTAGCTTTTAACATAAGCTATATACTAATACCATGGAGCCGTAAAACCACATGCACGTGCTACGCACTTAGTACGCTATTTGCATACAAAGACCTTGCACGCGGTATGCAAGTTACGTACACACGCTACACTGGGTGTACTGAATACACACAGCGAGCGTACACAGAGTCAATAACCTTTTTAACCTTAAACACAGAATATGTTTATACTGTAAACCTTAGTTCCGAGATACTGTAATGATGTAATACTAAACCTTGTGATTAAGCAACCTGTTTGAGCGGTTGAGATGCTCAGAAACACTTAGTAATAAATGGTGAAACACACAATACTTAGTGAGGTTCCAACACCTTCTTAGATGATTTTAGTATGTAAAAGGGAAAAGAATACAGTTGAAGCTTATACACTACAGACCTAACATTAATAACTAAACAGAATAATTAAACAGAAATATAAGCAATAGCGAATGATCGCAAACACAAGTAAACAGAAAGAGAATAATTTGCAAACATAAACGGATAACAATATGGCCATAGAGAACTTACACACGTGGAAATGAGTCGCAAGCGCGTTCTGGAAACCAGTCCTCAGCTTTTCACCGTGATAACCTTTGTAGAGAGAAGTGAGTGCTGGTCTAGCTATGGGGGTCCTTTATATACACAACATACAGTACACTACAATGGGCCCTACAATCTCATTGTTCATTGGACACAGGAATGCGTCTCTGCATTATAACAAAAGGTCATAGGTGGATTCGAACAGGTGGGCTGTGACTATTTCAAACTGCTCAGGTGGGAGGTATCCACAGGATTCCTGCCGCATGGATAATGAACTACAAATACAGTAAATGTCCATACACTTCTTATAAACATAACCACCACCCGTTTGCTGGCTGTAATATATTTATTGACCCAGGCAAGTTTTTTATCCCTGAGTCCCTATTTTTAGTTATTGGTGCCAGTGTTTGTTCCCGTGGTATATTAAGGACCTTTTCTTTAGATTCCTGTAGTGCTTTCATTGGGTATCCCCGTTGGGCAAATTTACTCAACATGTTATCCAATGCCACTACGGTCTCTGCTGGGTCTGAGGTGATTCTCCTAACTCGCAAAAATTGCGAGTAGGGGAGTCCTCTTTTGAGGGCCATGGGGTGGAAGCTTTGATGACTGAGTAATGTATTTCGATCAGTGGGTTTCATGTAGATGGAAGTAGATATACCCTTACCTCTGCGGTTAATGGATGCGTCCCAAAAATTTATAGTAAACTCGTCTATGGTTATGGTGAACTTAACTACGTGTTCTGTCTGATTATGTCTTTCCCATAACTGGATCAAATTTTCCTTAGAACCTTGCCAGAACACCAGGAGGTCGTCAATATAGCGTTTGTAGTAGACTACTTGTGACATGACAGGTTCGTTGAGATAAAACATTTGTTTTTCAACATAATGCATAAAGGCACAGGCGTACGATGGGGCCACCGCCGACCCCATCGCACAACCCGCTATTTGCAAAAAGAAAATTCTATTAAATAAAAAATAATTGCAGCTCAAGACCAAATGTAATAGCTTCAAAAAGACTCCTATGTCAGGACCCGTATATAAATGATTCTCATGCAGTAATAGACGTACCGACTCCACACCTGCATCATGTGGGATGCAGGTGTAGAGGCTGGTGACATCAGCACTGCACATTAACATATCTTCAGGTAAATCACCCAGTTCTTGCAGGTGTGTCAAGAGAGTAGTTGTGTCTTTTAGATAAGACGGTGTAGCTTGGATGCATGGGTTTAAATATGCATCCAAGTAAGTCGATACTGGATGATATAATGAACCTCTGGCCGACACTATTGGCCGGCCTGGGGATCTACAAGTGATTTATGTACCTTGGGTACAGTATAGAAGAGGGGCGCTATGGGTGTATTCTACATGTAGTGCTGCCTTGACCTCTGTGGAAATGAAACCCTGTTCACATACCTCATGTAAATACTGATCCAGTTCTATTTTATATTCTCGAGTGGGATCCCTGGTCAGTCTTCTATACGTGGACGTGTCGTTAAGTTGACGATCACTCTCTCGTACATAAGATCCAAGATCGTGAACCACTATAGATCCCTCCTTATCTGCCCTGCATATCACAATGTCCATTCTTTTTGCCAGGCCCTTTAGGGTAGATCTCTCTTCTCCTGATAAATTACTACAGGGACTCTTGTCATATTGACTACTGCATTCCCGTTCTAACATCCTTAGGAATGTGAAAAAAAGAGAATTGGAAACCGCACTGGTGTAGTAGGTGTATATATGAGATGATAGACTATCTGTAATTAGCTGATAACAAAATTCAGGTATAGATTCTCATTTTGGGAAGTAGACACTTAAGGTAATACACTCCTTGTTTTTATGTGTCAAAAAAACTGCCCATCAGCGGTGCTCCCACGAGTCAGAAATATATTGTAAACATGACAACAAGAGAAGAAAGGAGACTCTTTTTAGGAAGCACTCTTATACAGATAGTAATGTATGGCTGATTGCCACAATAGCTGACTAAAATTCAATACTTTAATGATTTTCGTTAAAAAATTAATTATTGAGGAGTTCAATAAGCGCCAATATCTGTTTAAATAGTGACATTGCGAAAATATGAAAAAAATATTTTTAATCAATAGGGTACAAATACCTAATATAAGCCGAGATGGGTAGCTTTGTGATTTCGTGATTTGAAAGACACCAGCTATGGGACAACCTGTGGTCAAAAATATATTTATTCAATATATATATATATATGACCATCATTTGAAGACTGCTGTGTATCCCAAACTGGGAATTGAATCCTAGCAGGTAGTTAAATCATAGGTCATGACCGATAGGCGAATCAATGCTCTATTTCAGTGACAGACAGGGTAGCAAATACTTGCAGTACCAGGGTGTTCCTTGGTGGTCTCCCATCCAAGTACTTAAACCGGCCCTCCACTGCTTGGCTTCCAAGATCAGATGAGATTGGGCATCTCCAGTGGGGTATGACCGCAGACCTTATGCTTACCCTTGTCACACTGTGTCCTTAATTGGGCACAGGTAAGAGCCAATTTGTGATATTGTGTAGACCACAGGTGTCTAAGTAGCTGATGAAAAGGAATACAAAGACACAAATGTCAGATACCCATCTAAATATTCACGGTGGAGGTGGTCGCAAATACAAGTAGAAAAACACACCTATTCTGCACATATAATTAAGAATATCTATAGCGTCTATTTCTAGATTGAGCAGAAAGGGAGGCCTCCAAATTTGGACTCCAAGACCTCAAAAATAGTTGTATCCCACATATACTCTGGATTATGCAGTAAGGTATACCAAATTAGTGATATTCCAGCTCCAGTACCCCACCATAATTAACCTTCAAATAGCGGGGAGACAACACAACAAAATTTATGCCACATAAATCATCAATTGAGTGTTTTTAAAGGAGCACGGAATTCTGCATAACACACATCAGGAATATATTCATGTGTTTGATAAAATCCTAAATTGGATGTATCAACATACACTAATGGATTATGCAGTAGGATATATCTTGAATAGTAATATCTCTGACTCTAATACCCCACCTTAGATCACCTTCAGGTAGCGGGGGAGCAACACGAACAGAAAGTATACCACACATATAATTAATTAGGTGTTTTCAAAGAAAGCATGGATTTGTGAATCAAACGTAGAAAAAACATTTGTGTATTTGATAAGCTCCAAAAAATAATCGATGCCTCTGCATCTAAGATCTTGGTAGCTAATAAGCACTTTTTTTCAACTATTGTTTTTTTATATATGTTGCTCATGCAAGAAATGAGGTATTCTCTGTGCCTTCTGGGTATGAATTTATCATGCACAGAGAAAAAAAAAAGGAAAAAATGCTTGAGTCACGATATTACCTTATCCGGTTATGTAATAGTTTTGTGGTGTCCTACTTGTATAGAGAAGAAATGTCAGGGAAAACCTTGTGGAAGGTGCTGGCCGCGTCTGCCCGCGTGTTGCCTGCTGCTGTGCTCCGGCCGCACTGTTCTTCCTGTTAGGCTGGTTCCCGTAGCGACGAACTCCGCCGTGATCGGCTAGTTGCGGTCACGTGTGCGCACCACGTGACCGTGAGGTAAGACCTCTCTTACCTTCTGCCTGACGTACGTTTCGCAATATTGCTTGGTCACAGTGCGGCCGGAGCACAGCAGCAGGCAACACGCGGGCAGACGCGGCCAGCACCTTCCACAAGGTTTTCCCTGACATTTCTTCTCTATACAAGTAGGACACCACAAAACTATTACATAACCGGATAAGGTAATATCGTGACTCAAGCATTTTTTCCTTTTTTTTTTCTCTGTGCATGATAAATTCATACCCAGAAGGCACAGAGAATACCTCATTTCTTGCATGAGCAACATATATAAAAAAACAATAGTTGAAAAAAAGTGCTTATTAGCTACCAAGATCTTAGATGCAGAGGCATCGATTATTTTTTGGAGCTTATCAAATACACAAATGTTTTTTCTACGTTTGATTCACAAATCCATGCTTTCTTTGAAAACACCTAATTAATTATATGTGTGGTATACTTTCTGTTCGTGTTGCTCCCCCGCTACCTGAAGGTGATCTAAGGTGGGGTATTAGAGTCAGAGATATTACTATTCAAGATATATCCTACTGCATAATCCATTAGTGTATGTTGATACATCCAATTTAGGATTTTATCAAACACATGAATATATTCCTGATGTGTGTTATGCAGAATTCCGTGCTCCTTTAAAAACACTCAATTGATGATTTATGTGGCATAAATTTTGTTGTGTTGTCTCCCCGCTATTTGAAGGTTAATTATGGTGGGGTACTGGAGCTGGAATATCACTAATTTGGTATACCTTACTGCATAATCCAGAGTATATGTGGGATACAACTATTTTTGAGGTCTTGGAGTCCAAATTTGGAGGCCTCCCTTTCTGCTCAATCTAGAAATAGACGCTATAGATATTCTTAATTATATGTGCAGAATAGGTGTGTTTTTCTACTTGTATTTGCGACCACCTCCACCGTGAATATTTAGATGGGTATCTGACATTTGTGTCTTTGTATTCCTTTTCATCAGCTACTTAGACACCTGTGGTCTACACAATATCACAAATTGGCTCTTACCTGTGCCCAATTAAGGACACAGTGTGACAAGGGTAAGCATAAGGTCTGCGGTCATACCCCACTGGAGATGCCCAATCTCATCTGATCTTGGAAGCCAAGCAGTGGAGGGCCGGTTTAAGTACTTGGATGGGAGACCACCAAGGAACACCCTGGTACTGCAAGTATTTGCTACCCTGTCTGTCACTGAAATAGAGCATTGATTCGCCTATCGGTCATGACCTATGATTTAACTACCTGCTAGGATTCAATTCCCAGTTTGGGATACACAGCAGTCTTCAAATGATGGTCATATATATATATATTGAATAAATATATTTTTGACCACAGGTTGTCCCATAGCTGGTGTCTTTCAAATCACGAAATCACAAAGCTACCCATCTCGGCTTATATTAGGTATTTGTACCCTATTGATTAAAAATATTTTTTTCATATTTTCGCAATGTCACTATTTAAACAGATATTGGCGCTTATTGAACTCCTCAATAATTAATTTTTTAACGAAAATCATTAAAGTATTGAATTTTAGTCAGCTATTGTGGCAATCAGCCATACATTACTATCTGTATAAGAGTGCTTCCTAAAAAGAGTCTCCTTTCTTCTCTTGTTGTCGTGTTTACAACATCCTTAGGAATGTCTTAATGGAAGGATTTAAACTGGGAGGATCAAAAGTAGAACCGGGGGTGATGCGCTTCAGTTGGGGGGGGGGGGGGGGGGGTGATAGTGTCACTGGAAAAGTTCTGCTGTCTTTTATTATAGTATTCCTTTCTTCTCAGAGTTCTTCCCAAGCGATGTGTTTCCACCTTCCAATCAAAAGGATCCAAATTTCTAGTGGGGACAAAATAGAGTCCTTTAGCCAACAGCTTATATTCTTGATCTGTTAAGGGGGTCAAGGATAGATTGAAAATCAATTCCCTCAAGGTCGTGTTGGATTTGGACTGTGTGATCCTTTGATTTTGTTGCGCGCGCCGCATCCTCTTCCTCTTCATGTGGTGGGAGCTCTGTTGGATCGAGTCTGTAGTCCTCCTGGGGCCTGTGCTAAAGGGATGTGTGCATCTCGTGATAAAATTGAAGAAGTAGCTGCCTCCGAGTCACTAGCTGATGTGCTTGTTCCTTGTGGCCGTTCACTCTGCCATCTCGGTTGGTTTCTTAGTTTACGGTAACCGCTCTCTTGTCTTGGAGTTGTACTCCCCAACCATTGGTAAACCTGTCATTGTGCATAATCCTTCTGTACTTTTAGCAACTTGTCTTTTTTAAAACGGATGAGGTTCTGCCGGTACTGCTCTAGCTGCGTGCTGAGCTTGTTTATCCAATCATTCTGTACATCCAATGTTAATGTCGGTTTATGCTGTTGCTCAAATGTTTGCAGTTGTTCAACAACGAGGTTTAGCTCCCTAGTGGACTCTTCCACCACCAGTAATATTCCCACTCGAGAATATAAAATAGAACTGGATCAGTATTTACATGAAGTATGTGAACAGGGTTTCATTTCCACAGAGGTCAAGGCAGCACTACATGTAGAATACACCATAGGGCCCCTCTTCTATACTGTACCCAAGGTACATAAATCACTTTTAGATCCCCCCAGGCTGGCCAATAGTGTCGGCCAGAGGTTCATTATATCATCCAGTATCGACTTACTTGGATGCATATTTAAACCCATGCATCCAAGCTACACCGTCTTATCTAAAAGACACAACTACTCTCTTGACACAACTGCCAGAACTGGGTGATTTACCTGAAGATATGTTAATGTGCAGTGCTGACGTCACCAGCCTCTACACCTGCATCCCACATGATGCAGGTGTGGAGTCGGTACGTCTATTACTGCATGAGAATCATTTATATACGGGTCCTGACCTAGGAGTCTTTTTGAAGCTATTACATTTGGTATTGAGCCGCAATTATTTTTTTATTTAATGGAATTTTCTTTTTGCAAATAGCGGGTTGTGCGATGGGGTCGGCGGTGGCCCCATCGTACGCCTGCGCCTTTATGCATTATGTTGAAAAACAAATGTTTTATCTCAACAAAACTGTCATGTCACAAGTAGTCTACTACAAACGCTATATTGACGACCTCCTGGTGTTCTGGCAAGGTTCTAAGGAAAATTTGATCCAGTTATGGGAAAGACATAATCAGATAGAACACGTAGTTAAGTTCACCATAACCATAGACGAGTTTACTATAAATTTTTTGGACGTATCCATTACCCTCAGAGGTAAGGGTATATCTACTTCCATCTACATGAAACCCACTGATCGAAATACATTACTCAGTCATCAAAGCTTCCACCCCATGGCCCTCAAAAGAGGATTCCCCTACTCGCAATTTTTGTGAGTTAGGAGAATCACCTCAGACCCAGCAGAGACCGTAGTGGCATTGGATAACATGTTGAGTAAATTTGCGCAACGGGGATACCCAATGAAAGCACTACAGGAATCTAAAGAAAAGGTCCTTACTATACCACGGGAACAAACACTGGCACCAATAACTAAAAATAGGGACTCAGGGATTAAAAAACTTGCCTGGGTCAATAAATATACTACAGCCAGCAAACGGGTTGTTAGAAAAGCAAAACAAACGTGGCCCATAATACAGAGCGATCAGGCATTATCCACACTAGCTGAAACTCGCCTCATGCCCTGCCACATACGAGGTAAAAATGTAGGAGATTATGTTATGAAATTGGACGTATCTAATCTGACGAAGATTAGTCAGTCTCATTTTTTAAGACAAAAACAGGGAAGCTATAAATGTCTAGTATGCGCAACATGCAATACCCTTATCACGGGAGCCACATTCAACCACCCACATAATGGCCAAAAAATTAAAATCAAGTATAGGCTCACTTGCACTACCACACATGTAGTTTACCTTTTAACATGTAGGTAAAACTATTCGTCAATTAGGGAGAGAATGGCACTTCACCGCAGTGCCATCAAAAAGGCCCACAAAAAGAACCAGAGCGACCAACCATTTGCCAGACACTGCTTACAGGCCAAACATGGAGTAGCTTCTATTAGGGCCATACTGATAGACCATGTACCAAAATCTTTGAGGGGCGGAAATAGAGATAGGAAACTGTTGCAAAAAGAATCCAGGTGGATACATAGTCTGGGAACCATCTCCCCTAGTGGGCTCAATGAAAATTTAGGGCTACAATGCTTCCTTTAAAATTCTATGCTTTCTTTAAAAATCTATTTTCCATAAATTTAAGTGTATAATAAAACAAACATAGATTACCAAAAAATTATATATTTAATGGTGGGAAGCTCACGGTTATCTTTGCAAATCTATAATTATAGATAAATGGCACTTTTTAAACTTGTTTTTAAACTTACAACACTGTTTATTTTTGTGTTAATGAAGCTTATTGTTTTAACAGCACAGCCTAGGCAACACGAGAGCACGGAGGTGAGTCTCGTTGCCATGGTAACGACCTGCGACACGGCGCGCGGCGATGACGTCACAGAGAGACGCGACAGCGGACCAGGTGTACGGACTCGAGAGCGTGCCGTGGAGCAGGTGAGTAAGGTTAATGCTAGTTATGTGTTGATCTTTGTGTGTATAAATGTCTGTATTGTTAAAAATGTGACTGTTTTGCCCTGAGGACGGAGCTACGGCTCCGAAACATGTTGACAACTAGTCAATAAAGAACATGTCAGTTTAAGTGATCTGACTACAGTCTGGTGAGTGCCGCCTACCCCATTCCTTCCACTGCACATTGGGACGATCATCCCTTAAGGAAGGCACCACAGCAAATATACAGCATAAGAGCCGGAGTGCCGGGCATCTCTGTCATTCTATATATATATAAATATATATATCGATAGCAATGAGAGCGGCACTGGGAGACGTGGCAAACAAGTTGAAGAAAGAAAGTGCTTTTATTGAATCTACGTTTCGGGGATGCAGCCCCTTTGTCAGGATATCCTGACGAAGTGGCTGCGTCCCCGAAACGTAGATTCAATAAAAGCACTTTCTTTCTTCAACTTGTTCGCCACGTCTCCCAGTGCCGCTCTCATTGCTATCGATAAAAAGGGGAATAGTTCCAGGAGGTGAAGGCACGGGGGCAAGTTACCTACAACGCTGGGGAGTGCAAGGAGTGCCGGGTCATACTGCATGATATATATATATATATATAAATATATCCTCGAAGGGTCCTGCACTCTCATCAATACACGGAATAACAACGGCGGGTGCTCCTAATGACCAGAAAGGCCACCAATATACCGCAACTACCACCAAGGTGGAAGGTGCACTCACGCCCAGAGATCAGTCTCTGAAATCACTTGTTGACTCAGTTTATTTTAATCAGGTTTAATGTTGATGCCGTTTTTTTCATCTACATTTCGGTCCATATAAGGACCTTTATCAAGACAGGCACTTAAAACACCTAAACAATCAGAAATGATTAAAATCAATATGTATAGAAAACCAGACTATCAGCACCAACACCACCAGTGCCTCCCAGGCCCTAATAACAGTCACTGAACAGCACAACCATGCTCTAATAGAATCAAGAGACTATATCCATATGTGATTTCAAGACGCCTCCACACTCAAGTTTCACCTCACACAGAGTGTGTACTTAATCTCAACAAATACAGTTACCTGGACAACACACTAGGTCATACTAATGCAATAAATTGCTTCTTCAACACATAGAAGATGCTATAATAATAAAGATAGAACATATGGCCCATTAGATAAAATCACAGGCCACTGGATAGTGTAAACTAACACCAAAGGCCACCCAGTGAGAATCATATCTTGTAGTTTATAAGAACAACGAGTGGCAGCTGGAGGCTCAATGCATACTTCCAACACTAGATCTGTAATTTAAAGGCAAGTGGAACGTTGGCAACCAACCTTAGTCATATATCAGAAATTAACTGCAGGGGAATCATACTCACAGTTCAAGTGTCCAGAGCCAAATGACAGCTGCATGCTGTTCTACCTCAGCCAGCAGCTATTTAAGACTCAACCACAGGAAGTACCACTTATGGTAATTAATAAATCATAAACTGCGCTATAAGGAGACCAACAGATAAGAATAGAAAACCAGACCTGTTTAACAAGCGCTATATAGCCTAGGAATCAGGCTGAGTGGATATCACTATGCTAAACGAGTTAAAAATGAGGAAAATCCATGGCTACTAAAGCAAATGCCGGAGACGTGGCTTCCGCGTTCCACCGGCAGGAATTCCATGCGTTCCAATAGACGAAAGTACTACTAATCGGCTAACTGACGGACCAGATTACAGTCATGCTTATATGTGTAGATAAATGGGACATATTTAACGGTGAGCAACATTCACTAAGATCTCAAACTCAGCTACAAAGCCCACACAAAACATTTAGAAAACATATAGATAATAACTAAGGTCCGCCATACCGGAAATGACATAATGATCTATACTGGGCATATAAATGGAGCATGAGGCTGTCAATCACAGGAAATCGTCATGTGCAAAAACTCTGACACTTGCTAAATATTGGGAGAGCCCAAGAGCCAATGATCTCTCTCACCCTCTAAATGTACCAAAAAACATCCTGCCAATGAGACACATAAGATACGAAACTACATGTAATAATATAATAGATAATAGTATTCATAATACATTGAATAAACAAATGGAGAGTGGTGAGATAATTAACTCTATAGGCCCTAATGACTCGTCAAGGACCTGGGATAGCTCCGGAAAAAATACAAACATACATACAACACATATTTGGATGCACTTATTTTCCATTTGCTATACATGAAAGCACTACTGAACCGCACAAAAAACTTTTTTTGAAATAACATTAATTTTAAAAAAAGACACAGGCTCAGATCTACACATTATGTGATCGTCAAGTCAATGCACCCTAAGTGGACAGAACACCATATGAATAATCTACGATCGGAAAAGGGGTAAACTTGTAAAGAATTTCTGATATATGACTAAGGTTGGTTGCCAACGTTCCACTTGCCTTTAAATTACAGAGCTAGTGTTGGAAATATGCATTGAGCCTCCAGATGCCACTTGTTGTTCTTATAAACTACCAGGTATGATTCTCACTGAGTGGCCTTTGGTGTTAGTTTACACTATCCAGTGGCCTGTGATTTTATCTGATGGGCCATATGTTCTATCTTTATTATTATAGCATCTTCTATGTGTTGAAAAAGCAATTTATTGCATTAGTTTGACCTAGTGTGTTGTCCAGGTAACTGTATTTGTTGAGATTAAGTACACACTTTGTGTGAGGTGAAAATTGAGGGTGGAGGCGTCTTGAAATCACATATGGATATAGTCTCTTGATTCTATTAGAGCATGGTTGTGCTGTTCGGTGACTGTCATTAGGGCCTGGGAGGCACTGGTGGTGTTGGTGCTGATAGTCTAGTTTTCTATACATATTGATTTTAATTATTTATGATTGTTTAGGTGTTTTAAGTGCTTGCCTTGATAAAGGTCCTTATATGGACCGAAACGTCGATGAAAAAATGGCATCAACATTAAACCTGATTAAAATAAACTGAGTCTACAAGTAATTTCAGAGACTGATCTCTGGGCGTGAGTGCACCTTCCACCTTGGTGGTAGTTGCGGTATATATATATATATATATATTTATTCCAAAGGTGTAGCACTCGACAAGCAAAATAATACACATGCAGAGTAATGAGATCAACATTTCAGTGTTAATACACTATTTTCAAGATACAAAAGTCAGGTATTCAAAAATGATCTCACCCCTATACATCATATGAACCAGTGAAAAGTCCCACCGGCATGTGGGATTGGCGCGCCCATCCAGTGTCCACCATTGATGACATCATCCCGCACAGCCGTAGCGTCGTGGTACTGGCATCAGTGCAACCCTCACCATAGCAACATAACAACACATAACATACAGACAGAGGACTCTGGAAGATAAAGATAGAAAGCATGATAGATAACATGACGATACACAAATTGTGGTATAAGTGAACTGAAAAATCCTACACAAGTATAACGGTCACAGACCACAAACCATATAAAATATTGAGGACACTATGCATACAGTATATATTCCTAAAAAAATAAAATTAGAAATATGAAAGAGAGGTTTTCATGAAGACCTCTAGGTAAAATCACATACAAATGGTGTATCCACCGTGCTTCACATTTAAGTAACATTAAATTACGATCCCTTCCTCTCAAGGGCAATGGAACATGGTCTATCATTCTATACCTCAAGGAAGCAAGATTATGCCGTGCTTCCACAAAGTGACGTGCGACAGGTTGGTCACTTGTCCCACTTAATAATGCAGCTCTAATAGTAGAACGATGACTCAACATCCTTTCCTTAAATGTGCACTGTGTTTTGCCCACATATGAGAGCCCACTAGGACATACAATTTGATATATCACATAAGTACTGTTACATGTTAGATGGTATTTGATCTTATATTTCTTCCCAGTATGGGGGTGAGAAAATTCATCACCCATTAGGAGGAAGCAACAGGTGGTACATGGACATTGAAATCATCCTGTTTTCTTAGTGGACAAAAAGTGTTAGGGCATATTATCTCTAATAGTAACATCTGTCATAACTAAATGGTCATGAAGATTTCTGTCACGTGAATAACATGGCATCAATTGAGTATCTGTAAAGGTAATGAACTGTTTGATTATAATAGAGGCCATTTAGATTTAGCAATTCTACTAATAGAAGGTGATAACTGGTTATATTTGTTCATCCAGGGGAGTTTATTATCTACTATTTTTTTATTGGTATTTAAAAGCAGGACTTCCCTATCTAGCCGTAGCACTGATTCTTTAGCAGCCATTAGTTTCTTAAGGGGATACCCCCTTATAACAAACTTATGAATCAAATCATCTATTTGGGTAGTTGCTACAAAAATATCAGAGTCGGTTCAAATCAGGTTCAATGTTATGGTGTCTCCACCCTTATCAAGAACTTGATAAAGACTCACTTACTGTCATAAAGACTAAGACAGAAAGTGAGGGGTGCACTAGGCACCAGGTGAATATAAAAGTATCAATGATTTAATGACAAAGTAAAATGTTCAAATACATCTATGAAAGAAATCATCAGCCTCACGCTCCTCCTGTGATACCTCCAGATGGCTCAGAGTGTAAACACTGTATGGCTGGTAGCAGCAGCGGCACCGGCTCCAGGTCTCCTGCAAGAAAAATGCTTGTCTGCAGTGCATTAAAACGTTTCCCGGTCTCAGATCTCTGCTCTCCATGGACACAGACTATGATGTCTGTCAGCTTCAGTCCACAGGCCATGCCCAACTGGTTTCATCAAGAGACTTCATCAGGGGTGTGTGACCAAGCTAGCAACTGCTCAGTATTTATGATCATTTCAATCTACAATGCAAATTAGCACAATAATACATTCTTTAACCCATTAGTATAAAACAAGTTCATTAAATATTAAAACAACATTTCATAAAGGTCACAATTAAAAATAAAGACATATTTATCATTTACCAGCGGCAGCAGTAGCATATAATACATCCACATTCTAGGACAAGCGGAAGGATATTGTTATTTTAAATAAATATAATTATTGTGAAGAAGCTTTTAGACCAGTGGTTCCCAAACTGTGTGCCGTGGCTCCCTGGGGTGCCTCGGGACACTTGCAGTGGTGCCCTGGGTTGGTAGTCCAGGACCAATTCAAATTATTTATGGTCAATATAAAAGGCAAAACTAGTGCTGGTGGCTGTCAGTCATAAAATATGGGGACAAACAGAAGCAAATCTTGTCCCTCACCACAAAATTGAGCCTAAGGATGACCTATAAACACAATCTACTTAATTTAATATTTCTTTCTAAATTTCTCAATAAGAAAATATTGGCCTAGGGGTGCCGTGAAAAAAATTCTGATACTCTAGGGAGCCGTGATTCCAAAAAGTTTGGGAACCACTGTTTTAGACTATTAAATGATGTCATTACCTATTTTGAATTAGAGGCTGATCTTACTGTTTCCAAGTTAGATCTGGTGGAGCACCACCAGATCTAACTTGGAAACAGTGAGTGTGAACATTACAACATATATATATATATATATAGAAGCAAAGTGGCCGGCACTCCCCCTGCTAGTGTAGAAACTGCTCCGGTGCCCTCCATGAGATGTAATCATCCAATAGTGGAGAGAGAGATCTGGCGGCACTCAGGAGACTATATCAGCCAATATGAATTTTTATTGGAGCAACATCAAACAATTGTTTCGGGCCTCCGCCCGTCGTCAGGGATGCAATTCACATAAAAGACATACATTTTATACCCCCACATGAACCTCCCACCACATGTGAAACATAGACATTAATCATCTCACCTGCAGGCCCACTCACCGTGACGAACGCCACACTGCTAGCCGCCGCCACAAGCCATTCCGCTCATCAGCCGCTGCCGCACAGCAGATGACGTCATCGAGGGGCGCCCGCAAGGAGACGAAAACCCAGCATGGAGATCGGTTACCTAGGTAACCAAAACAACAAAGCAACACAGAACAGACAAACATTAATATAATCTAACTTTACTAGTATACATACAAATATATAGAATATAAGACGTAAACACAAACAATACATAATATATCATGATAAAAACAAACTGTGGGACGCTGTACCATAAATATTCCCAAAGGAAAAAAATTAATTAATTTATGTGGCATATAAATGAGTATATAAGACCATGTTACTCACGGCATCAGCTGGGTACTGGGTATATCAATTATCATTTTAGGTAATCCATAATAAATTCAGAATATTTTATATATGATTAAAGGTTTTTATAGAAAACTGTGTAGCCCATGCTGTTCATTTAGACCTTTAGGAGCCAATGTGTCTAATCTAAAAATCCAACGGCACTCCAATTGGAGTAGCCTTTTGCCCCTATCTCCACCCCGAGTCGATGCCGGAACATGGTCAATAAGTTTACTCCTAATACTCGCAATATTGTGCGATTGTTGCGCACAATGGCGGGCCATGGGTTGATCACTAGATCCTGACTCTAAAGCAGCCCTAATAGCTGACCGATGGTTAGCCATCCTCTCCTTGAATTGACATTCTGTCTTGCCCACGTAGTACAACCCACATGGGCAAGACAGAACGTAGACTACAAATTTTGAAGTACAGGTGAGAGGAAAATTAATAGTGTATTTCTTGCCCGATCTCGGGTGTGAAACATAATCACCCACCAACATAGAGCGACAGGTGACACATCCAATGCACCTGAAGCATCCAGGCTTCCGTGACAGAAAATGCTGTTTGGGTTTGGCCTTCACTAATTCTGTTATATCAACTTTTACAAGCAAATCCTTCAGATTTTTGCCTCTAGAATATGCTGGCATTACTCGGGTATTAAGTAGACCTGGGAGATCCTTATCCGTGTTGACAATGGGCCAAAACTTTTTAATTTCCCTATTAGTGTTGTTACTTGCTTCAGTGAATCGATTGACCCAGGGAATCTTTTGTATCCCATTATCTACCACGATCTTACTCTTTAAAGATGTCTCTCTAAGAATCTCTAGGACCCTTTGTTTGGTGGCCAATAACATCTTATAGTCATAACCCCTTTGTTCAAACTTTGATATCATATCATCCAAAGCTCCGTCAATCTTAGAGGGATCGCTTGTAATGCGACGCACTCTGAGCATCTGGGAATATGGTAAACCATATTTCAATGAAGGGGGATGGAAACTGTCTGATTTAAGGATAGTGGTGCGGTCTGTATCCTTGACATATAATGATGTGCACAGCTGATCATTAATATGTGTGATATTAACATCCAAGAAGTTTACAGTTGACAAACTCATATCATAAGTAAACTTCACAACACTGGAAGAAGCATTGTGAGCATCAAGGAGATTCTGCAAACATTCCATTGGTCCACCCCATATTATTAGTAAATCATCTATGAATCTGACATACATGATAATATGATGACTAAAAAGATTAGTTAGTAACAAAGGTTTCTCCACCCAACACATGAAGGCATTGGCGTACGACGGGGCCACATTCGACCCCATCGCACAGCCAAGCCTCTGTAGAAAAAAATTTCCATTAAACAAGAAATAATTTCTAGTTAACACCAAACGTAACAGTTTCAAAAAGAATTCCACTGGAGGACCAACATAATGAGGATTATCAGTAATGAGAGATGCAACTGCTGATATACCCAAATCATGGGGAATGCACATATATAACCCAACAACATCAGCACTACAGAAAACCGTGTCAGGTGCCAATTTACCTAATTTATCCAATCGAGTTAGAAGATCATTTGTGTCCTTAAGATAGGATATCGACTGTTGTACACACGGATTTAGTAGGGCATCCAAGTACACTGAAATCGGCTGAAATAGAGATCCACTGGCAGATATGATTGGTCTGCCAGGGGGTTTCTCTCTGTTTTTATGGAGTTTGGGCAGTGTGTAAAACATGGGCACCATTGGATAAGTAGTTCTCAAAGCAATAGATAATTCATTAGAAATCCATGATCTATCAACAGCCCTAGTTAACACACTGTCCAGCTCCATTTTAAAATCGATAGTAGGGTCTCTCATCAATCTCTCATATACGTCGGCATCAGATAATTGTTTCTCACATTCTGTAATATAATCTGACAGGTCCTGAACGACTACGGCTCCGCCCTTATCGGCGCTTCTAATAACAAATCAGTGCGAGACTGTAGATTTTTAAGGGCCTGCCGTTCAGGGCCTGTCATGTTACTATGACCCCTAGTATGTTGATTACATTCATTACCAAGACTGTCCATAAGACGTGAAAAAGTCCTGATCGATGGACTATTGGAAACAGGTTCAAATCTTGATTTAGGTTGCAGCTTTTTAAGCTGCCTAGGGATATATATATATATATATATATATATATATTCACATATGTACACACATTGCAAACCCTACACAGGGCTAAAAATTCAAATTTAACAGCTAGCAGGATGATAAAAAAATAAAGCCAGCTTAATTTTTGCTCTGCTATTGGCAAAGGCTGCTGGTGACACAGGAGATCAAGAGCTCGTTCAAGCATGCACCCTCCGCTGGCTCCACACTTCTTCTCTGCAGCTTATCTAATGACTGCTACTCTACACACCATTGGCCATCTGAGCCATCGCTCAGCTGTCCTGTACTTCTATGGGGATACTCCAGGAGTGCAGCGCCACAAATTGGAGGTCTGATCTGTGGTGGTGGGCCCTTTTAAAAAAAGGGCATGGGGTCCAGACCCATAGGGCCCATCCTTAATCCAGCTCAGCTGGTAGGTAACTATTTGAAAGACTAGGGCAGAGACTGAACTGAATAAATATTTATTCTCTGTAAGGTGAGGCCTAGTGGCAAAAAGACATTGAAATAATAGGACCATCCCCAATGTCCCCCAAAAATGCAGCCCATAACAAAAACAAAAGTGGTGAAAAATTGTATTATTCTTGGTCTCTCTCACCCACCCTCATTTTGGAAATGTAAAAAATATATGCACAGTTTAATAAACAAAGCACTTAAGCAACAGGGAATGCGACTTTTGTGGCTGAAGTGCTTGGTTTGTTTGGGTCTCCAGAAAACAAGCTACCAATAGGCTTAAGGCAGCTAATCTAACAGCTCTACACTAGTGGAAAGATGTTATTTTCATTACCACTGGTTGTCTTGGGAATGCTGAGTATTTTCCCTGTCAACAGCAATTGCTGGAGAAACTGAAGGAGAAAATGTTGTGCTATGTTCCATTTGATCTGCCAAATTGCTCACAAGGAGCTCTTTGCATCTCTTAAGATCTGGGTCAGTTGGAAAGAAAGACATGATACATGACTTAAACTTACAGTAGGATCAGGAACGTTCACCATAATATAATGATCCAATTTCAAGCTATTGACATCTTAGATACTGATGTAGTGAATAAAGGACTTGATCTATTGCACAAGTCAAACATACTTATTGGAATCACTTTGTTTGATATCCTCCAATTTCTCAGACTGCTTTTCCAAAAGTCTAATTAGGAAAATCACCTTACTCAAGCTGGAAGTATCTGAATTATCTTCCCAGTTGACTGCTTTGAATGCTTTCAGTACCTTGCTGTGCTGCAGTAAAGTACATTTCCCCTTCTCTACCAAAGTAATTTTTTGTGTGTAGATTTGGATGGCTTTTTGCTGTTCCTCCATCAGCTAAAGCACGTAAAATGCTGGAATTGCACCTTGTTACTACAGTACCTCTTGCTTCAGATGTCCCTATTTTTTTCAGGCCACACACAACATCTACTACAATTTCCTGTCATTTCTTAAAAAACTCTGTACCACCGAGTTGATTGTGTAAGCAAAACATTGCATGTTTTGTAATTCACTCAGCTGTAATGCTGTCACAATATTTATGGTGTTTTATCACAAATCCAAGCAGGGTAAGCCGTTTTTCTATGACAGCCCTTAGTTTTTCTAAGAGGTTGTCAGTTGGTATGACTCTTTGTGACACCAGTGATACAAAGCATACAGTACATTGGCGTTTCTATAAAGGATGCAATGGGTGCTGTGCACAAGTGCCCTTGGGTCCACGGGGGACCACCGCACACATAGCACCCATTTAAATACTTACCTTACCGGAGTCCAGCAGCATGCTTAGCGTTTGCGGAGGAAATCACTGCAAAAATGGCCACCGTGCATGTGCAGTAGTCAAATTGCTCTTTGGATCATGGTGGCCACCATGTTTCTGGAGACCTGCGCATGCACAGTAGACTCCGGCACAATGCCGGACTCTACAGTGCTGTTCAGAGGAGGGGGCTCACACGGAGGTGCACACACGTCCCCTCCTCTGTAGAAACGCCCCTGATACAGTAGCTTGTCTCTGAATGAGCTGTAGATGTATGTTAGAAGCTGCTGCTGAAGATGATTCACATGCCCAATGGGTTATTACAGTCATTAATCTTGAGTTTGCCCTATTCCACTTGTCCACATATTTGTGGTAAAGGTAACAATGGGTACAATGACATTTTGTAGTTGTTTTAGAGTCTTGGTACAGGCAAGGAATTGCTTGTCTAGTAAACGGTAACCAAGAATGAATCTCATAGGGAGTACACCTGATCTCTATTAACTGTCAGAATCCTGCTGCATTAATGGAGGCTATTGGATGCATGTCACATTTGTATTTGTTTGTGAACCCGGGTCTGGCTATTTGCCAGTGTAGGTGTCTGGAGAATATGTGAAACTGGCTGGCTTGAGGATACCACCCAATATGTAATGCAAAATAGAGTCAGTAAGCCTCCCTGACTGGGAATAGAACCTGGGCCTTGGCAGAGAGTGCCAGATCCTGCCACTGGACCATCAGGGACTTTGATGTTTGTAGATGAATGGTTTCTGTGGAGAGAGTGAGTGTAACAGCAGTTTGACCAGGCTAGATACCGGGTAGTTACTGTGAATGGTATGTGACACTCTCTAGCAAATGCAGTAAACTGGAAATGCTGGAGTGACAGAGCTAGACAGTGGATATAACAGGCTTGAAACTGGATTGTATTATAATCCAGGAACTGGGAGTACTCAGATGGAAAAGCACCAGAAAATCGAACACCGGAATGGGAGCAGGAGTGAGTGAGGCAAGCAGATAGTCCATAGAAACTGATTGTGCAATCTGAGGAATGACCTGAGCTGAAGGTAAGCAGGTCAGTAGGTCACTGTAGCTGATAATGGCAAAACTGCCCTGGCAGAATACACAGGGAACAAAAAGCAGGAGCACTGTTTTCTTCACCTAGTAATGACTAGGCTAGACATTGTACAGGCGTCTTTTGTGAGTCAGCTGATGGAATAAATACCCAGGGCGTAGCCAAGATTGGCTGAGCAGCATCAGGTGATGCAGGACTGCTCAGGGCGACTAACGATTGGCTAGACTGGTCATGTGATTGGGACAGCAGAACTCTGGATCTGGCTGGCAATGAACTGTGGCCAAGTTGGCAGAGAAATACTGGGACCTTTGTAGTTATCATGGGCACCAAATTTTGACATCTTGCCACCTCATCGGGTATTAGCGCGACAGAAGCGGTTAGTGACCCAGCAACATGGGAGGAAAGACTGATTAGTGACAGTCTCCCCCTTTAGCAGTGGCCTCAGGACATGTCTTAGGTTTTCTTGGGTATTTATCATGAAAATTGGAATGAGACGAGGTTTAAAAACAACTTTGGCACTCAACCAAGATTTCTCCTCTGGACCGTGTCCCTTCCAATGGAATAGATACTGAAGTTCTCCATAACGACATCGGGAATCAACAATACTTTCCACTTCGAATTCCACTACTCTGAGTCTTAACTGGATGAGATCTTAGGAGATAAGTTTGAAACCTTTTGAGTACGAGGGATTTAAGGAGAGAGATATGGAAGGAATTAGGTACCTTGACTGATGGAGGAAGTTGTAGATGGTAAGCCACTGGATTTATGACCTTGATGTTAGGGAAATGGACTGATGAAGTGGGGAGTGAAGTTCATGGATGGTACCCGGGTCTAATGTTGCGAGTAGATAACCAAACATGGTCACCCACTTTGAGTTGGGGAATGGCCCTCCTATTTCTGTCAGCAAAAATCTTGTGTCACACAGATGATTTTTTAAGAGTGGCATGAACCTCCTTCCATATAATAGCAAAATGCTGGAAAGATGCTTTGGCAGCTGCAATATCAAAAACTGGAAGAGACTGAAATTCAGGAAATGGGGGTGATGTCCATAAACAGTGAAGAAAGGTATGGTCTCTGAAGATGTGTGATATGCATTATGGTGGGAGAACTCGGCCCATGGCAGAAAGTCAGACCAGTCGTCTTCTGAGGATGAAATGTACATATGGAGTAAAGTCTCTAGATCTTGGTTCACTCTCTCAGTCTGTATGAATGGATAACAGCTGTAATGGACCAACTGGAGACCAACGGAAAATCTTGTGCTGAGCACACTGAGTACATGAGGACACAAATTCTTGAACATCTGTACGCATGGAAGGCCACCAATAGGAACTCTTGATAAATTCTAAAGTCTTTTGAGAGCCTGCATGGCCAGAAAATTTAGAAGAATTAGCCTACAACAGTAATTGTTTGCGAAGATCAGGAGAGACAAAAGTTTTCCCTGGAGGAGGCGTGACCACATCAGTGGAGGCGAACACAATTGGATGCAAAGGAAGACTGAACTGGTGAAAAATGATGTTTCTCCAATGTTAATAAACAGATGTGGATGAATGTAAAAGTACATAAAATTTATTAACTAAACAATTTGTGTACCATAGCAATAATATTCAAATAAAAACATAAATTTGGAGCATATAAATGATACAGCTGCTAATGTAGGTCCACATAGGATCCCGGACCGAGAGTGGATAAAAGTTCCCTGGGGAAGAGTGATGTTAAATACAGCTGGTGTTACCCATGGTGATGGAGACTTCCAAATGCTTGATAATTAACAGCAGGCAAGCTGTCGTAATTAGGCAAATGCTGGGTCTATCCAGTCGATGCTGTAAAGGTGCAGTCCCACAGAGAAAGTTCCAAAAGCAAAGTATGAATTAAAAGTCCATATCTGGATCCTTGGAAAGTGGAGCAAATGTAGTAATGGCATCTTAACACAGTGTTAAGCTGCCATTACTACATTTGCTCCACTTTCCAAGGATCCAGATATACAGTAGGCTTTTAATTCATACCTTGCTTTTGGAACTTTCTCTGTGGGACTGCACCTTTACAGCATCGACTAGAAAGACCCAGCATTTGCCTAATCACCACAGCTTGCCTGCTGTTAATTATAAAGCATTTGGAAGTTTCCGTCACCATGGGTAACACCAGCTGTATTTAACATCACTGTTCCCCAGGGAACTTTTATTCACTCTCAGTCCGGGATCCTATGTGGACCTACATTAGCAGCTGTATCATTCATATGCTCAGTTTTTATGCCCCAAATTTATGTTTTATTTGACTATTATTGCTATGGTACACGAGTTGTTTAGTTAATAAATTTTATGTACTTTTTTATTCATCCACGTCTGTTTATTAACATTGGAGAAACATAATTTTGCGCCAGTTGATTCTTCCTTTTTTACATTTGTACTTTTTGTGACTGACAATCCCTTACTGGCAGCAGGGACAGCGCATCTGGGCCTGGTATTTGCAATTGGATTCAACAGTGGATATTGTTCAGATACATTAGTCTCTTCCTCAGTGTTCATGGAACGAGATAATGCATCTATCTTACAATTATGGGATCCTGGACAGAAATAGATTCTGAAGTCAAAACTGAAGAAAAACACAACCCATTGGGCTTGCCTGGGCATGAGACACTGAGCAGTTTGAGAAAAAGAAGATTACTGTGGTCGGTGAACACGGATATTGAAAAATTAGCTTCTTCCAGTAAATGGCGTCATTGTTCAAATGCCAAATTGATGGCCAAAAGTTCCTTTTCACCAATGGGGTAATTCATTTCAGAAGGCAGGAATTTTCTAAGAGAATAATCCACAGGGATGAAGTTTATCGTCTAATCTTTGGGAAAGAACTGCCCCCATGCCCTCAGAGGATGCATCCACTTCCAGAATGAAATGTTGAGTGAGTACAGGAGCTGAAATGTAATGACTGTTTAAGTAGTTGCAATGCAGACTTTGCCTCTGGACACCACAGTGTTGGATTGGCACCTTTGCAGGTTAAGGAGGAGATAGGAGCTGTCAAAGTTGAAAAGCCTTTAATAAATTTGCGATGGTAGTTGGCAAAGCCCAGGAATCTCTGAATTGCTTTAAGGGAACTGGGTTCCGTCCAGGAGAGAACTGCTTGGACTTTCTCAGGATCCATCTTGAGGCCAGAACCTGAAATAATGTATCCTAGAAAGGGAATGTCAGGTACTTCAAAAACACATTTTTTTTGAGTTTACAGTAAAGAGGATGAGTATGTAGTCTTTGGAGAACCTCTTTGACTTGACTTTGGTTGGAAACGAGATTATTGGAAAAGATGAGAATATTGTCCAAATAAACAACAACGGGATGGTACAAGAGATCAGAAAATATTTTGTTCACAAAGTGTGGGAACATTGCTGGGGCGTTGCTTAATCCAAATGTCATGAGAAGATATTCGTAGTGCCCAACTGTTGTATTGAACACTGTTTTCCATTTGTCACCTTGGCGAATGCGAATCACATTACACGCACCACTTAAATCCAACTTTGTGAATATAGTAGCTCCTCTTACCCTCTTCTGTGAAGAGTGATAATGGGTACCGATTCTTCACTGTTATCTCATTGAGCCCCCTGTAGTCAATACAGGGGCGAATGCCACCATCTTTTTTTTGACAAAGAAGAATCCTGTTTCGGCAGGAGAGGATTGTGGCCGGATTAAACCTTTTTTCAGGTTCTCATGGATGTATTCCGTCATGGTCTTGGTTTCTGGTATGGATAATGGATAAGTGAGCAATCTGGGTGGTGATTTGCCAGGAACTAAATCTATAGGGCAATCCCATTCTCTGTGAGGTGGCAGTATATCTGCGACTTGTTTGCTGAAAACATCAGAGTAGGAATGATATTGAGATGGTAAATTCTCAGTAATAGCAGAATTGGATGATTGGATGGGAATCACTTTTTTCAAACAGGAAAAAGAACAGTAATTTCCCCATGACAAAATTAGCATAATAGTCCAATCAATCTGGGGGTTATGTTTAAGCAGCCAAGGAATTCCAAGTACAACAGAATGAGTAGCCTTGGGAATTACCATAAATGACATCTCCTCAGATTGTAATACCTCTACTTGTAATTTCACTGCTGAGGTTCGCAGAGTGATGGAGTCATGTGGAAGCAGACTGCCATCCACAGCTGATAAAGAAACCGGATGGGATAAAGTCTCAATAGATATGTGATGTTCCGTGACATAACCTTGTGTTATAAAATTCTCAGCAGCCCCAGAGTCCAAAAGAGCGCTAAGAGGGTAACCTTTATTGGAGACAAAAAGAGTCACTGATAATACAGAATCAGGTTGTTTTGCTGGTATTAATTTATTAATTTATTATTGGTAAGTCCAAAAAGTCAACTTTCACTTTGTCCAAGTGGTGCATAAACTTCAGGTTGTAATCATTTGTGGATATGTTGTTCAAAAGGCCATACATTTTCATCACTCCCTTTCCATATTATAGGGATAGCATTGATATACCGTTTGTAGAGTATCAGTTGTTTCAGGTGTGGATTATTGGAGTAGAGTTGGTTCTCTTCCCAGCACAAGATATTGGCGAAGCTGGGTGCAAAGATTGTTCCCATTGCTGTTCCACAAATTTGCAGGAAGAAGGTATCTTCAAACTTGAAGTAGTTGTGGCAGAGGATAAATTTAATGAAGTCACAGATTGCATTCAAATGAGATGTTAATAACACGGGATTTCTAACCAAAAACCTACTGTAGGCTTATATCCCTTTTTCGTGAACAATGCAAGTGTGCAAGGTTTGGACATCCATGGTTAACCAAACATAGGATTCCTTCCATTTTATATTTGATATAGTATCTATCACACTGCCTGTGTCTTTGAGATATGAAGTTAGTTGTATCACATATTTTTGAAGGGAAATGTCAATTAATTCTGACATATGAGCTGTCAATGAGTCGATACCTGCAATAATTGGTCCACCTCATGGGTTGTTGAGCAATTAATACATTTTCTGTAGAAAATAAAAAATTGGTGTGACTGGAGTGGGTGTCATCAAATATTGGAATTCGCCTTTTTCAAGCACATTATTGTGGAGATAGTGTACTAGCATCGATCTCAGTTCTTCAACAAAGATATTCCTAGGGTCGTGTTGAAGTCTCTTGTAGGAGGAGTCATCCTTAAGGAGGCAAAGAGCTTCTTTTATGTTTTCTTCTTGGTTCATTATCACCAGGCCTCCCCATTTGTTCGCTTGCTTGATGACAATATCTTTATTATCTTGTAGGGTCTTCAAAGCTTCTTTTTCTGCATTTTTGTGGTTAGAGTGTTTTTGATTTCCAATTTATCCTTCACAAAGGTCCTTTTTCAACTGTTCATAAAACACATTTATGTGGTTCACCTTTGACTCTATTATGTAGAACTTAGACTTTCTTTTTAAACCTGATTTTCACTGATGAATTATGTGCATCTGAGAATTCGTTTTTGTGAAATGTCTCTTCAGTGTTAATGACCTAACAAATTTGTTTAAGTCAATAAAGGTTTCAAATTGATTAATCTGATTCATAGGCACACATTTCAGCCCTCTGCTTAGCAATGAAATGTCTGCAGTGTTTAAAGGATGTTTTGATAAATTGAATATTCCATTCTCCATTGGATCCACTATTGTAGATATCTCTTTTTGTTGCTTCATCCTGCCACTGCCCCTTGTCCCTCTTCTGGGAAACCTATTTTCATAAGGGGTTGGGCCTTGAATCTTTCCCTGAAGAAACTTTCTCTATGGATGGTGGATTGTCCACATCTGGATCCGGGGATAAAAAATCTGGATCACTGTTTGATTCAAGATGCTGTAGTGCAGAGAATCTATTTCTTATGGGTAGAGCTTTCATATGTGGAGAATTAAACTTATCTGTTGTCATTCATCATCCTGCAAAAGTTTTCTTTTGGTATGGAGTCATCTTCCATATTATAGTCTTTGGATCTTGGAATACCAGAATATGGTGATTCTTTCTTACCTGAAACCTAATCCAGTTTTTCACTTTATTGTGTAGGTAGTCTTCCTTGACTCTGAGGAATTTCTTCTGTTTGGCCTTAATTACCTCTTCCTCGATATGCTCAAGTTACTTGGTTAGTGTTGCATCATTTGCTTTGAAATCTTCATTAGTCTGATTGCATGCTAGACGTTGTTCCTTATTTTTTAGGTCTTCTTTGATGGTGGTTTTACTGAGATAATTAATTTCATCAGGTTGACAGAACAGTTGGAGAGTATCTCATCCCTTTTGCTCAGGAACTCCTGATTATTCAATCCAAATGTTGGTCTCTTATTAAGTCACAGGCATCTAGGGATCCTATTTACTGCAATATATTGTTCCAGACCTTTGATCTCCCACCATGCCATGATCTCTTTCGTCAAGAGTCTTTCTGCATCCCAGAATAATGTGTCCATATCATCATCAGTTGTCATGGTGTGAGATGTGCATGAATTTTCATAATTAAAAATCTGTTGGCAGAGATTGTTCCTTTTTTCCAGATCTCTGTTCTTAAACATTGCGGTGTGTTCTGGTTAACGGCTGCCTCCAGAAATAACCAAATAATAAAACAAGAATAATAGATATGCAGGCACATAGGTGGCACAAGTGACACAGGTGGTGCATCTAATGTGTAGAAAAAAACATACCAATTTTTTTTTGTAAGACGTAAGAAAAAAGGTCAACTTTTTAAAAGTTGATAATGACATTACTCAATATATAAGGTAGTGGCAGTCCGATAGATAGATAGATAGATAGATAGATAGATAGATAGATAGATAGATAGATAGATAGATAGTAATGAGGCATTTGCAACAGAAATCACCCTAAAGATTTCAGTGCCCAGAATAGACACATGGTTGGTAGAAAAAAGTTAGGAGAAGACCGAAGACATGAAACCATACTGGTTACTGATGCTTTAAAATAAAGTATATTTGAGACATATATTTCTCTCTTTACATTAGGTGATCGGGACTTACTGTAGGTCTTTCTGACCTTACTGTATACACACAGGAATAGGATTACATTGTCCAGGTTTTAACTCCAGATAAAGTACTGATTATTTATATGACAATGATTCAGGGTTATATATAAATGTACATTTGAAATAATGTTTTGAAAGTGTATTAATGTAATAAAACCATAATAATCCTTGTAACATTAAACATTTAAAAAATAATTATCATAATATTAATTGCACTCCATTTTTTTTAGGGTAACCTTCAGAGAATACAGACATGTACGAGCTTTTATCTTTGCAATTAATCAAATTAACAGGAACCCAGACATTCTGCCCAACATTACTCTGGGTTATCATTTGTATGATTCTTGTGGAAGTGAGAATAAAGCTGTGGAAGATGTTTTCTGGATATTATCTGGACACAAAAAGTTAACTCCTAATTACATGTGTATGAAGCATGGCAAAGTAGCTGGTTTTATTGGGGATCTCAACTCTCACACCACCATCCCAATGGCACAAATGCTGAATGTATATGGGTATTCACAGGTAAGTGCTTTCTTAAAAATATTAATACAACCTATTTTATTATTTGTATGATTGTTGCTGGATCAAAGTACTCACTCTTTTAGATTATTACATGTGACTATAATGGAGATGCAGGCACCAAAATGATTCCAGTGGGTCTGTTAAAAAAAAAATGGAGAACACACATGACCTCGCCTATCAAATTATTGACACTTTAAAACAGAGATCAAATTAGCTAGACTCAGGATGATGCTTGCATCTTTTACTGTATTATATTTTTACGTAGGTGTTTAATCATTTAAATAACATTTATTTATTACAATACAAAACATAAAAATCATATTTGTTCTTGCCAGGTTCCCGGCAAGTAAATACAAATGAGAAAATAGGAGTATTAAGAGTGTGTAATAGGTTTGCCTGATGTGCAATGCATTTGTAGAGTAGACGCAATCTGTCTGTTGAAACCTGTAATCTTTGACTAAAGATCTCATGAAACATCAAGGCACAGAACCATACAGATGTACAGTATCCTCATACATCTTTCCTCAATATACCATGCACAGGAAGATGCCTGGTGTGAGTGACCTGTCAGGTCCAGTGCGACCCTGTTTTTGTTAAATATGTTAATAATAAGAAAAACAAATAGAGTCTGCTGATTCAGCAGATACAGCAGTGGTTGAAAACATAATATATGTATTCCTCATATCATTTAAAACAACAAAGGCTGCTTTTGCATCCTATTCACATCGTTTAGTGAATAAGATTGAATTTAATGGAAAAAGTCAGGACACATTAAAATATCAGCAACACATGCACCAAGGGAGTCAGCATGTTCACTTCCTTCACAAACTCATTATGGAGCTCAACAGAGGCCACTGGAGAGCCATGATCTTCTGTGACAACAAGAGTGGTCTGCAACAGTAGGAACATTTTTACCAACTGAAAGCTTGTTTATGTAGGGAACATGGACCATCCTTTACCACTGTGTTTGAGTGGTTTGCAGAATTTCAGTGTGGGAGACGCCTGAGCTGAAGATGCATGAGACTTGTTTTGAGTCACCAGAAGCTGCAGTGAAGACCCTAATCCAGCATGTGGAAGACATAACTGCTTCACACAGGTCCAGCTGCTTCTCCAAGTGGTTTGAGCACATGCAACTTTGCATAGACTCATGTGGTGAATACTTTGACAAAAATCTAGAACAGCTTTGTAAATATAGTAGTTTTTGTGCCTAGGGAAATTAATTGTAAACTTCTCATAGTAATAAGGGGTTTAATGTAGCTATTAAAGATGAATAGAAACTATTTCTTAAACAATTAGCATTAGCTTTCACATTGCTAGACCTTTTTTTTTTAAATGACAGCAATCGGAAAAGGCCATGACTTAGGTTGGTATTGTCATTAATAATTTGATTTTCCATCTCTACACTTATTTTGCATGCAAACATCTTTTATCACGGGTAGACTATTTCTGTAAAAAAATCATATTAACTGTTGTTTCCAATTTAAAAGTGCAAAGGAATATGCTATATAAGAAACTGTTAATAAGTTTATAAATATTAAAAACCCTTTTTAGCACGTTATGATCTGACAGAGTGCACTTTCCAAACCACATTGTGAAATAATTTGTGGAAATACTCTCAGGAGCAGATCCACAAAAATGATTTAGGAACTTTTTCTGAAGGTCTACAGCCTTTTTACAGTATTACTCAAAAAGTAGATACTTTGCTGGAGTTTCATTATCATAAAAGAGTTGTTAGTAGACAAAAGATGTGTGGTGGGAACTTTTCATGTTTTGTGTTTTGGTTTTTGATCTGGATCCCCATTCATGTTTTGGATATGTATTGGTTTTGCTAAAACCAACCTTTTGGGTTTTGGTTTTGGATCTGGATGATTTTTGAAACCCCCCCCCCACATAAAAACAGATAAAATCACATAATTTGGGGGTAATTTTTATCCTATGGTATTATTAACCTCAATGGCATTCATTTACACTCATTTCCAGTCTATTCTGGACACCTCACATTTCACAATATTGTTTTTTGACCAAAAGGTTGCAGCGAGGTCGCTGGATGACGAAGCTAAGCGACACAAGTGGACGGCACAAACACCTGAACCATCTAGGAGTGGCACTACAGTGTTAGGATGGCACTTTTAAAAACTAGGACCCAAAGAGCACATTATGCAAAGAAGAAAAAGAGGTGCAATGAGGTAGCTGGATGGCCAAGCTAAGCGACCCAAGTGGGTGGCACAAACACCTGGCCCATCTTGGAGTGGCACTGCAGTGTCAGACAGGATGGCAATTTTAAAATTTAGGCCCCAAAGAGCACATAATGCAAAGAAAAAAAAGAGGTGCAATGAGGTAGCTGAATGACTAAGCTAAGCAACCCATGTAGGCAGCACAAACACCTGGCCAACCTAAGAGTAGCACTGCAGTGGCAGACAGGATGGTACTTTTAAAAACTAGGCACCAAATAGCACATAATGCAAAGAAGAAAAATAGGCGCAAGATGCAATTGTCCTTGGGCCCTCCCACCCATCCTTATATTGTATAAACAGGACTTGCACACTTTAACAAAACCAATAATTTCAACGACATAACTGTGGCTGAAATGAAGGGTTTGTTTTTGCACCCACCAAAAAAGAAGCAATTAATCTCTCCTTGCACAAACTGGCTCTACAGTGGCAAGATTTTGTCCTCATCCTCAGATCCCCCCCCCCCTTCAGTGTTTTCATCCTCATCCTCACAGAGAAATAATATTCAAACAAACAAAACCATATTATTTAGATCACAGTAGCCTCCTTTCGCTATTACCCAAAGTGTCTGGACTTGACAATCACATATGATGAATACACTGCAGGTGACATATAAGGGAGGATGTTCCAAGGTGGTTAACGTCCTTACCCCTACTTATTATGGATTGACAAAGGCAACAGATGGCTTGACACCTCCACATTTGTGGATAAATAATTCCACACCAAAGAAGTGGCTTTTTTGGTATTTTTCCCAAGCCTGACAATGGGCTTACTCATCCCACGGACAACAACGTCTCCCCTGGTGCCTGATTTAAACAAACCACAACACCATCAAAATCCTCCTTGTCAACTTCCTCCTCAGAGCAAGCAACACCCATATTCTCATCCTGATTTACTTCAACTGTGACATCTTCAATTTGAATATCAGAAACTGGACTGTGGGTGCTGGGTGCTCATACCTGCACTTGGAGAGGGCATGAAAATGGTGGAAGGAGCCACCTCTTCCCAACGAGTGGTGGGAAGGTCAGGTATCGCAACCGCCAACACACTTGGACTCTCCTTCAGGATTTGTGATGCCATGCAAATCTACAGTATTTTTAAGCTACTCAATCAGATTGTGATGTCACTCAGGTGCTAAAAGGGAGGGGTAATTCTGTGTAAGAAAAAACAATTTGTGTTCCCTAATGCACACTGAGTGAAAAATAATACTACATAATGATCAGATAATACGGAGATCTTAGTTGCATATATCTGCAGATATACGATTAAGCCACCAGGCCAATCGACAAGGCTTCTCCGTCACTGGGGGTCCCTAATACTAGGTATGGGTCCGAGGTGCAGGATTTTTGATACCATCTTAGAACGCACAGTTCTTTGCTGTGCTTTTGCCAGCCTAATTCTTTTAATTTTTATAGTGGGAGGATGAGGGCTTCTATCGTCATGTGAAGCTGAACCACTAGTCACGAACATAGGCCAGGGCCTTAGCCGTTCCTTGCCACTCCATGTCATAAATGGCATATTGGCAAGTTTACATTTCTCCTCAGACCGTTTAAATTTATTTTTTGGGGTCATTTTACTGAACTTTGGCTTTTTGAATTTTACATGCCCTCTACTATGACATTGGGCATCGATCTTGGCAGACAACGATGATGGTATTTCATTGTTTATGTCATGGCTAGTGGCAGCAGCTTCAGCCCTAGAAGGAATTGGTTCTTGATCTTTCCCTATTTTATCCTCCAAATTTTTGTTCTCCTTATTTTTTGAGAGTTAAATAACAATATATGACACAGGAGAGCATACCCCTACACCACACAGGGCAAACCTTGTAAAAATGATTTAGATAATAACCCTTTTATTTGGAGTTATTATAATAATATGCCACACAGGAGAGCATACCCCTAGTCCACACACACACACACACACACACACACACACACACACACACGGCAAATCCTTTAAAAATTATTTGAATAATAACCCTTTTATTTGGAGTTATTATAATAATATGAAGCACAGGAGAGCATACCGTTAAACTGCACACACATGGCAAAGCCTTTAACATTTTTTCGAAAACAACCCTTTTTATTATGATAATATGCAGCACAGGAGAGCATACTCCTAAACCACACATGGCAAAGCATGTAAAAATTATTTGGATAATAACCCTTTTATTTGGAGTTATTATAATAATAAGCAGCACAGAAGAACGTATCCATACACCGCACAGGGCAAACCCTGTACAAATTATTTGCATTAAATAATAATAACCCCTTTATTTGGAGTAAATAATATAGAGCACAGGACAGCACTACTGGACTTACACGGCAGTACCGCTGGACTTATAAGGCAGTGCCCCTGGACTTATACGGCAGTACCCCTGGTTTTATATGGCAGTACTGCTGAACTATATGGCAGTACCGCTGGATTTATACGGCAGTACCCATAGACTTATATGGCAGTACCCCATGACTTATACGGCAGTACCGCTGCACTTATATAGCAACACCACTGGACTGGACTTATAAAGCAGCACCTCTGGACTTATGTCAGAAAAGGACACCACCACTGAGCTTATGGCAGTACAGGACACTACCACTGGACTGATGCAGCACAAGACAGCACCACTGGACTGGACTTATACAGCAGCACTGTACATATGACAGCACAGGACATCCCCACTGGACTTATGGAAGCACAGGAGAGTACCACTGGACTGGACTTGTAAAGCACCACTGGAATGATACAAAAGAGAAGTTCACGACCTCACACCCCATGCCACAGACACTGAGGAGACACGTCCTCTCACTAAAGTTTTCAGGACTGGAGTGGAAATGGCGGCGATGCAAAGCTCCTTATATGGAATCCAAAACCAATGAGAATCTGACAGCAGTATGAAACAGCCAGATCTGTCATATGATCTGCTAGAAAATTGTATAGTGAATGCCCAGCTTTAGCCACAGTTTATGTGACTGGCCAATGGAAAGTTCACAAGTAAACCCTTGCCTCTCCCCTCCCAGAAAATGGAGGCAAAGTGCCCCCATTTTCAGGAATGAAGCCCTCCCTATGGCCCCTCATTTCCACCTCAGCACCACTGCCTTTCAATCAGGAGCAATTGGAAACTATAGGCATCATCACATGGCCCAAACTGCACATGTACAGAATGGACCTTGCACAGCCACAGATTTCTGATAATCCAGATGTTCCCCATAGACAGTCAGCTGAGTAAGCCTCATCCTGCACTGCTGGCCAATGAAAGCGGAGGCTGCAAAGCCGGAATGTGTTTGGTGACGCACAGACTGTTGGCTCTCCCGTGTTGTGAGGCGCCACAGCCCATCATCCCTGTGAGTCCTGGCCATTACTAAGTGACCAGGATGTCAGAGTGCTTCAGACTGGTGGCTTCCTCCTGGTTCCTTGGCAACAGAGATGCATGGTGGCTGTGAGGGTTAAGAGATGTGCAGGGGACACGTGCAGTATTCCAGCTGCACAAGCTTATTAATTAGGAGAGATTCATCCAAGCTGGACTCTGGATTGGCTCCCCTCTCCTTTTTCTGACTGTCAGTCCCTGCCAGTTATAGTTCATGCCTGCAAGCGTGGGTCCCTGATCCTCTGTTGCTGGTTCCAGTAATTTGATTCTTGTTACTACCCTTGTTGATTCTTGGGAACATCCTGTATTTCTGGACTGCTATCACCTGCCAGAATTCTTTATGGCTGGAGTCCCCACTAGGATACAGTCAGTTTTCTGCAAGCATACTATAGTAGCAAGTCAGGTTATGTTCCAAAATAAAAGCCCCGATATTTGGTAATAGCACTGTGGGGGATTCCACAGTGACATATGTGGCAGCTATATTACATGTTTGGTCAGTGTATTGGCATGACTAGTTCCCTGTGCACACACATATCTTTATTTAATCAGACTATACCCCAAAGGGCACTCTGTCTATTTGCTTAGTACAGGTGAAAGCCCCAATTCCTGAAAACAGCACAGCGAGATATGCCTCAATCTCTATGCTCATACTCCTGGACCTCTCTCCTACCTTTGACACTGTAGATTATCCTTTGCTCCTCCACACCCTCCAGACCATGGGCCTCTCCAGCACTGTCCTTACCTCACTAACAGCTCATTCTTGGTGTCTGCCTCTGGCTCCACCTAACCCCCTTCCATCCTCAGTGTTGGTGTCCCACAGGGCTCTGTCCTTGGCCCCCTTCTCTTCTCCATGTACACCACTTCCATGAGTGCACTTATAAGCTCCTACGGCTTCAATACAACCTCTATGATGATGATACGCAACTATACCTCTCCTCTCCCAACCTCTCCCTCTCTGTCCTCTCTTGGGTATCCAGCTGCCTCTCTGCCATCTCCTCCAGGATGTCTGAGTGCTCCCTGAAGCTGAACATGAACAAAACCGAACACATCATCTTTCCCCCATCCAGGGTCTCCACCCTCAATAATATCTCTTTCACTTTTGACAACACCATCATCCTCCCTTTTCACAAACTACACTGCTTAGGCATCACTTTTGACTCCTCCCTCTCCTTTACCCCCCATATTCAATCTTTTGCTCAATCCTGTCGGTTCCAGCTACGCAACAAAGACTAAGCTCCTTATCCACTCATTGGTAATCTCACGGCTCGACTATAGAAAATTCTTATCACTGGCCTCCCTTGCTCTCACCTTGCTCCACTCCAGTCTGTTCTCAACTTCACAGCTTGACTTGTTTTCTTCTCCCGCCACTCTACATCTGCCACTTCTCTCGACAAAACCTGCACTGGATCCCATTCCCACACAGAATCCTCTTCAAACTCCTCACCCTCATTTGCAAGGTGATCTCTACCTCTACTGCTCCCTACATCTCCAACCTCATCTCCCTACATACTCCCTCCCACTCAAAGCCTCTCTTCTACCTCTAATCTTGGAATTGCATCCAATGTGCGATTCCAAGATTTTACCTGTGCTGCCCCCCTTAACTGGAATGAGCACCCTCGCTCTATTAGACTCTCTCTGACCTTGCAGTGTTTCAAACAGGTACTCAAAACCCAATTGTTCATCAATGCATACCATTCTGCATAATCTAGTTTTGAGGTCCCTCTACCAACTCAGTCCCTCATGCCTTGGCTATCTATGGAATTTTCCTTCCATTAGGCTGCCTTTTGCTTACTTGCACCTCACGTCACCTTTCTGCCCCCCACTTTTTAGACTGTGAGCTCCTTGGAGCAGGGCCCTCTTCTCTCCTGTTCTAACAACCCTCTTCTCTTACACCTCAACTACAGCCTATGTAGAGAATGTCTATACCTGCATCTCCTTTAGCTCATTAGTGTTTATCTCTTCCGATGGCTGCTGTCCCCATTAGTATGATGAAAACTAATTTGCTTGCTTTCATCTTGGCTTTAGTGTGTACTTATAACTGTGTTACTAATTGTTAACTGTGCTCGGTGTTAGTTTTTCTGTTAATGTTTTGTTAATTTCTGTGTATCTTGTATTTTTTTATGTGTGTAATATGTATGGCATGGCAAAAATCTAGTGGCACCCTATAAATAAAATGTCATATTAATAGTACTATAGGACACATAAGACATTTATTGCCCATGGTTGGACATAACAAGTTCCCCACACACACATCACCATCGAATAAGGATTTGCCTCTACAGGGACTATCGCCAACTCTCCTGGCATAGGCATAATTAGCCTTACACATGGACAGACAGTATTACACCAGACCATACCCTCACAGTTGAGTGGAACTCTTCATTATAATTATGCTCATCACAATGACATATATCCCACGTATGGTCCTGTATGTCCCACATATGGTCATGGCCAGTTCCCTGCACACACATTCTTATCTAACAAGAATACAACCCAATGGGGACCATCTGCCTTTTTTCCTGGTGTAGGTGTAGCATGGGCAAGTGTACTCATGAGGTCACTGGCCCTGCTGTTATGTGCAATTCCCCTCCTTGCATGAGAGGGACTTGGCAGCACTTTGATATTGGGATTCATCAGGTCCAGTCCCCATCTGCCCCCATAGCAACATGGTTTGCTGGTGTCCATGGAAGCAGCAGTGTAATGGTTGGTCCAAATTGGGAAGTATTAAGTTCCCATCAATCACAGTGCTGCATTTTTAATCCAGTGTTAATAGTGAGACAATCACAGTTCACATGCTGGTGGCCAATCAAGAGTGGCAGTGGGGAGCCAATCCTGGCTCACCACATCATAGTCACTGCTCCTGGCACTAACTCATGGCCAGTGTCAGGCGCAGGATCTCAGTTTGTCAGCTGGGATATAGCAGTGAAGAGTTAATGGAAGTGCAAAGTCCAGGACGGTGACAGCCATTGATTAAGAGCAGAAACAGGCCATTTCCTGCCAGCTGAAGTTCAAAGATGCGTCACTTATAGGTGAAGATGCCAGAAGCCCTGAGGTAGTGGAGTGCAATAAAAAAGAGCTAGTTATTGCCATCGCTATCCCAGGTGAAGACTCCAGGAAGACCAAAGGTTGTGGAAGCTGTCCTGCATCCAGCAAAGACCACAAAATGGGAGTTGCTGAACCATGCTTTGTTCAGCCAAAGACCTCAGGACTGGTAAGTCCAACAGTGTACACCCTATACAACCAGGGTTCAGGCACCTGGCCTGTCGGGACATCAGGCACTAGACCTGTGGAGACATCAGGCACTAGGCCTGTGGCACAGTAGACAGGCTCTAAGCTCATGGAGCACAATGGGGCATTGGGCACAATAGAGGAGGGAAGGCTATTCATTCCCCAATGGCAGTGGGCATTAGAACCAATGCTTATGTTAAGGGTTCAGGTTAGGCCCAAGGCAATGGGAGGATTCCAGTTAGGCAGGCTATAGACACATCAGCAAGTCCTTCTTATAGGCAGCAATAGGATAGGGCACAGTTGGCAGTAGGCCCAAAGCTATTGTGTGACTGACATGTTTGGTAAGTCAGCACTAGGTTGTGGCATCTTTTGATCTAATGCTAGGCCACAGGTATAGTAAGTCAGCACTAGGCTGTGGCATCTCTTGACCTTGCACTAGGCCTATAGGTTTAAAGTGAGCAGTCAGGCTCCCATTAAAGGTAGGCTGCAGTTAAGTCCTTGGTTTCTCCACCATCAGGCCACCATGAAAGGAAGGCTGTCAGAAGGTACCCATTAGTATCTTAAGGTTGTTAACTGTATTGTCCACACCGCTGTATTGTCTCCACCTCTTGCTGGGCAGGAACCGTAAGGGAAGTGTAGAAGTACCACATCAGTGGGCTGCATCTTTATGTTCTAATGCAGGAAACAGGGGATAGGACAGTCAACTGGCCGGAGGCTGATATTATAGCCGGTGAGCAAATTCATGTTAGGTGCACTGTGTGTATATTGTCCCATTTTCCATTTCCTTTTTGGATGTTTTTGTTCAGAGTCATGCCTGGTGCATTACACCAAAATGGGGGCACCTAGTCTGAATCCACAAGTGCCAATGGTGTCATCACTGCAGAGCGTATTTTTTGTTCTTTCCATGGTACCATAGGAACTTCCTATCTTTTTTCCGAACCATGTTCCAATGCAGTCTGAGTTCCCTTGATGGGCAGAAGGTAGGAAGTAGTGGCAGAAGGTAAGGGACAAACTACCCCTGCTTGGAAGCAAGGCATGCAACCACCCCACCCCTCCTAAATTTGGAGCAGTTGTCAGGAACTGAATACAGCAGGCAATGTGGAACTCCACCAAAATGGTCCCTGCATTCGACACCGCTGGAACAGATCCTCACCCTGGCATGGGAGCATACAAGTGGCTGGCCCACTGTGAATTCAGCTGATCTGCTGAAGATAGTGCAGCGGTCAAACTGGCATGACAAAGAAGAACACTGTCAGACTAAATACAAGAAAGCCACTGCAATCTCCTAAAAGGTGTGCGAGCAGCAGAATCATGATGCTGGGCAGTGCCTCCAGTGGGATGCTGTGAAAATGAAGGTCAGGAGAAAGTCTGCAGTCACTGAGACCCATAGGAAAGAACACCACCACATAATCAGGTCTCTTGGACCAACCCAAAGCTCCAAGGAGTCAATGGAGGTGAACCAAGAGGGAAGCAGCCAGCTGCTCTGATCAGAAATGCAAGAATTGTTCAAGAAATTTTTGGACAAGCCCTGGAGGGAACTTTCTGACAAAAGGGGATATGAACTTCAAGACTGCCTATGGGCCACCACTACGATGATTGTGGAATGGCGCTGACAGAAGCTCTACATCAGAAAGCTGCAGACAAACACATGGAGGACTCTCGGACAAGAGAGACACTATGTTATGCCTGTGGCAGCTTTGGTCTTAGACTCAAGAGTTTGCCTTGGGATAATGAATGGAGTGAAGGGGAAGTAAAGGGATGTAACAGCTGACCCCCAAGTAGACCCCAAGCATCATCTTCCAGACTGTCTCTGTACCAGGGATCAGGAAACCGATCCACCCCCCCACTGGAGGTAGACATGGACAACAGAAACATGATGACCCCCACACTATGAGAAACAGTGGGACTCAACAACAACAGATACAAGGAGCTCGCACATTGGGAAAGCCCACAACCTAAAGCTGTACAACAAGAACACCTGGAATACCTGGAATTACCAGTGGAAAAATAGGATTTGCAGCGTGGAAACTTGCCAGGGATGAGAATGCTCCATGAGGATACACTGCAGGGGACAACAACCAACCTTGGGTAGAAGGAGACACCTCTAGAATCTGCTGGTCAGTTGTGGTAGGCTATCATATTTACTCATACGCTAATTGCATCCTTTACTGCAAATTAAGTGTGAAATTTTGAGCAATTATGATGTCACACGAACAACCTAAGATCAATGCCCATTTATGTGTTGTTTGTTTTGTCCATGTCATTAAACTTTAAATAATTTTAATAATTACTCATAAATGTTAAGTTTTAAAAGTCATAAACTTAAAGATGAGTGCCCGTCAAGAGAGTACTTTCTTCTTTGTGCCTTAATAACTATACTCCTACACTATCCAGGGAGCACCTCCACTACTAATAAATATACTCTATACGTCTGACCAGGTATTTACACATACAAACTTATTGAAATTACCTACCCTTCTACAAATTAAATAATTTCTGATTTGTTTAAGACACCAGTGCTCCAGTCCTTCATATACCGCTACCCCACAAATCTAGAGGATACAATGTACCTGACTTGATTAAAACTAAATATAAAGCTTTGAATGTTTCTAAGGCATCTTCTTTTACAGGTAAATCAAAGAGAGATCTAACTTCTAAAATTAAAACCATTACTGATAGAAGAATTTATATAGAATTACAAACTTTTAATACAAGAACAATTCTGGCCTGTTATACTAGAGGGAAAAAAAATCTACTGTATGTTTGAAATTTTCATCTTGCACTTCTTGTCTATACATGATAGCCTGTACAGATTTTTGCCGTCCTTACACAAAAAATATTTTTGGGATCAGATAACATGTACCACTAAATATGCAATCTATATTGTCATGCCCTTGCAGGTTGCATTATATGGAGAAAATACAATGATAATTGAAGGAGAGGATGACATTGAACAGGTCTGCCTTTTGTTCAGCCATCCACCCCAGATGGGACATAATCTTGAGAGATTACACTACAAAACTATAGACCATATTGTCATGGTTTTATGAAAAGTGTTACCTGGTTCAGGTGATGATAGGAATTCAGCTGTTGCGACTCGTGGCAGAAATTGAGAAGCTGGACCAGACAGGTTACTGACTGAAGAATAAAGTTGGACTGAACTGGTTACTGGCTAAAGAAGAAAGCTGGACTGGTTACCAGCTCAAGAGTATAACTGGACTGGCCTTGTTACTGGCTGAAGAATAAAGCTTTACTGGCTGAAGAATAAAGCTGGACTGGATTGGTTACCAAATGAAGAATTACGCTGGACCGGACTGTTTTTTTTTTCAATACAATTTTTTATTGTTTAAAGATAAAGGTATATACAATACAAGGGATGTATCATCATATAAACAGAATGCAAGAATTCAAATGTACAGAGATAATCCGTATGTTGCTACAGTAGTAAACAATGTAAGAAGTCAGTAGGAAACAGCAATGAATACAATGCGGATTAGGCTACGACTGAGGATTCAAACATATTAATGCTACTAAAACAATAACAATATCAACTAGAAAATCAATAGAAAAGAAAAAGTGACAGGGGAAGGAAAGGAAGGGGAAGGGGAATGTCTGATCCTAAATAACAAAGAAAAATCTGTTATGAGGTATAACAACATATACAAAATTATATAGTGAAGCAATGTTAGTGTGGTATTAGGAAATAGCCATGATGCGTAATAAATGCCATCCGTATTTTCATACACTTTCATAATACGATCCTGAGTAGGCAAATCTAGGGATTGTATAAAAGGAGACCATTTAGCATAGAATTTTTCAACATGTTTACCTATATCAGGGAAAGTATTGTTTCTATCAAAATAGAGAAGTTGTAGTAACTTTAGTTTAAGTTCTTGTAGGGATGGAGAAGAAGAGGAAATCCAATGTATAATAATAATTTTCTTTGCAAGTGTCACAATGGTCACCAACAACGGTATATGAGTGGAAAGTTCTCAATTGGGGAGCCAATTTTTGAAATTTGCACATAAGCAGGCTAAAGGATCAGGGAAAACAAGTGTTTAAAATTAGGAGTTTAGATAGACAAATACTTTATTCCAAAATCGCTTTATCTTACCGCATTCTTAAAAACAATGGAAAAAATTAGCGTGTGAGCAATGACATTTTAAACAAGCATCTGGTGTGTTTGGTGTCATATGTCGTCTTTGTGCAGGGAAGATGTATGCTCTGTGTATAGTTTTCCAATGCACTTCCTGGAGATAGGAGGATTTCAAAAAATTGAAAGTCCTATAGCAGTGTTCAGTGAGTATTAGGGAGGAATCAATGTCAGGGACATCAATTTGCCAAGTTAACACCAGTGATTGCCTTGGTTTCGTATTAGAGATAAGCAAAAGAATAGCATAGATAATTTTAATACGATAGGGGATAGTATTTATCAGGCGTAAAAGGGAATTAATAGAATCAGTAGAGTTTAGAATACTAGTATTAGAGTCTAAAGAAAGAACAAAATGCCGTGTTTGTAAGAACATGAAAATATTAGAAGTATGTAAAAAGAATTGTTTCTGTAGAGTAGAGAAAGTCAGTATTTGTCCTCCAGGATCAAAGACATGTGAGGTGAGAGATAAACCTTTGTCTTTCCATGTGAGGAAAATTGGGTTAAAAAGTGAAGGATAAAATAAGGGGTTGCCCCAAAGTGTATTGTATGGAGAAGAGGACGGATTTCTTGCCAATTTTTTATTAATAGTTAACCAAGCTGAATAAGTGTCATGAAATAAATAAAATATAATGTAAAATATGAGTGGGAATGTCAGATTTATTAGAATGAAGAAGAGCGCTAGGAGAGTAAGGACTAAAGAGAGCTGTGTCTAAAGAGTAAGAAGTGTAGGAGGATTTAGTGAGTATATAGAGTATATAGTTTTAGATTTGGGAGGGACATACCTCCATGAGATCGATGAGTCTGTAGTTTATGAAAAGCAATTCTAGGGTGTTTATTTTGCCTTAAAAAGTTTGAAGTAAGCTGATCAAAACGTTTCAAGTCAGAGATAGAAAGACTGATTGGTAACATTTGTAGTAAATAATTTTTTTTAGGAAAGATAATGCATTTAACAACTGCTATCCTCCCTAGAATAGATAATGGTAAATTTAGCCAAGAATCATAAAGTGAGAATATTTTTGCAAGAATCGGTGTATAATTGAGTTTGTATAAAGAGGAAAGATCAGAAGGAATGCGTAGACCTAAATATTTAATATCTGTTTTGATTAAGGATAAGGAGAGAGTATTAGAGGGAAGCTGTGTGACATTACCGGGATCATTAATTGTTAAAATTTCTGACTTAGAAGTGTTTATCTTAAATCCTGCTTGGGCACCAAAATTAGATATCAAAGAAAATAGTGAGGGTAGCGAGGTAGAAGGGTTAGACAAGAACAGTAATCGATCGTCTGCATAAAGGGCAAGTTTTAATGGGACATTTCCGACTAGAATACCTTGAATGCTAGGGGAGTTCCTGATAGAGATTGCTAAAGGCTCGATAGCTATAGCAAAAAGTAAAAGGGAAAGGGGGCAACCCTGATGAGTGCCCCGAGAAACCGTAAAAGGAGAATATAATTGACAGTTACAGTAGAGCTGAGAGACAGGAGAGGTGTATGGGGTTTGTATAATAGAGATAAAGAATGAGAGATAACCAAAGAGGTGCATAGATTTAAAAAGATGGGACCAAGTCAAAAGATAAAACACTTTTTCTGCATCCAAGGCTGGTATGATATTGTGTGCAAGTGAGTGGTATGTTTTCAAATGTTGAATTACAGAAAGTACTTTACGTACGTTTGTCACAGAATGACGGCCCCAAATAAAACCAGATTGGTCTGGGTGAATTATGTGAGGAAGGGAAAATTTAAGACGGTCTGCTATGATTTTTGTAAAAATATTATAATATAAATTTAAGAGAGAGATTGGGCGGTAGGAACTTGGAAGAGAGGAATCCCATCCTGGTTTTAAAAGAACCTTTATTATAGCACTGTTAAAGTATAAGGGAAGAGTCGTAGAAAGAATTATGGAGTTGTACAATGCCAGAAGGTGCTTATCAAGTTTGTCTAATAATAATGTATAAAATTCACTAGAAAAAACGTCAGGCCCAGGGGCTTTATTAGGTTTCAGATGACTAATGGTGGAGCAAACTTCTTCTAAAGTTATAGGGGTATCTAGAGAGTCGAGAAAATCTGGAGGTATTTGAGGCAGTTGAGGAAAAGACCAGGGTTGAAGAGTCTCATTAGGGGGAGACGAACAGTCAGAATACAGAGTTTCATTAAATGACTTCATGATAGTTGCAATACTTTGAGGGTCATTAGTTAGGGAACCGTCAGGGAGTTTTAAAGGATGTACTATCATAGGAGGAGAAGTAACTTTCAAAATATTAGTAAGGAGCCTACCTATTTTATTTCCAATTTTATGAAAACGAAAGTCGACTTTGAATTTATATTTATCTCCCATCAGAGAAAGAAATTCATTAAACTGAAGTTTTAACGTTAAGTACGTAGATTTTGTGGATGGTGAGGGGTGGGTTTTGAAAGCTTGAAAAGCATGTTGTATTTCTAAATAAGATTGAGCATATTTTTTCTTCAGAGCCTTGGAATATAAAATAATGTCACCTCGAAGTACTGATTTAGCTGTTTGCCAAAATAGGGGGGGGTCTGTTTCAGAATGTTGTTCATTTGAAAAATAGAAGGAGTCCCATGCTGCCTGTAGGGAGTCACAAAACTTTGCAGAGTTAGATAGATGAGAAGGAAATCTCCATTGAGGAATCGAAGTGTGTTTAGGTTGTAAAATGAAAGAAAACCAAATCAATGCATGGTCAGAGATAAAAATGAGTTCTATGGCTGCATCCGTTACTGTTGGGAAGAGATGTTGAGAAATAAACACATAGTCGATTCTAGAGAATGTATCATGAGCGGAGGAATGGCAAGAAAATTCCTTTCAATTGGGTGAAGTGCACGCCATATATCAATTAACTGCAAGTTTTCAGAGAAATTAGGTATTCCAAGTTTAGGAAGGTTTTGAGGTGTCCTAGAAGTATTGGAGCGGTCTAAGTAAGTAGAGGAGATTAAATTAAAATCACCACAAACTATAAGATTATCATTGGAATGTGGAGTTAGTTTAACTAGTAGCATCTGAAAAAAGATGTATTATAAATGTTTGGAGATGGGTAAAAAAGAATAACAATGTGTTAGTAACATGGATCAGAAATAGGAAATAGGAGATGGGGATGGGGGGAGGGGCATAGGGATAATGCAGTACACATGATGAAATGTGATAATTGTTCGGCAAGCAAACAAACTTCCGGACAAAAAATAAAGAATGAGAAATGAATTTACACACTGCATAACTTCTAATCTGGTATAGTACCCCAGATAACTTCCCGACAGTGGTATCTGGGTAAAATTGAACATAATAATAAATTGGAATTAAACCAATGAGTGTAAAGAGATTAATGTAGGATATAAAGTAAAACACTGCATATAAAGATAAACATCTCTAGGATTAAATGTTTGTTTTAAGAACGAATAGCAGTATAATATGGAAGCCCACATAGGCAACTATTTACTCTTTATATGGTATTCAGGTGAAAAAAACATAAGTAATACAAAGGACGAACTCCATTTTGACAAGTATTATCAGGAAATGAAACCATACTTAAACTTACCTTATCTAGGAGAGCAAAACATAGAGATAAGAATAATAAGGGCTCCAGGGTAGAACTAAAAATCAAGTGTCTGTGTTGGAGCTGACATCAGTAATGTCAGTGTGATCTTCTGTGAACACTTCATGCAGGTACGCAGCTGCATCATCCGGATTGGTAAAATCCAAATGCTTGTCTCGATCATAGATCAGAAGTTTAGCGGATAGAGTAAAGAGAATTTGCGTTTGGCGGACACTAATTTCGTTCAAATGGGGTTGAAAGCCTTTCGAGCTCTCGTCAGCTCGGCAGAGAAGTCTTGAAATATAAGCAGTTGGTTGTTTTCCCACTGAAGGGAATGAAGCTTCATAGACGCAGTCCATATGGCGACTTTGTGAAGATAGTTGAGGCATCTGAACAAGGTGACCCATGGACGTCCATCAGGAGAGCGAGTAGGAGATCCTACATGGTGCACACGTTCAATTACTAGTTCCCTACAAGCGTCGGTAATACCAAGTAAGGTAGGTAAAGTAGATAATACAAACTGAGTGAGATCATCTCCCTTTACAGATTCCGTTAAGCCAACCAGCCTAATATTATTTCTTTTGGACCTATTTTCTGCATCGTCTAGCTTCATCCAAAGCTGGTAATTTTCTTTTTCAAGACGTTTAATATATCCCTGTACATTTGCCATATCATGACAAAGACCTCCAATTCTTTTCTCATTAACGGAGACTTTATGCGAGAGATGTTGTAATTGAAGTGAAATATCCATCACTGCTTTAGATAATAATGGAGACATAGCTTGCTTTATGGCTTCAGTCAGATCAACATACGTTATTGGCGAGTCAGGAGACCGGTCAGTCGGTGGTGTACAGGAAATAGACTGCGATGCTATAAATTTTTTGGGAGCTGGAGAAGAAGGGGGGTTAGTAATGTCTGGAGCCATGATTGTATTAGCTCTCCTTTTTTCCTGTCGAACAGGGAGGGAAGAAGCAGGAGCTTTAGCTGGAGTGTTGGGGGGCAGGAATCGGTCCATCAGTAGCAGTAGAGTAGGAAGAAAAAAAGAATGAAGTGCCTTTAGAATAACACTGTACACAATGCAGGGAGTATTATAGATATGTTGGGTGAGACGTAGAGAGTGCCTTTTGTTAGGAGATAAATGTTCAGTGTAACACAGTGGGTTAGCTGTATATAGTATGCAGCAAAATCCGCACCTTATGTAGGCAGCGTCCCTGAAGTATTAGCCCAGCTGGGAGATGACTGATCACACTGATCATCTCAAGCTGTTTACCCACTGGCGGGACTGGGCACTCTGGAGCATTGAACGTGGGCAGCCTCTTTGATGATCTCACCCGGCCTAGTGAATGCGGCTCAAGGTAGAAGACTTCGGTGGCTTCAGAGGCTCTGTTATCACGATGCGCCGGCTGGCGGGACCCACCCGGCTGGAATGCTGCAGCCGAAGGTGCTCATCCTCTCCCGCTGGTGGCTCCGGGTGTGCAGCTGCCGCGACGCGTTGGACGGCGGGGACGTCCGGCTATATGATAGTGGCTCGGTGTGGACGTCTTACGGCAGGGGTGCCTTGTGCGTCGTTACCGCTAAGGGCTTGTATGGGTGGCTGACTCAGGGAGACTGTAGAACAGTCTATATAACGATACCTTTGTCAGTAGTTAACGGAGCTCTGCTGTGGTGTGACTTCACAGCATGAGACCGGAACCGGAAGTCCTCTGGACCGGACTGTTTAACGGTTGAAGAATAAAGCTTGACTGGACTGGTTACTAGCTGAAGAATAAAGCTGAATCGGACTGGTAACCAGCTTAAAAATAAAGCTGGACCAGACTGGTTACGGGCAGAAAATTAAAGCTGGACTGGCCTGGTTACTGGCTGAACAGTAAAGCTGGACCGGACTGGTTACCAGCTGAAGAATATAGCTGGACCGCACTGGTTAACAGCTAAAGAATAAAGCTAACATTGTAACTAGTTACACAGGCCCTGAGTGCTTGCAAAGGACCTCCTTTTATACCTGAACAGGAAACAGCAGGGAGTATCAGTAAAAATGGTCTCTCATTGGCCCCTTCCGTCATGTGACCAAAAGAACATTGGCGGCGCCCATACAGGAGACCACGGGAATACTGGCCATGCGTTCTGACACATATATGACACCTTAGTGGGGAGGGAGGGGAAATTGTGCAAAAACTTTTTCTACAAAGTGAATCATAGATGGAACTTTAGTGTTTCATATGACAATATATTTATTAATTGTAATTGGAAAACGTTTTGCATTTAATATGTTTGATGTGCATTTAAATAATGTTTTCTGATAAATTCATTTTATACTGAATGTACAGTATATCTTTTTTTATAACATATGCCCTATTCTTTTCCTGAGTGTAAATATTATTTTATTGCAACTGACAGTGTACAAACAGGTATGTCACAGAGTCCCATTAACTACTGGAGTAATAAAAGGCAGTTTGAAGTAGAGATGTGCAGGTTCAGTTTTACTCGGTACTTAATGCCATAATTAACGTGAGAGTTCAGATTTATCAGGATTTTTTTTTTTTGGTTAACCAAAACTCGTGACATCCGAAAGCCACTAAAATGCCACCTTGAGGTTCAGGTAAATCCGAGTTAATCTGAACCCGCACATCTCTAGTTTAGAGGCCCTTGCACAAACTCACTTTGCAATAATTGAGCTGATGCCCTCCACTTTTTCCAGAGTTTGCAGCACAGCCGGGAACCTTGTCAGTGTTCGGCATAGGAGGCTACTTTCTTAAATGTGGAAAACCTGACGTTTATCAAAATTAATTACAAATTCCACAAAAAGACCTTTACAGGCAATTACATCATATTACAGAGACTTCTGTAAATGGATTCTATCAGGGATGAGTTATTATAAAATGAAATTGAAGTGCTTGGTTTCTTAGACTGTGCATGTCCTTTTTATTATCCATCTTGCATCACTTATTTTCTGCCACTGCTGTGTGGCAAAGTCTCATAAAGTAGATGTGCTATAAACTGCCATGTTTGTACCACAGCTCTGTTATTGAGGTTAATAAAAATGTAGGAACAAAAAAAGGCCTAAATTTTGTGATTTTAGCAGGTTTATTTTAAAATGTTTGAAAAAATCCAAAACCAAAACATGAGAGGGCAGTTTTGGCAAAACCAAAACACAAAGTTAATACTAGTGATGAGCAGGTTTGGTTCCCTAAGAACTGAACCCACCTGAACTTGGAGATCCGAGCCCGGATCCAAGTCAGGATCGGTTTTGTGCACCTGACACGAATTCAAAAACAATGCAAAATGTCATTATCCCGCTGTCAGATCTCGCTGGTTTTGTATTTTATATATAGTCCTGGTGAATGCGCCATCTTCACTCCGGACTTGGAGAGTGCACATTAAGGACGTCTTTCTTCAGTGCTAGAGCTAGGGAAGGGGGCAGGAGAGAGCAAAGGGGGCATGTGAGAGTAGACTGGTTGCAGGAGAGTCAAATTAACCAGGGGGGCTGCCTGTGTAGGTGTGCTGTCACTGTGTTAGGGCTCTGCATATTAGTGCACTGCATATAGCATAATGTGGCTGTGTATAGGACCAGGTGTTGTTCTCTGTCTATAAGGGGCTGTGTACTGCTGTACACTACTGCTATATATCCTCTTTGTGTGATCCAGACTCAGAGCAAAAAATACATTTCTATTGGTGCATCACTCTGACTACTAGTACTGTGGCTGCCATACACCACTGCTATAGATCTGTGTGTGATGCAAAGCAAAAATACATTTCTATTGGTGCATCATTCATTGACTACTAGTACTGTCGGACACTACTGCTATATATCTGTGTATGATCCAAAGCAAAAAATATATTTCTATTGGTGTGTCACTCAGTGACTACTAGTATTGTCTTACACTACTGCTATGTATCCTCTGTGTGTGATACAGAGCAAAAAATATATTTCTATTGGTGTGTCACTCAGTGACTACTAGTTCTGCTGTACACTACTACTATATATCCTCTGTGTGTGATACAGAGCAAAAAATATATTTTTAATGGTGTGTATCTCAGTGACTACTAATACTGCAGCTGCTGTACACTACTGTTAGATATGATTTAGCCTCTGTGTTTGATCCAGAGCAAAAAATATATTTCTATTGGTGCGTCACTCAGTGACTACTAGTATTGTCTTACACTACTGCTATGTATCCTCTGTGTGTGATACAGAGCAAACAATATATTTCTATTGGTGCATCACTCTGACTACTAGTATTGTGGCTGCCGTAAACTACTGCAATATAACTGTGTGTGAGCCAAAACAAAAAATATATTTCTTATGGTGTGTCACTCTGACTACTAGTACTGCGGCTGATGTACACTACTGCTATACATTCTCTGTGTGTGATCCAAAGAAAAAAATATATTTATATTGGTGTGTCTCTCAGTGAATACTAGTACTGCTGTACACTTCTACTATATATCATCTGTGTGTGATACAGAGCAAAAAATATATTTCTAATGGTGTGTATCTCAGTGACTACTAATACTGCAGCTGCTGTACACTACTGTTATATATGATTTAGCCTCTGTGTTTGATCCAGAGCAAAAAATATATTTCTGACTCATTTGTGTGACACTGTTGCTGTACCAAATGAAGCATATGTATGCTGTCACCATTTAAATAATAGTTGCTGATTATTTCAGTGATAACATCCAGATAGGCATGTCAGACAGACCAGTCAGCAGCCTTTTTCATTTGCTTAACACTGATCTTTTACTCCTATACATTTTCTGTGTGATGCCCTGGGGTGGTGTGGCTGGGGTAGTTTGGGGGTGCTCTGCGCCGCAGAGGTGAACCCCTACAGTGTTATGAACCTGTCTGATGAGGTCACTAATGAAGTAGGTGGGCAGGCTCATATACTGGCTAATATATGCCAAAAACCTTGAATATTATATTATGGTTGTTATAATTTTAATGGTGTAACGTGCACCTGCACCCTTGGCCTATATAGTAGTTCCTAAGTCCCAGTAAGGTAGTACATCCCATTATAAGAAGCTACGGTGTGCAGTCCAGGCCCCCTCTCAGAGGGACCTGTGATGGTGCATTCCAGTGGGGACAAATGTATAGTCTGTGAAAAAGAGGATGTACACACTGATGGGGGTGAGGAATCATATGCTGATGACCACATCATGCCCATTTAAAGTACTAAAGCCATTTTATCCACTGTCTATTGCCAGCTTATTTTGTGGGGATCCAAACAAACCAATCATTTCAGCCACAAGTAACAGTCCCTCTCACTGAAATGATTGGTTTGTAAAATTGTGCATGTCCTGTTTTTTTTTAGACAACAATTTGTTTATTATTATTTGAAAAAATCATCATGACAACGTATACATTTACAATGAATACAACGATGACGGCATTACAGAAAAATAGGTATAACAATGTAGAAGTTATGTTAGAGAAGAAGTATAATTCCCATATCAGGGAATCTAAGGCAAAGGAGAGAAAAAGAAAGTAACTAAGTAAATCTAGCAATATATATCAGAACCCTCCTCAGTTTAACAGGGAGAATTGACCAGATTGTGGTTAACATCCGTAGGAGAGCTAGTAAGTATATAATAACTCTGGTGTAATAAAAGCAGATATCCTTGTGAAAAGCTATAACTAACTAAACTTAGTTAGAGAGGCCAACATCGCAATTCTCACCATAGAATCACACAAAAAATAAAATAAAACAAACAATAAAATAAAAACAGAATGAAACTACATAAAAGAGTATGGGAAGGGTTTGAGGGGGGGAGGGGAAGTAGATATTCGTGATACCAAATAATTAAAGTTTAAAAAAACTCCCAGTTTGTCCTGAACCCAGACTGAAACCGAACACATTATTAAGTTTAATAATATCTATCAGGGGGTTAAGAAGGTTGTTTGCGTGAATATACCTAAGTAAGGTTACGCAAAAGTTGCCATTCTGTGTTTTCAAAAAAATTCATAATGGTATTTTGTGTGGAGAGATCCAAGGAAAAAATAAAAGGTTCCCATTTCGAATGAAATTTCTCTAAGTTTTTTATTTAAATCTGGAAAAGTATCTCTCCTATCAAAGTACATTAATTGAAGTAATTTTTGTCTAACTTCTAATATGGATGGAGTAGTCCTAGATATCCAATGAACTAGGATAATTTTCTTGGCCACTGTAACTATAATCGTTAATAAAGGCAGAATGGTTGATTTGCGGGTGCCTAGGGCCCAACCCCTAAAATCAGCTAAGAGACAAGCAGAAGGATTTTGGAGAAGGTTGAGTTCGAACAAAGAATTTATGTAATTGAGTAATTTACACCAAAAACGTTTTATTTTCTTACAACTCCACATGCAATGGAAAAAATCCGCTCTAGAAACTCGGCATTTTGGACAGGAGCTATCATTTTCAAGGAACATGTGAGCTCTCTGAGACGGAGAAACATAAGCTCTGTGTGTTGTTTTTAAATGTACCTCTTGTAAATATGAGGATTTCAAATGCTTCAGCATCGTTTCAAAATCACTAGTAATGTCAGCGGAACTTTGTATAGTTGCTATGTCAGAATGCCATGCTTTTAAAAGTTTTGACCATGCCGTTGATGTAGTGGCAGGGGAAAGAAGAGAATAAAGCAATTTAGTGTGGTATGGCATAGATTTTAGAGCATTGATAAACTATTTAGAGGATCTGTAGAAAGGGTATAGCGAGTGGAAGGAGTCAGGGATAGTGCATAGTGTCTAGATTGTAAATACATAAAAAAGGTCAGATCAGATAACTGATACTTAAGTTTCAGTTCGGAATAAGAAAGTATAAGCCCTCCAGAGTCAAAAATTTGTGAAGCTAAAAACAGACCTTTCTGTTTCCAATTCAAATAGTCTGCATTTGTTAATGAGGGAGGGAATGAAGGGTTTCCCCAAAAAGGGACGTAAGGAGATGAGAGGTTATTTCTGAATAATTTTTTGTTAATTTATTTCCATGCCAAATAAACATCACAAAACAGTATGTTCTGTAAAATGGTACAGTAGGTGGAATGTCCCCTTGTTTAGAGTGAAGCAAGGCACTAGGAGCGAATGGAGAGAAGATTGCACAGTCTAATGCAAGATCAGTGTAAGTGGAAGAATTTAGCATCCAATCAGTAATAACACGAAATTGTACAGAAAGAAAATATCTATGGAGATTAGGGGCGTTCATTCCTCCTTTGGAGCGAGGAGACTGAAGTTTATCCAGGGCGATTCTAGAGCGTTTTTTATTCCATAAAAAACGTGAAGTGAGACTATCAAATTTTGAAAAATCTGATTTGGAGAGTCCAATTGGAAGCATTTGAAGGGCATAGAAAATCTTCGGAAAGATAATACTCTTAAAAATAGCTAAACGGCCAAGAAGAGAAAGGGGTTAGGTTCATCCATGCGTCATATAGGGTCGAGATTTTTGTAAGAATCGGAGAAAAATGTAATTTGTATAAAGATGAAAGGTCAGAGGGAATATTAACACCTAAATATTTGATACTGTCAACCTTAGTAAAATGGGAGTGTATCGAGAAAAAAGAGAGCTTGACTGAACGAGGACTAGGCACAGTAAGTAATTCAGATTTAGCAATGTTTATCCTGAAGCCCGCCACACTCATGAATGAATGTATCAAGGACATTACATTGGGGATCGCAGTATCAGGTTGGGAGAGAAATAATAACATGTCATCCGCGAAGAGAGCCGTCTTCAGAACAACATCGCCAATTCGAATACCATCAACAAGTGGAGAATTATGAATAGAAACCACAAGGGGTTCAATTGCTAGTGCAAACAACAAGGGGGAGAGTCAGCACCCTTGACGTGTGCCTTTATATATGGTAAATGGAGTAGAGAAGTAACCGTTACATAGAAGTTAAAATTTCGGTGAAGTATACAAGGTTTTCAATAAAGAAATAAATGAAGAAGGGTAACCGAATTTCTTTAAAGTCAAAAATAAATGAGGCCATGTTATGAGGTCAAAGGCCTTTTCTGCATCTAAAGTTAAAACTACAGTGGGGGGGGAGTCGCGAAAACTAGGAGCATTCAGATGTTGAATAGTATCTAATACCCTTCTAACATTCCGAACAGAGTGGCATCCGCAAATGAAACCTGTTTGATCAGGATGGATAACCTGTGGTAGAGAAAACTTCAATCTATCAGCCGCAGTTACTAATGGTTGTTCTACCATAGGAGTGACTGTTCCTTTTAAGAGGTTTGTGAGCATCTTACCAGTTTTATTTCCAAATTTGTGGAATTTATAGTCAATCTTAAATTAGTATTTATCTCCCATAGAGGATAATAATTCATTAAAGTGTAATTTTTGCGTATAATAAATGTGTTTATTGGCAAGGGATGGATTCATCTTATAGGATTGATATGCATCTGTGAGAGCTCGTTGAGCAGATAAATAGGATTGTGCATATTTTCTTTTAAGTGCCGAAGTATAAGAAATAATTTCACCTTGTAAAACAGCCTTGGAGGCTAACCAAAAAATGGATGGGTCAGAATCTGCATGAGATTTATTAGTATGAGAGTAAGTATTCCAGGCAGCGTCTAACATATCACCAAATTTAGAGGATACTATTAATTGAGATGGGAATCTCCATTGAGGGGGGGGGGGTGATTTACAGGCAGTATGAGGAGTGAGAACCAAATCAAGGCATGATCGGAAATTGCTATTGGTTCAATGTAAGAGTCTGTGATTTTCGGAAATAGTTGGTGAGATATAAAAGTGTAATCTATACGTGAAAGAGTGTTGTGTGCAGCAGAAAGGCAGGTATAGTTTTTGTTCGTAGGGTGTAAGGCTCTCCAAATATCTACTAAGTGTAAGTATGAACATAAATGTGAGATACCTAGTTTGGGAAGGTAAATGGGAGCTCCAGAGGAGTATGAGCGGTCTAAGTAAGGAGAAGTAATTAAATTAAAATCTCCACACATAACAAGGTTACTATGAGCATGAGGAATGAGTTTGGAGAGCAGTAGTTGGAAGAATGTTTTGCTATAAGCATTGGGCGCATATACATTGCAAAAAATATATGGGATATCATATAAAGTGAGTTCGACAAGGAGGAGCCTACCAGCAGGGTCTGCATCAATTCGTGTTACCACAATTGGTACATTACGCTTGGCTAGTATGACTACCCTGCGTGCTTTGGAATTAAATGGGGCATCTGCGATCAAGGACCACTGAAGCATTTGAAGTTTAAGTGTTTCTAGGTGAGTGAGATGTGACTCCTGTAAAAAGATAACTTCCACATTTTGTTTAGTCGGATAATGAAGAATTTTGCGTCTCTTAGCCAGAGAATTTATACCCCCAACGTTGAGGGAACCTATTTTGATTTCAATCATTTAAAGCATAGAACATAGTACTAATGAGTAATTGGGAGCAGCAAGCAAGCAAGAAATCAGTACATGTATATCTAGCTGGAATGGGGAGAGGAGGGGGAGGGACATAGGTAAAACAAAGCAAAATAGTAACAAACCAGAACAAATAATGAGTAATGTCTGTATAATACAGATGGAAATCTGGTAAACAGATTACAAGCAACATTGAGCACAAATACTGTGGAATTTTGACATAGTGCTCCAGTAGGCAAAATCACCATATAAGACTTGGTATACAGAATAGAGACCAATAAGCAAAAGGCTGAGACATTATCATTGAAATTGAAAAAGTCATATTCGGTTTACAGCTAGAAACATATAGATACAACCACATATATGAAAGGTAAGATACGGGTAAACTGAAGTAGTAGTAAGGTAAGCAGAGTACCCCCAAATACAATTCTGCAACTTGAAAAAAAAAAAAAATATATATATATATATATGCATTTAACATCATACGACCATCACATCACAGCCGTCTTGTAGTGAGTCATAAATGCAGAAACCCAGAAAACGACCATCCAGCGGGTTCTTTGGCAGGAAAAGAAGATTTATTTAGAAGCGATAGGAATAGGGGCATCAGAAATATCTTCCCGGTGTGTGTGAGGCTTCATCATGAAGATGGGCCAAGGCGTCATCAGGAGAGGTAAAATCCAGCGGTTTGTCACCTCCATAGATTCTGAGTTTTGCAGGGTATAACAAAGAGAATTTGCGTTTGTCCTGAACTAATTTAGAACACACAGGGTTAAAAGCTTTTCTAGCCCTGGTCAATTCAGCAGAAAAATCCTGAAAGATAAACAGGCGAGAGTTGTCCCACATCACGGATCTCTGTTTGCGGGAGGCTGTCCAAAACGCCATTTTATGTAGGTAATTAAGACAGCGAAACAGTGTGACCCGCGGGCGGCTGTCGGGAGTACGTGGAGGGGGGCCCACTCTGTGTACCCTTTCAATTACTAGATCTTTGCAGGCGTCAGAGATATTTAAGAGGGACAGCAGAGTGGTCTGAGCAAAGGTAACTAGGTCAGCACCCTTAACGGACTCAGACAAGCCCACTAACCTAATATTGTTCTGTCGCAAGCGATTTTCTGCGTCCTCCAGACGGTTCTATAATTAATGGTTGTCTTTTGTAAACGGAGGATGGAGCATTGAGCAGACGCCATATCATGACTCAAAACCCCAATTTGGTTATCATAAATAGACACCTTGTGTGTGAGGTGCTGTAACTGCTGTGTAATATCAGTCACAGCCTTAGACAACAGAGGACCCATAGTGCTGGTGATCGCAGCGGCCAGGTCAGAGTGAGTTATTGGGGCATCTGAGGAGAGACTGACCTGTGGAGAGTCCTTATGAAACAGCTCATTAGCCGTTTTTTTAGCCGTGGGAGATGCCGGAGGAGTGATGCTGCTCTGTGCCATATTGGGACTGGCACGCTTCTTCTCCTGTCTGGACGGCTGCGGGAGAGAGGAGGACTTCGGCGTGGGCCCCGAAGCTAAGTACTTCTCCATTAGGGTGCGGAGGTAAGCAGCAGTGCGCGAAGGTCGCAGTGGAAGCCGTGAAAACGGCTTTTAAAAGCTAGGTGGGATATTGCCTCACGGAGCGACGCTGGGAGCGCACCTCACAGCATCAAGCCGGAACCGGAAGTCTCATGCATGTCCTGTTTAATATATACAACATAAGTGTGGGTGAGAGGGCCCAATGACAATTCCCTATTGCATCTCTTTTCTTTGCATTATGTGCTCTTTGGAGTATTTTTGGGGCATTGTTTCTAAAACTGCCATCCCGTCTGCCACTGCAGTGCCACTCCTAGATGTGCCACGTGTTTGTGCTGCCCACTACTGCTGCTTAGCTTAGTCATCCAGCTACATTGATGCAACCTTTTGGCCTAAAAACAATATTGTGCGCTGTGAGGTGTTCAAAATAGACTGGAAATGAGTGGAAATGAATGCAATTGAGGTTAATAATACAGTAGGAACAAAAACACTCCCAAATTCTGTTATTTTAGCTGTTTTGATTAATTTTTTTTAAAAATACATATCCAAAACTACAACCCACAAGGGTGGTTTTGGCAAAACTAATTCAGATACAAAAGAAGGAGATCCAGATCCAAAACCAAAAAAACTAAATCGGCCTGGTGCACACCCCTAGTTAATACATATCTAAAACTAAAATATGGGGGTTTTATTGACATTCTTCTGGTTAACATGGCAATCATTTACTATTTGCCCTGTTGCTTCTGAACCCCTAAGTTTGTGTATTATTTGCACACAGTACAGTAAATTCCAAGGTGCTGCAAGTGGATATCTTACAAGTCAAAAAATCAGCATCAACATCAGGATAAAGATGCAGACTTGGCAATCAGAATAAGACCAATAATGCTTCATGCAGATGTACTGAGTATGGATAAGCACATTTATAGGCTGATAAGCTATATTATAATAAAACATTTCACATTTATACATTTTACACAGGACACAGACAATCCCAATGTTCTCTTACTTTGTTAAATTAATTAATAATATCAAATCTGATCCAACTAACAGAGTAGATCAGTGGTTCTCAAACTATGTCCTCAGGACCCCTCACAGTGCATGTTTTGCAGGTAACCCAGCAAGTGCACAGGATAATTAATTACTCACTGACACATTTTAAAAGGTCTATAGGTGAAGCTAATTATTTCACTTGCGATTCTGTGAGGAGACCTGCAAAACATGCACTGTGTGGGGTTCTGAGGACCGAGTTTGAAAACCTGTGGACTAGATGGACTAAGTAGCTCTTATCTGCCATCACATTATCTTTCTATAAGAAACTTTCAAAATTGTAGCAGAAATGTGCAGCTTTTTTTCTTCATATTGCTTCATACCGGCCTTGTTTATAAATTACCAATTTCTCCTAAATTTAATTTTTGTTTGATATTGAAATTATTTTTACAATTTTCCACATATCATGTAAAACAGAGTAATGGTGGAAAAGTTCTCATTAGTATAAATAAACAATATAAGATTTTCAAACATGTTTGAGGAAATAAACCTCTTTTGTAATTGCCTATTTTGTCAACTAATTATAAGTTAACTTTCATTTTAGATCAGTTACGGAACCAGAGACCCTGCGCTGAGTGACAGAAGTATTTATCCACAATTTTTTCGAACAAGTTACAATGACCAGATGCAATTTGTGGCAATTGTAAAGTTATTGAAACTCTTTGGCTGGAACTGGGTTGGGATAATTTCATCAGATGACGAGAGTGGAGAGCGGGAGCTCCAACAACTGAGCAGACAGTTAACCACTCATGGAATATGCATTGAATTCAGCTTAAAAGTATTTCATACAGACATTTTTTGGAAAATGTCAGTCATTGAGAATATTCAGAATTCTACTGCTGAAATTATAATATTGTGTGGCACATATTCTGTGTCCATTACACTTCTTATCCATAGAATGTCTCAATTTACTTTTAATAAGACTTTTATTCTTCCAGCTTCGTGGTCAGCTGTAATAGAGATTACTGTGCCCAGTAATATGGGTGTTCCAGTTAATTGCTGCCTTGTGTATTCACTTCCTGTATGTAACATCCCTGGAGTGGAATCATTTCTAGATAAATTCAATCAACCAAATTATTCAAATGACCCATTACTGGAGGATCTCTGGATAACTCAACGTTGTTGCATGTCTAAAAATAAGTTGAAGAATTCAGTTTTCTCAATAATGCGTAACATAGACCTTAAAAACTGCACTGGGGTGAATCTTGGTACCTATTACAATTTTCCTGAAGATCCTCTTCCCTACCGAGTGTACATTGCTATTTCCACTATGGCTCAAGCTTTGCATGATATGTATCTATTTTTAAACAATAATGTAACAAAACACAGTTTTAAAGTAAATGAAAACCAAGTAAGTTTATACAATGAACATTATTCTCATAATGAAAAAAAAAAATTACATTGCAATGAATAACCACAACATACAGTAAGTGTTAACACATAACTAAATCTGGAGTTTATATGAATCTGGATGTTTAAAAGGAACTCAAGTACACGCCAATGGATTTAGAACTCTTTGCCATGTTATGTTGTTCTAAGACACTATCTTATGTATTTACAGTATATACTTTGACAATGTTTGTCATTATTGAATGCTCCCACTGTATACCTTCATTCCCTCTTTCCCTTCCTGCTTCCCTTTGTCTGATGTTTATATTTACCACTTTTGTTATTCTATTTATTTTATTCTAAATTCTACTAAAATTGTTACTGTTTCATATGTGCAAATTTCTCTCTACGTTTCAGTTATTTATATAGTGAATATTAGATGTATTTTCTTTGGTGCCACCAAAATAGAACCCTTTATTCTAGTTGGATCTAGCACTGTAATTAATATTGGTATTCAATTGCTAATTTTATATATTCTGTCTGTTACTTTACTTTACGAGCAATATACTTATTAACACTGTGTGGTTCTGGTACAGATGTGTCACCATACATCTTTGCTGCTTTTTGCAGCTTGCTTTGACTCTGCCATGATGCATATGCATCGTTGCACAGTGTAACGCCCACATCACAATAGCTAGAGGCCATGTGTATACTCACACGCTCGTTGGCTCCAACGGATCTGGTATTCATATCTCCAGGTAGCGGGCGTATCATTTACCACTATCCATGGTGGCTGTGTGCCTCCATAAAGTTTGTGTAGTGGGCACTGTCGAAGACAAAAATATTACATAAAAAGAACATACAAACTACACACATATGATTATCTATACTTGCAAATACGCGCAGCGAGCACAGCAATATATGGTAACACACGCTTGTACACAGACATGCCACAGAAATGGATTCAACACTTATTTCATACAGTACATAAATATTATAATATCAAGCACCAGACATCATGATGATTTAAAATTATATAATGAAGTAATGTCATGTATGTGTATTATTTGAACGAAGTAAGATAGACCTGTCATATTTACTATTAAAGCAACCAGATTAATGTGTAGATTCATTTGATACTTGTTATTAAGTTGTAGGACATTGCAACAAATAATTATGATTAAATGTATAAAAGCTAAAATCACTTTTATTAGAACAATATATATTCCAAACAGGTTGTGGACAGGAAGCTCAGGCCAGCCCTTTGGATGTCTTCAAGGCTGAACCTGATTAGCATATACAAAGAGACTAGTGACTCATCATGAATGAGTAAGTCCCCTCCCCCAGAAACTAGATAACACATTGAGGTCAGTTCCTGTTTTGGTCTCAGCATAAGATGGAGTCCCAGCATGATTTTAGAGAGAGAGAGATAAGCATTGAGGGAATGGTATTGAATTGCTGGCCTGTAACTGTATGTAACTGTAACTGTATTTAACTGTATGTAACTGTATGTTTTAACTGCTTACTGTGTGAGTGTAACCATGTAACTATAGGTATACTGTACATTGTAATATATATTGAATCCATATCCTTTTAATAACAAATATATACATCAATGAGTTTTGGAACTCAGATAATGTGTGGGTGTATTGTTTTCTCTTATGGGATGCAGTGTTTTGTGATGTACAGCACACTTTAATCGTATATGGTATTAAGATGCGCCTGGCATCTGCGATATATATTAGAGCGGGCATTTTAAATATTTGTGAGAAAGCAATTTTGCATTCACAGCACCCACTACAGTATGCTATGCCGAGACTCACAACCCGCTATGCAAAACATCAAGGCAAGACGCATAAGGATGTATCTGTATGTACTATTTTTTATTTGTTATAATAATACATATAAAAATATGTTTAAACATAAAGGTAAAGGGTCATGTAATCTGCAGTTTGGCAGAGGTGCAGTTTAAATGACCATTCTAGACAGAGAGACAAAGGGGACGGTTTAACAAATATATTTTTTTCTAGCACTTTAGCAGAGAAAGCTCCACTTTGTTTTCTTTCCATTTAATTACATGAAAAGTGCAATAAATGATTGATATTTCCACCTTTTAATTTCTTCTTACACATTAATGAAGCCACCATTGGATATTATGGCGGCTTTGCAGGGACAGTATTTATATAGATGAGAAAAGCAATCATATTTCAATGCTCCCCTGAGCCGGCTTCCCGATCTGTGTTGGGCTGATGACACGGATGCTGATTGGTGCAAATTTGAAAGATGCTTGGGAAATATGAAAAAAAATTAAAGTAAAGTAGAAAACAGCAGTTTTCTAGTGACACTTTTAATTTATGGACACATACAGTTTACTGTAGTACAATCAGTGGCGGATCTTGCCACGGGCAAGCAGGACTTTTGTCCGGGGCGCCGCCTTCCGGAGGGCGCCGCACCGTGGCAAGATCCGCCACTGCTGCCCGCTGTGTCCCTGTCCGCCTCCGCTGCCGTCCCCGTCCCCATCCCCGTCCGCGTCCCCATCCGCCTCCTGAAGGGAACTAGACGCTATGCGTCTAGTTTCCCTTCCTGGAGAGTAACTTTGCTGAGCGGTGTGCGATGACGTCATCGCGCACCGCACAGCAAAGGTCCTCTCTACGAAGGGAACTAGACTCATAGCGTCTAGTTTCCCTTCGTGGAGAGGACCTTTTGCTGTGCGGTGCGCGATGACGTCATCGCGCACCGCTCAGCATTCAAGCGGCGCTTTTAATGTACAGGGGGCGTAATTGACCACGCCCCCTGTATTAGGCCACGCCCCATTTCCTGCCCGGGGCGCAGAGCGCCCTTGAACCGGCCCTGAGTACAATGACAAATTTTTTATCACATATAGTAGAGTGTTGTCAGTAAAATATTGTACTCAGCAGAGCTCACTTTGGACTAAAACATTGGTATTTTATAGTAACCAATAAGGCACTTGAATTCATTATCTGTTATGCTAGACTGTTGAAAGCTAAACAATGTATACTGCATATATATATATATATATATTAAAAATCTCTCTCTCTCTCTCTCTCTCTATATATATATATATATATATATCCGGATTGGCGGCACTCAGAGACTTAGTGAAAGTTGCAAAATAGTGCTTTAATTCAATGTTTCAGGCGTCTGCCCGTTGTCAGGAATAACAAACAGTGCACTGTTTGTTATTCCTGACAACAGGCAGACACCCAAAACATTGAAATAAAGCACTATTTTGCAACTTTCACTAAGTCTCTGAGTGCTGCCAAACCTCTGATATATACCGGGACCTTGCACCCCTGGAGGGCACCAGAGCATAAATTCCTTCATCATCAATACTAGTGCCAGATATTTGCATATATATATATATATATATATATATATATATATATATATATATATATACACACATACATATACACATACATACATACATACATACATACTGTACATACATACATACATAGCAAGGTTCAGTGCCCCTTGTGGTATACCCCTTAGTGTAAATTCAATATTTCATTAGTCTGATAAAGAGACACACCCTGTGATATAGGGTGTCAGCAAACCCCAAGTAAGTAGCAGTGGTAAACTGCTGGGTGAAAAATTTAAACAGAAGTGATGGGGATATCAGCGACCAATGGTGTCGTTACAGTACTAATAATCAAGAAAGAATATGTTCAATTAAAAATTAAGAGAAGCACTTTATTTAGAACAAAGTATATTAAAAGCATAAAATTCAAAGCTGTACATGAAAAAGTTTATATATATATATATATAGTTGTATCAGCAAAGCAAAAACAAACTTTTTTTATTAAAACATATATCAAAAGATAGGAGGTATGTCTTATCTTATTAGCAGGCAGGAGGTCACAGCGAGGGAGGCCCAACACACTTCATCCTAAAACTTCATCAAGGGGTCTTAGGAGAAAATGCATTGAGCCTCCCTCACTGTGAACTTCTGCCTTCTAAGACGATAAGACCTACCTCCTATCTTTTGATATGTTTATATTAGTGATGAGCGGGTTCGGTTCCTCGGAATCCGAACCCGCCCGAACTTCACCTTTTTTTTACACGGGTCCGAGCGACTCGGATCCTCCCGCCTTGCTCGGTTAACCCGAGAGCGCCCGAACGTCATCATCCCGCTGTCGGATTCTCGCGAGACTCGGATTCTATATAAGGAGCCGCGCGTCGCCGCCATTTTCACACGTGCATTGAGATTGATAGGGAGAGGACGTGGCTGGCGTCCTCTCCGAGTCCGTTGTATTATATTAGAACTTAGTTAGTTATAATTGTGGGGAGGATTGGGGACGGGGAGCAGCTGTTAGGGAGTACAGTGCAGGGTTTTGAGTTTATTAATCCGTTGTTTCTCTGCCTAAAAAAAAAAACGCTCCACCATATCTGTAGTCACTCAGTGTGCTGCACTGCTGCATGATATATCTGTGCTGAGTGCACTGCTCACACTACCTAATTGTGGGGACTGGGCAGCAGTTATAGCAGGAGTACAGTGCACAGTTTTGCTGACAGTGACCACCAGTCCAGTATACATTTGTCTGCCTGAAAAACACTGTGGTGTTTTTTTTTTATTTCTTCATGCTAGTTTGTTTAGCAGTCTGCTGACACTGCAGTGTCCACCAGGTCCGTTATACAGTATATTATATATATAATTAAGCACAAAGCAGCAGTACGGTAGGCCACGGCTGTACCTACCTCTGTGTCGACTCATCACTCGTCGTCCATAAGTATAAGTAATACTATCCATCTACATTGTATACCTGTGGTGTTTTTTTTTCTTTCTTCATACTAGTTTAGCAGTCTGCTGACACTGTCCACCAGGTCCGTTATACAGTATATTATATTTATATATAAGCACTAAGCAGCAGTACGGTAGGCCACGGCTGTACCTATCTCTGTGTTGTCACTCGTCGTCCATAAGTATACGTAATACTATACTATCCATCCATCTACATTGTGTACCTGTGGTGTTTTTTTTTCTTTCTTCATACTAGTTTAGCAGTCTGCTGACACTGTCCACCAGGTCCGTTATACACACAGTATATTATATTTATATATAAGCACTAAGCAGCAGTACGGTAGGCCATGGCTGTACCTACCTCTGTGTCGTCAGTGCACTCGTCGTCCATAAGTATAAGTAATACTATACTATCCATCTATCTACATTGTATACCTGTGGTGTTTTTTTTTTCTTTCTTCATACTAGTTTAGCAGTCTGCTGACACTGTCCACCAGGTCCGTTATACACACAGCATATTATATTTATATATAAGCACTAAGCAGCAGTACGGTAGGCCACGGCTGTACCTACCTCTGTGTCGTCACTCGTCGTCCATAAGTATAAGTAATACTATACTATCCATCCATCTACATTGTATACCTGTGGTGTTTTTTTTTCTTTCTTCATACTAGTTTAGCAGTCTGCTGACACTGTCCACCAGGTCCGTTATACAGTATATTATATTTATATATAAGCACTAAGCAGCAGTACGGTAGGCCACGGCTGTACCTACCTCTGTGTCGTCACTCGTCGTCCATAAGTATAAGTAATACTATACTATCCATCCATCTACATTGTATACCTGTGGTGGTTTTTTTTTTCTTTCTTCATACTAGTTTAGCAGTCTACTGACACTGTCCACCAGGTCCGTTATGCAGTATATTATATTTATATATAAGCACTAAGCAACAGTACGGTAGGCCACGGCTGTAACTACCTCTGTGTCGTCACTCGTCGTCCATAAGTATAAGTAATACTATACTATCCATCTACATTGTATACCTGTGGTGTTTTTTTTTCTTTCTTCATACTAGTTTAGCAGTCTGCTGACACTGTCCACCAGGTCCGTTATACAGTATATTATATTTATATATAAGCACTAAGCAGCAGTACGGTAGGCCATGGCTGTACCTACCTCTGTGTCGTCACTCGTCGTCCATAAGTATAAGTAATACTATACTATCCATCCATCTACATTGTATACCTGTGGTGGTTTTTTTTTTCTTTCTTCATACTAGTTTAGCAGTCTGCTGACACTGTCCACCAGGTCCGTTATGCAGTATATTATATTTATATATAAGCACTAAGCAGCAGTACGGTAGGCCACGGCTGTACCTACCTCTGTGTCGTCACTCGTCGTCCATAAGTATAATTAATACTATACTATCCATCCATCTACATTGTATACCTGTGGTGTTTTTTTTTTCTTTCTTCATACTAGTTTAGCAGTCTGCTGACACTGTCCACCAGGTCCGTTATACAGTATATTATATTTATATATAAGCACTAAGCAGCAGTACGGTAGGCCACGGCTGTACCTACCTCTGTGTCGTCACTCGTCGTCCATAAGTATAATTAATACTATACTATCCATCCATCTACATCAGGGCTTGCCAAACCAGTCCTCGAGATCTACCAACAGTTCACATTTTCCAGACTACCTAGCTGGTGCACAGGTGTAGTCATTGCTAATTAAGATGTGCTGCATTCATTCCTAACTGACAATTCTACAGATCTCCAGGAGGCCTGGAAAACATGCACTGTTGGTAGATCTCGAGGACTGGTTTGGCCAGCCCTGATCTACATTGTGTACCTGTGGTGGTTTTTTTTTCTTTCTTCATACTAGTTTAGCAGTCTGCTGACACTGTCCACCAGGTCCGTTATACAGTATATTATATTTATATATAAGCACTAAGCAGCAGTACGGTAGGCCACGGCTGTACCTACCTCTGTGTCGTCACTCGTCGTCCATAAGTATAAGTAATACTATACTATCCATCCAACTACATTGTATACCTGTGGTGGCTTTTAGTTGTGTGCAAAATATGGAGAACAAAAATGTTGAGGTTAAAAAAATAGGGAAAGATCAAGATCCACTTCCACCTCATGCTGAAGCTGCTGCCACTAGTCATGGCCGAGACGATGAAATGCCATCAACGTCGTCTGCCAAGGCCGATGCCCAATGTCATAGTACAGAGCATGTAAAATCCAAAACACAAAAGATCAGTAAAAAAATGACCCAAAAATCAAAATTAAAAGCGTCTGAGGAGAAGCGTAAACTTGCCAATATGCCATTTACGACACGGATTGGCAAGGAACGGCTGAGGCCCTGGCCTATGTTCATGGCTAGTGGTTCAGCTTCACATGAGGATGGAAGCACTCATCCTCTCGCTAGAAAAAAGAAAAGACTTGCGGCAAAAGCACAGCAAAGAACTGTGTGTTCTTCGAAATCACAAATTCCAAAGGAGAGTCCAATTGTGTCGGTTGCGATGCCTGACCTTCCCAACACTGGACGGGAAGAGCTTGCGCCTTCCACCATTTGCACGCCCCCTACAAGTGTTGAAAAGAGCACCCGCAGTCCAGTTCCTGATAGTGAAATTGAAGATGTCAGTGTTGAAGTACACCAGGATTAGGATATGGGTGTTGCTGGCGCTGGGGAGGAAATTGACAAGGAGGATTCTAATGGTGAGGTGGTTTGTTTAAGTCAGGCACCCGGGGAGACACCTGTTGTCCGTGGGAGGAATATGGCCATTGACATGCCTGGTGAAAATACCAAAAAAATCAGCTCTTTAGTGTGGAAGTATTTCAACAGAAATGTGGACAACAGGTGTCAAGCCGTGTGTTGCCTTTGTCAAGCTGTAATAAGTAGGGGTAAGGACGTTAACCACCTCGGAACATCCTCCCTTATACGTCACCTGCAGCGCATTCATAATAAGTCAGTGACAAGTTCAAAAACTTTGGGCGACAGCAGAAGCAGTCCACTGACCAGTAAATCCCTTCCTCTTGTAACCAAGCTCGCGCAAACCACACCACCAACTCCCTCAGTGTCAATTTCCTCCTTACCCAGGAAAGCCAATAGTCCTGCAGGCCATGTCACTGGCAAGTCTGACGAGTCCTCTCCTGCCTGGGATTCCTCCGATGCATCCTTGAGTGTAACACCTACTGCTGCTGGCGCTGTTGTTGTTGCTGCTGGGAGTCGATCGTCATCCCAGAGGGGAAGTCGGAAGACCACTTGTACTACTTCCAGTAAGCAATTGACTGTCCAACAGTCCTTTGCGAGGAAGATGAAATATCACAGCAGTCATCCTGCTGCAAAGCGGATAACTGAGGCCTTGACAACTATGTTGGTGTTAGACGTGCATCCGGTATCCGCCGTTAGTTCACAGGGAACTAGACAATTTATTGAGGCAGTGTGCCCCCGTTACCAAATACCATCTAGGTTCCACTTCTCTAGGCAGGCGTTACCGAGAATGTACACGGACGTCAGAAAAAGACTCACCAGTGTCCTAAAAAATGCAGTTGTACCCAATGTCCACTTAACCACGGACATGTGGACAAGTGGAGTAGGGCAGACTCAGGACTACATGACTGTGACAGCCCACTGGGTAGATGTATTGCCTCCCGCTGCAAGAACAGCAGCGGCGGCACCAGTAGCAGGATCTTGCAAACGCCAACTCGTTCCTAGGCAGGCTATGCTTTGTATCACCGCTTTCCAGAATACGCACACAGCTGAAAACCTCTTACGGCAACTGAGGAAGATCATTGCAGAATGGCTAACCCCAATTGGACTCTCCTGGGGATTTGTGACATCGGACAATGCCAGCAATATTGTGCGCGCATTACATCTGGGCAAATTCCAGCACGTCCCATGTTTTGCACATACCTTGAATTTGGTGGTGCAGAATTATTTAAAAAACGACAGGGGCATGCAAGAGATGCTGTCGGTGGCCAGAAGAATTGCGGGCCACTTTCGGCGTTCAGGCACCGCGTACAGAAGACTGGAGCACCACCAAAAAACCTGAACCTGCCCTGCCATCATCTGAAGCAAGAGGTGGTAACGAGGTGGAATTTAACCCTCTATATGCTTCAGAGGATGGAGGAGCAGCAAAAGGCCATTCAAGCCTATACATCTGCCCACGATATAGGCAAAGGAGGTGGAATGCACCTGTCTCAAGCGCAGTGGAGAATGATTTCAACGTTGTGAAAGGTTCTGCTGCCCTTTGAACTTGCCACATGTGAAGTCAGTTCAGACACTGCCAGCCTGAGTCAGGTCATTCCCCTCATCAGGCTTTTGCAGAAGAATCTGGAGGCATTCATGGAGGAGCTAAAACATAGCGATTCCGCTAGGCATGTGGGACTTGTGGATGGAGCCCTTCATTCGCTTAACCAGGATTCATGTGTGGTCAATCTGTTGAAATCAGAGCACTACATTTTGGCCACCGTGCTCGATCCTATATTTAAAACCTACGTTGGATCTCTCTTTCTGGCAGACACAAGTCTGCAGGGGTTCAAAGAACTACTGGTGAGAAAATTGTCAAGTCAAGCGGAACGCGACCTGTCAACATCTCCTCCTTCACATTCTCCCGCAACTAGGGGTGCGAGGAAAAGGCTACGAATTCCGAGCCCACCCGCTGGCGGTGATGCAGGGCAGTCTGGAGTGACTGCTGATGCTGACATCTGGTCCGGACTGAAGGACCTGCCAACGATTACTGACATGTCGTCTACTGTCACTGCATATGATTCTCTCACCATTGAAAGAATGGTGGAGGATTATATGAGTGACCGCATCCAAGTAGGCACGTCAGACAGTCCGTACGTATACTGGCAGGGAAAAGAGGCAATTTGGAGGCCCTTGCACAAACTGGCTTTATTCTACCTAAATTGCCCTCCCTCCAGTGTGTACTCCGAAAGAGTGTTTAGTGCCGCCGCTCACCTTGTCAGCAATCGACGTACGAGGTTACTTCCAGAAAATGTGGAGAAGATGATGTTCATTAAAATGAATTATAATCAATTACTCCATGGAGACATTCACCAGCAGCAATTGCTTCCAGAAAGTACACGGGGATCTGAGATGGTGGATTCCAGTGGGGACGAATTAATAATCTGTGAGGAGGGGGATGTACACAGTGAAAGGGGTGATGAATCGGACGATGATGATGAGGTGGACATCTTGCCTCTGTAGAGCCAGTTTGTGCAAGGAGAGATTGATTGCTTCTTTTTTGGTGGGGGCCCAAATCAACCAGTCATTTCAGTCACAGTCGTGTGGCAGACCCTGTCGCTGAAATGATGGGTTGGTTAAAGTGTGCATGTCCTGTTTATACAACATAAGGGTGGGTGGGAGGGCCCAAGGACAATTCCATCTTTCACCTCTTTTTTCTTTTTTTCTTCTTTGCGTCATGTGCTGTTTGGGGAGTATTTTTTGGAAGGGCCATCCTGCGTGACACTGCAGTGACACTCCTATATGGGCCAGGTGTTTGTGTCGGCCACTAGGGTCGCTTAGCTTACTCACACAGCTACCTCATTGCGCCTCTTTTTTTTTTCTTTGCGTCATGTGCTGTTTGGGGAGTATTTTTTTGAAGGGCCATCCTGCCTGACACTGCAGTGCCACTCCTAGATGGGCCAGGTGTTTGTGTCGGCCACTAGGGTCACTTAGCTTACTCACACAGCTACCTCATTGCCCCTCTTTTTTTTCTTCTTTGTGTCATGTGCTGTTTGGGGAGTATTTTTTGGAAGGGCCATCCTGCCTGACACTGCAGTGCCACTCCTAGATGGGCCAGGTGTTTGTGTCGGCCACTTGGGTCGCTTAGCTTAGCCATCCAGCAACCTCGGTGCAAATTTTAGGACTAAAAATAATATTGTGAGGTGTGAGGTGTTCAGAATAGACTGAAAATGAGTGGAAATTATGGTTATTGAGGTTAATAAAACTATGGGATCAAAATGACCCCCAAATTCTATAATTTAAGCTGTTTTTTAGGGTTTTTTGAAAAAAACACCCGAATCCAAAACACACCTGAATCCGACAAAAAAAATTCGATGAGGTTTTGCCAAAACGCGTTCGAACCCAAAACACGGCCACGGAACCGAACCCAAAACCAAAACCCAAAACCCAAAAAATTTCAGGTGCACATCCCTAGTTTATATATATATATATATATGTGTGTGTGTATATGTATATATATATATATATATATATATATATATATTACTTTTTCATATTCCGCTTTTTTAACTTACTTTTAATAGGCTGATTTTTTTACAGGGATAAGTGAGCGAGCTCTATGCACATTACAATACACCGGACTCAATCTCATAGCAAGTTGACAAAATGGCTGCCGCCCGTGACCCCTTGCCTCGTGGAAGCCCTCAGCCATAGATCCAGTGATGGTATATTTATTGCAAGTTACAGGAAAATGCTGAAGGAGAATCTCAATGCCCTAGTTAAAATACACAGGGGCAATGAGGTTCCGTAGAATGAGTAATTAATAAATATAGTGTATACAGATGCAAAACAACAAGTTTAAACTACAGTATGGTCCATTGAAGTTAGGGATACAGTACAGTACAGTACAGTATGTGTGCGGCCAAGTCCCGTAGCCATTAGGGCATAATCTAAAACCAATGGCAAGGGATCACTGCTTACATTTAGACATGATCTTGTGTATCTGTCATGAGGCATGCGCATTACTTTTTTTCCTGACACTTTATAAAGAAAAATTATTGTAATATACTGTACTGTACCTTTACATTCAATAGAAATACTGTATACACACATGAATCATCGCAATGCTGCAGGAGCATCTCTAAAATACACAGCGACTATGGGTGGGGAAAAGTGAGTCCTGTCACCATAAGCTGTCTGCTGTACTTTACAGTACAGAAGATTTTTGTCTGGGATGCATTTGTGTTTTTGTAATAAAAAAATAATTTACTGTACATTTAGTGTATACAGTATACAGTTCCACTAATACACATTTCCTGTGGATAAGACTGTACAGTCCTCTACAGTGCATTTTCTTTACATTTATTTTTACTTCACACTGTACAGCAGGGATGGGGAACCTTTGGTCCTCTAGCTGTTGTTGAATGAACTACACATACCAACATGCCTTGCTACAGTTTTGCTATTTGGCCATGCTAAAACTGATGCAGGGTATGCTGGGATGTGTAGTTCAACAATAGCTGGAGGACTAACGGTTTCCCATCCCTGATTTACAGTATTAAACAGTGTTTATTTGGAAAATGACTTATTGTACAGTATATTTATAGACCAGCCTACTGTACACCCAACAATTTTATTTGCCATAATACAGTAGAATATGTATAAAGTACCATAGTAAAGAAGCAACTTAAGAAAAATCACATAGCATGGCTACTGTACTGTAAATTTTATAGTCTGAGATTTCATGCTGTGCCATACTGTACATGGCAGGATAAAGTAAATACTGTTTGTACAGTACATTACAGTGTGGACAGATCTCTACTGTATGCATTAACTTCCAAATGAAATTTAGAATAACCTTGCCCAAAGTATTTTGTCTGTTTAACTGAAGACTAGATGGTTCAAGTGGTTCTTATAGTGTCTTCCCTCAAAATCTATGTTTCTTTGTACAGTACCTACTGTATTACTAAGAAAACATTTGCACTTCACACTTACGAGAATTAGCAGACATCGAGATACTGTACAGTACAGGAAGAAGCTTGCTGGTACACAGGATGTATTCTCTACCACAGGGGGGGGGGCTAGGAGGGGGTAAATAAAGTGTTTCAATCCCCAAGCATCTGAGTCCATTGTGCTGTGTCCATCCGGGGCCTTTTGTGTACTTTTGGGGCATGGAGCTCCTTGGATTGCTCTTGCTGGGCCAATTTGGGCATCACCACATTTTTCTTATTTCTAACACCTATATCACCCTGTATTTGTTTTTATTTATGTAGCATTTTTAACTTATCTTTTACACTTGTAACACTGATCAGCAACCTCACTTTCTAACACTCTGACACAGGGTCTGACTGGCCCACAGATGTACAGGGGAACACCCCGGTTTGCCCTACTATATGTGGCCCCTCCCCTACCTCCAGACTGTGCACTTGAATTATATATTATACATGTGTTACATTATACTGCACAGGACTATGGTATATTTTGTACAGTGCATTTCTGTTATTAACCTGGTACATTAGCATGCATGTATTAGCAGTATTTTTATATATATTTCTACCACTGCTTTCCCCCAGTGGGCGCTTCATGCTCCAGTCTGACACTGCTCTGACAACTTACTACTGTCCTCTTCCCTCACTTGTTTAACACTGATTTTTCACTTCTATCTCCCATTTGTGTGATACCCTAAGGTGGTATGGTGGGGTGATTTGGGGGTACTCTGTGCTCCATAGGTAAACCCCTATAATTTTAGGGACCTGTCCAACAAGGTCACCGTGAAGCAGGTGGGTATGCTCATATATTGCCAATATATGCCAAGTACCTCGGATATTATGCTTGTTATAATTTAATAGTGTATAGTCTCTATGCATTTTAGACCACAGGATTTCAAGCAAATAGACTACCATAGTTGAGTTGCAGTTTATAAAATTCTTTAATGGTGTATTCCTGAGAATCGTTGTGATTGAAGATTTTTTTTTGTTTGGATGGACATACTTGCAGATATTACAATTGGCACACTTACAGTATAACATCCCTGACATCTTATAAAAGTATTCTGCTGTTTAGGGGTGTCAGTCTTAAGCAGGCTTGGTGCCAAAATCACTTTCAGATTATTAGATTCCCTATACACTGTTTGTGGGCGTAAAGGTAGAATTTCCTTCAAAACTGGGTCCATCAAAAGGATATTCCACTATCAGCTCAAGAATCTTTTGATAAATTTTACTTGACAATTGAAGGTAGCAATGAATGGTATTGTCTGTTTGCTGTTCTCCTGTGGTTTAGTTTACTTAAGACTTGCAGGTTGTTGCACTTTGTGGAGGACCATCTCCACGACTTCTTCAGGCTATTCTCTTTCTTTGAACCTCTGTGAGTAAATCTACAGTTGTTGATCGCAATCTTCCTTATTGCTGCAGTTCCTTTTTAGCCAATTAAACTGCGAGTATGGTATGTTTGTCTTCCAGTTCCAAGCATGGCGACTCTTAAAATGTACTGTAGGTAACTGTTGGTATCCACCTTCTTAATGTAATTACATGTGGTAATGGTTGATTCCTTTCCTGAAAGGACAAAATCTAGAAAAATTTAATTTTCTCTCTGTCATAGTTGTGGGTGAGCTTTAAATTGTAGGAGTTATTAGTGTATAAATTTAGAGCACTCTCTGGCACCAATATCTGTTGGATCTATGGCTGGAAGCACATGTAGATTCTTGCTAGCTGTAAGTATGGTGTGGATTCTTTTTTCCATGTTGTATGTTGATAATTGTGTCTTGCATAATTAATCTGGAAGAGAATACTTCTTTAGCATTTTATACCCCTTTATCTCCAAGGGGTATCATCAATATCTGTATGTCACTGTTTATCACTTCAATATGGCATTATCTAAATAGGGTAAACCCACATATTTAATTGTGGAGACAACATCTGTTTTAGTATTACGACAATTTGTTATCAGGGGAAGTCATTATATTATATATTTTTTCCAATTATTTGTGAAATGCACATAACCTTGTCTTGATTAACTTTTAGATAGTATTAGCATTTCCAACTATCTAATTGGTTTACAATACGAGTGAAATAGAAACTCCAATCAGCTATGAATATATTCCTTCCTCTTGGGATGTTTTATCATACAACCCTTCATTTTAGGTTGTTTTACCTACAACTATTGTGGAAAATCCAATAGACCACAGAGTAACGATTTTAATTTTACTTTTGATGGTATGTACGATCTCTGAAGTAACACCCGCCTGCTCTTCTCCTTTTCTTATCTTTTTTCTACTTTTTTTCTTTTTTCTTCATGAATATAAATTATATTACACCCTCTTGTATTTATTTATTTATTTATTTATTAACAGTTTCTTATATAGCGCAGCAAATTCTGTTGCACTTTACAATTTGAAATAACAATAACAAACTTGGTGATAACAAACAGTCATAGAGGTAGGAAGGCCCTGCTGGCAAGCTTACAATCTATAGGGAAATAGGCATGTGTACACAAGGAAATGTGCTATCTATTGCATAGAATGAGAAGACATGTGGCGATATGTGTGGACTGTACAGAGTGGATGCAATTTGATAGGAAGGTTTATGAAAGTTACGTAGGCAGTTCTGGAATTTGATATGCTTGCCTAAAGAGGTGAGTTTTTAGGAAACGCTTGAAGGTTTAGAGACTAGAGGAGAGTCTTATTGTGCGTAGTAGGGCATTCCACAGAGTGTAGATTGAGCCATGTTTTGAACATACATTTTCTTTTCAATTGGTATGTATTCAACTAATAAAATTATATGCCTATTGGGTAATAATATTATGTCAATTGTTATATTAGTCTGATTCTGCTCTCACAGATCTAAACCCCCTGATGAAGTCTTTGAAGTGCTGCTAAAACATCATCTATACTGATAAACTCCTATCAGAAGAATAATACTCCCTAATGATTATTACCAAGTATTGGAATCTAATTATGAAATTTATATTAACAGTTGATTGTGGATGTACATCCTTTAATGATTGTAATGCTTTTAATATGATCAAATGATAATGTCCATCAAATTTTAAGACTATGAGTGTCTGGAATCCCAAAGGGCAACATTTCTCAGTTGAAAGGATCAATATACTATCTAATTAAGCACCCTCTAAAATATATATTGTGTATTTTTGTTGAGGTATACTGACTAACAAGGGGTCTATATAGTGCTCATTTAGCTTAGTGATATCACTGAGGTGCTTGCAAGGGAGGAGCATTTCTAAGCAAGAAAAAAAGCATTTTGTTTTCCCCAGCACCATGAATGTTACTAGCAACCAGATTTAAACCCTACAAAATATTAGAATTCAGAGATCTTGGTTACATATATTTTTGCAAATGTATAAATCATCCCCCAAGACTTGTCAATGCCTCTCTGTATATTTGGGGTCCCTAATGCTATATCTAGGTGCAGGTTGCCGCACGCCACACACACTCTCCAACAAAGCTAAGCCAGGGCCGGTGCGAGGGTGTTTGTTGCACTCCTGCAAACAATAAATTTGTGCCCTGCCTCTCACACTGTCAAAAGAAACAATGCTCGCCAAAGGCGAGCACCACAAAAAAGGGGTGTGGTCTCACAAGGAAGTGGTGTGGACACACAATTGTACCCATAATTCAAATTACAATGCACAAAGTGCCCCTTACACACATAGGGCCTAATTCAGATCTGATCAATGCTATGTGTTTTCACACAGTAGCTGATCAAGTTTGAACTGAGCATGCAACGCTGCTGCAGTGTGCTGGCACATGCCAGACAGCCAATGGCCACCTCAGCCCAATGATCGTCTCTGCCTTATTGACAGGTATAGTTGGTCGCTGGGCAGAAGGGGACAGGACGGAGGTGTTTGGTCGCTGTTTTGGGGGCGTGGCCCGGACAACGCAGGCGTGCCTGGTCCATGCAGGTGGTGGGCCACGGAGGCAGCGTGATGTCACACACAGACGCTGTGAACCAGACAGCGATGGGTAGGTCCCTGCCAGCACACAGGAGCTGCGCAGGCAGGGAGCTACTCTTCAAGTACAAAAACATTGCTGCTGAGCGATGCTTTTGTACTTGTGTGAGGGAGTAGGGCCAGACATGAGGGGTGGACTAGCCCTGTGCTGGGCAACAGCCCCACATTTCAGAGTAACTGATCATTGCCGTGCAAAATTTTGCATGGCTATGATCAGGTCTGAATTAGGCCCATAATACCCACCACAGTATTAGCACCCCTTGCAAACATCATGGCCACCACTCCCTGCATGCTGCCCTCTCACCCTATTACTGACTTACCTACAGGGAGACAGAAGGAAAATGCACATCACCCAGCCAGACAGTTACTGTAACTTTCAAAGACCCATGAGAACTTGGGAACTGCCAAGGCAGAGGTACAAGTAGCTTGGAACTGCAGGGATCCCTCCTTCTGTGGATGCAAGCTATGGTGGATGTGTTTGGTCACAACTGCCCGCGGCTGCATGCTGGGTGTGGGGTTTGTCATTATAAACTATGGAGTGGGGTATGTGCATTAATGCCCCAGTTATTGCATGTTAGATGGATGGGGGGTCCAGTCATTATGTCCCATGACTACATGCTGAGGGTGGCAGAGGAATGTGTTCAGGCAGTACCACCCATGAAGAAGGTTAGGTGGAAACGGGTAGGTTTGGGCAATACTCCACATGGCTGCAAGCTATGAGGGGAAGGGGTTTACTCAGGGCCAGTATAAAAATGTTTTGGCACTATAGACAAAACTTCGGCCTACTACCCCCTACCACCATGCCCCATCACCAATACCCACTTTCCAGACCCTAATGTAAAAGTGTGTAGGTAGAATCTTAGAACCTCATAGCCTTCACTGTCATGTAGAGAAACCCAGCTCCAAAAAATATATAAAACAACATGTTCGACTTTTGTGGTGAGTAGCTCTGGGAACACAGGCCAGATGTAGGCAGAATGCTGCTCCACAGCACTTCCAGACAGACAGCCAGAGTAAGGGAGCAGGTCCTCAGTGCCCAGGAACCAGGAGAGCAGCATTGGTCTACCAGGGTATGGAAGTGCAGGTTCCTAGGTCTGCAGGAATTGTAGGGAAGGAGAGGGAATGGCAGCAGGTTCCAGGCAGCCACAGAATCAGGCAGGGCCACGGGGTTCTGGTAATTAGATCGGTTGTGCTTGTGATTCATCCACCGAGTACGGGGCGGCATCAGTGTTAGATGTGGCTCCAGTAATAGATGTGGCTCTGGCATAGGGAGCTATGCAGGCAGTGTTAATGGGCAGCACTGCAGCAGGATTGGCACCAAAACAAGATCGCAGCTGATACAGCATATGAGATTTACCCAGTAAACTGTTTACTAGATGAAATAACCTGGGGCCCTAGAATCCAGCCTCTAGTGCCTGACTAAGGAATGGTCTGGGGGTTGAAATTGGCCCTGCAATGTGCATGCATGGACTTTTTTTAAGGTACGGTTTTGCCTTGTAAGTGATTGCCTCTTTAAAAAAAACGTGTCAGGCGGCATTAAATCCGGCCCCTGGAGTGAGTGCTTACAGCATGAATAATGTACTGAGTCTACAATGTCATACCTCACAGTAATTAACATTCAGAGTGGTCACAAGCTTTCAGATAACAATTTGACAATGTATGCAATATATCTGCATGTCTAATTATTTAGTAAATAAAATATACAAACTTCTATAAAGGCAATAAAAAAGCACCTACCGTATTCTAATTTAGATTAATAAGTATTTCAAGCAACTCATATTGGTATTGCATCTACATTACAGTATATACAGCACAGAATGTAAGCTTTCACGAGCAGGGCCCTCTTCCCTCATGTGCTTTTACATCTCTTACTTAACCTATCTTCTTTTCAAAACTCCCTTTGATGGCACCAAAAACCCTCTGTTTTCTGCCAACCTAAAACTTATTTCAGTGTTGTCTGCTGACGCAGCTATGTTTATATACCCTGTGCTTGTCCTATATTGTTTTGAATTGTAAGCCACTGTTTCCTTGTTTTTGCTTATTTGTTTATATACTCTGTAATTGGTGATATGGATCTCTTGTGGCACCATATAAATAAAGCATCATCATCATCATCATCATCATAATAATAATAATAATAATAATAATAATAATAAAAACAATAACAATACTGCAAATAATGCACATACGGTAAACAAGTTAGAACTTTTTCATGTCTGTCTGGATGGGATGCCGTTAATTTGCCAGCTGTCAGGAACCCAATGGTCAGGATACCGACACTGGAATGCCTACAGCGAGAATCCCGTTGATCAGGGTCTATTACCACTTGTGGGTTCCATGACACCCATAGAACGGGAATAGAACCTGTGGCGAGTGCAGCGAGGCACCGAGCCTGCAGCAAAGTGAGCGCAGCCAGCTCACAGGGGGACTCTTTGCACTCACCCCACTGTCGGCATACTGGCAGCCAAGATGCCTTTGTTGGTATACTGATGGCCATCATTTCTGCTGCCGAGAAATCATATTGAACCCTTCTGCATAATACAATTAAATTATACTTCTGGCAACAAATTGATTCACAACCAGAGTAATTCCCTAATATTCTCACACCAATGGGTATATATTAATTAAAAGTTGATTTTGGTTTTCAGTTGATTTTGAGTAAATTTTCAGTAAATTTTTTTGTGACAGGTATTTACTAAAGTCAAAATCGACCCAAAATCGCCTAAAACAGAACTTTACACTTAAATAGAACTTGTCGAAGTTGGAAAATATTACAGTACACAAATCATGTACAAACACCACATAGATGGCCTCCGTGCGCGTACTTATTCACCCGTGCGTGCACATATTCGCAAATTGCATATAATTGCGCATGTGGTCGTGTGTGTTAGCACGTGGTATGAGTAATTACGGAGGTATTTGTACTCGCATGGAAAAGCCACAAAGACATATCATATATTTAATCTATATATTGCATAAATCACCCACTGTCTGCTCATCCTTCTAATAGCATGAAGATGGTTCGCACATAAATTATCCTCCCAGAAACTCAAATGCAATGTACCAGATGGCCTTATTTACACAAAACTTTGAAATCCTATGAAGAAGGCAAATACCTTTGGTTACCCCCATTGTTCTAGAGTTGTCCAGTATCTGTCAAAGACAATTAATACTGGATTGTCATTGTCTTATCTGAAGACAGGACAAACAGAAATACAATATCCAGGAACCAAGGTTGACTGAAGAGAAACTCAATTAGCAGTAGTTGACAAATTACAAACCAGACATTTAGAAATCTGAGGTAATAACATTCATAGTCTAAACTCTAGGAGATATATATATATATATATATATATATATATATATATAAGCAATGTCCGGCACTCCAATATACATTTAAAACACGCCCGGTGCCCTCACAGCCATGTACAGATGAATAGAGGATAATAACATGCGGCACTCACAGCTTGGTAGAAACTGGTTAATAAACGGCCAGACTCCGTGAAGATAGAAGTTCTATCTTCACGGAGTCTGGCCGTTTATTAACCAGTTTCTACCAAGCTGTGAGTGCCGCATGTTATTATCCTCTATATATATATATATATATATATATATATATATATATAATTCCTAACAAATTGTATTAGCAGGAGTGTGAGTGCATGTATATATATATATATATATATATATATATATAGAAAGAGAGAGAGAGAGAGATGGATAGATATAGATAGATATATGTATATCTTGAGGATGGAAATAGATAATCATGTCATGTGTGGGATCATATTGTTCAGAGTCACATAAGCATTAATATTGTCACATATTGCAATGTTAAGTTATTAATAAAACCATATTTATGTATGATTAATGTGATTGGTTTAACTAGTCATGGGGCCGGAACTCAGATGCAAACAACAGAAATCACATCTCAAGTCTAAGGCATCGCCCACCTCTTGAGCTGACCAATGATCCCCGGTGCACAGGATATATCCCACCCCCGAACCAATGGAAGAAGAGCACACAGAGTCTATTGTATTATGTTTTGATCCAATGTATGAAAATCCAGCTGCAGGCCAGGTCGCTATCACAGACTCTGAAGGTCATCTCTCTTGATGACTGAGGACCAGCCGGGAAGCGCAGGTGAAATCAAAATGTATGTACCATTGACTGTAGCCATGTTTCTATTGTATTGTTGTTATTGTAACCCCCTTTCCGCAATTATATGTTGGTGTGTCGAAACCCAGCATCTTAAATACAATCTGGTGTCATGTCTCTTTTCCCTGCTAAGGTTATAAGTGTATTTTAGTCACATGTGTAGCTGCACAGTGATCACGGCGTGTCTTTAGTTGTGTACGCACTGCGTGTACTTTGTACGGCCAGCGCAGCGTTTGTACGCAAAGTACGTACATGGTACGGGGCTTTGTACGCTAATGGTGTAAAAAGTATGAAGGCTAAGGTTGATCACAAATGGCCGCAGCGTCTCCATTTTAAAGTGTATTCAATTTGTTTCAAAGTGTTGCTTTTAGTCCTGTATGTAAATCGACGTTTACAAACTACAATGGAACCTTCAATACTTTTCACATAGAGTTCAATTTCTAACCCATATTCACAATTAGTCGATTTGAAAATTGACCCAACATCGACTGAACATCAAACCAAATTACTGTTTTTCAATTGAACCATCATAAATAGTTCTATTTGATTTTTTTTCCATGTAGAATTGTCTGAAACCTTAATGTGACAGAAAAAAACATGGTAGAGAAACATATGGTGCACTCTGGCTGCATAACTCATGACACTGAAAGGCACAGGAATTAATAAAAAAAAATTGCGGATAAGCAAATTAGCCCAGGAATGAAGGTGTTTGTGGGTAATACAGTACACGTGATCTGTTTTTACCAAAATAAATGTTTTTATTTATTTTAGGCTGATTTTGGGTCGATTTTTTGATCTTTTTTTTTATATATTTTTGACAATTTTGGGTCGATTTTTGATGAAAAGAGAACTTTTAGAACTTCAAATAGAACTCACATCACACTGCAAATTTTAAAAGGAACTCAAAAATCGGCTTTTAGAAAATTAGCCATTTGGAATAGAAACACTGTAGATGATTCTGTGGGGATGTTAGTTCTATTCTGTCGATTTTAAATATAAACAAAATTGACTTTTAGTAAATATACCCCCAAGTGACATGTACTTTATTTCATACTGTGGTACTAATAGATACTATATTGTATCAATAATATGCAAGTGTTGTATCATTTTGTTATAAACATAGCTAGGATCTGTGTGCAATAATAAAGCCAATCTAACTCATTATAACAACATATGAAAGGTTAGATTTGTTATTTACATCTTGCACAACTATATTTAATGCAATTATATCCTGTCCATTATCTGCTTTGTGTGCATAGATTCCTAGCAATGATATTTGAATAATTCTAACTTTTTTCAAAAGCTTATATCTATAGAATGAATGAAGGAAACTAGATTTATTTGAATCTGTAAACTCTTTCCGAGTTGATCGCTCGCTAGCTTCTTGTAGCAGCCGTGCAAACACATAGTCGCCACCCACAGGGGGAGTGTATTTTTGCTTTGTAGGAGTGCGAGCGCCTGTGCAGCAGAGTGGCTGCAAACACATTTTGTCCAGAACAAGACCAGCCCTGTAGTTACTTATTCTGTGCGATGATTGCTGCAACAAATGACACAGTAATGACATCAGATACCCGCCCAGCAAACGCCCATCCATGCCTGCGTTTTTCCAAACACTCCCAGAAAACGATCAGTTGACACCCATAAACTCCCACTTCCTGTCAATCTCCATGCAATCAGCAGTGTGACTGAAAGCATTGCTAGAACCTGTGCAAAACCATGATGCTCTTTGTACCCGTACACAACACGTGCGCATTTCAGTGCATACGCATGCACAGTTTTGCCATTTTTTTAACTGATCGCTAAGCAGCGAACAACGGCAGCTAGCCATCAACTCGGAATGAGGGCCATATACCTTCAACACAATATATTTGATTGTAAAATAGTGATAAACATTCTAATTCAATTTGGGTGTTCTTCATATTTCAAGTTTTCTCGCAAATATTCATTCCTTGTTTTACCCATTGTAAATATTCATGAATCCATCAAGGTGTAAAAGTGTTCTAAGCAATAAATTGTGGCTTTACTAATAGAACACGTAAACACACACAATAATAAATAGGTGGTAGTAATAAATATGAGACATCAGATTTCAATCTAAGAAACAAGCATAATACATGTCAAAGCAGTAAACCTTTTTTTTTTTCTATCAATCATCTATCTTTAATTCACAATTTTTACACAATTTCTTGTGTTTATTTTTTTTTATTTTGCTGTTTAGTCCACATGAAATAAAATAATAGTTTAAGGTTTATTTTTAAACTTATCCTCGTGTGCACTTGAAGACAACTTTGTTTTTTGTATTCTTGCTTGAATTTGATGTTATTGGTTATCACTGCCAGAACCCATTATAATAAATCATTATAAGGTGGAATAATAATATAGGCTTAGAACAATATTCAGTAACTTTGTATAGTTTTTTTTCTCCAAAAATTATCAAAGTACAGTATGCAAATATATCCATAATATGGCTCTTTATTTATACCATATATTTGAATAATTGTAAACATCTGTAGCTTTTCCCTTGGAACCAAATCTAAAAGGTATATTTCTGATTTGTTTTTCTCTTATAATAATACAAATATCTGTACTTTCCAAATGCTCTTATGATGTTTAATACATCCAAATGTATACAAGAAAAATATACTACTAAAATATGTCCTTATACATATAAGTATATATATATATATATATATATATATAAATAAAAGAAAATAATAAAAAATGAAATGAAAATAAACAATCTAAAAAATCAGTATAAATTGTATCTAATTATATAGTCACATTGTGGAACAGCAGAGGAAGTCATATTTAACCTACTAATTCTAATTCTGCAAAAATAAATACTGAATTGTGTAGAAAAAAAAATTAAAAACAACTTATAAACAGCGGTCCATAAGGTTGTATTAATGTAACTTAGACAACATTTCTTCACTGTACTGAACTTTAATTTATCATACAGAACATCTGGATTTAAAGTCTGAAAGTTTAGAATCCAACAAGCTTCCATTGTACATCATTTTAAAAATCTACCTCCCTCCTTTATTGGTAATATCATTGTCATGCTTCTCTTTAAAATGTCAATAGCATTGCGTACATACAGTAAATAAAAGATGAACAATGATAATTTTAAGACATTTAATAAAAAATTTAATGAATGAGCAAACTTCATTGATTTTGTCTTTAACAATAATAAATGTTAAGCATGTTGCTTTTTTACATTTATAAAAACCATTAGGTTTTGGTGGTAGCCACATATTTGAAATTATATTAACAAACTGTTTTACTCTTAAGATAATATTGATTAAATACTGTAGTTCATCAAACCAAGTCCATCTAGACAATATATACATATATATATATATATACACATATACTTTTGTGTGTGTATGTATGTTAGTGTGTGTGTGTATATTCCAGTATAACGCTGAAATGCCTGGAGCAATTTACTGCAAACTTGGTAAACATATCACTTATAATCTGGAAACAAATACTGTGGAGGTAAGACACCCATAGTACCCCTAGTGATGGGGGTGGGAACGGTGATATGTAAAAATCCACAGTTTTCAGGCATAATTCTGGAATGCATGGAACAATTTACACCAAACTTGGGACACATGTGAATTACATTCTGGAAAAAAATACTGTGGTGGTAAGACACCTCTAGCACCTCCAGGGTTGGGGGTAGGAAGAGTGTGACATGCAAAAACCCATAGTGTTCAGAGTCGTGGAGATGAATAGTGACACACCCAATGCCATTTCAGTCCAAGTTCAGCCCTCACCATGGAGGGTCAGAAGGGGTAGTGAACAAACTTACATATTTTGCATATAGTGGGTGGAGCTTGGCCTGTCATCCCAGTATTTACAGACCTGAGCAGGGCAGCATTAGAGGTGGGACAGGGAAGAGAAGAAGGCAGATTATTCTCAGCACTAGCATGTTGACGGCATCAATCCGGGGAAGCCCAGAGATGTGAGCTGATGCACATTGGCATTATACATTAAATTCCATAGTGAAGCACTGGTATTCAGATAGTTTAAAAAAAAAAATTACCATTGGATGTTCCGGAATTGCAGTAGTAAGTGTCTTATCTGACATTGAAATAGGACAGTTCTTACTAATGATATTTCTAATTGTTAATAACGTATTGCTAAAGTTACTAACAAAAGGCATATCAAAAGTGTAAGTGTTTTCATTAATCTTTGCATTCCATGACACAAGTATTTATGATCTTGGTTTATTTCTTATTTATTCTATAGTGGAAGAAACTTATTTTTCAAGATATTCACACTTTCTAAATTGGTCAAAATAGTTGTAGCTTGTGTTTCAAAATCTTCTTCTAAGGTGCTATTATGACATAACCGTCCTAGTTGACGCTTAGGGATGCCTATCATACAGTTGACTATAATGTGAACTCCTATAGTGTAGATAATTCTGGCAATCCATTGGTTTCCAAAAATTTTAAGAGATCATGGAGCTCACTTATTTGGTGAAGGTGACCAATGAAGTTTACCATAGTGATGTGCAATTAGTTGGTAAAAGTTTAATTTGTGTTATATATTATAAAAATTCTAAAATAGCGTTCAAATCCCATTCCAAAATAATAGTAAGATTGTTTTTATAATGGCCATAGATTTCCAGGTTGCCTTGATATGAGCACTCCCAGATGTACATACTGTATATGTTCAAATATTCTTGGTGAAAACTTGGAGCCGATGGCCATAATTACAGACTGTTAAAAGTGTGTAGTGCCAAACAAAACATAGCTGTGTTTTAAAATTAAATTGATTGTAATATAAAGTTACTGTATCTAATCTCTTATTAAGTGGTATTCTAGTATAAAGTGCAGAAACATCTAAGGTCAAAAACAAATAGTTGTCTTTTCAATTGATGTGCTGAATTACTTCTAAAATATGTAGAGTAACTATAATGTGAGAACTAAGTCAGGCATCATGTGGCATCAAGATTAAATAAAAATAAAGTAGTGGTAAAAAAAAATTATGTGATGGGGTATGTAATGATCAAAGAATCTAATTTTTTACACCCAGTGCTTACGCCTGAATCTTCCTTAGTTCTATCTGATACTGGAAAGTTGGTTGTTTTTCCTCTTTGCTATTGAAGGTGTAGTTATACACTTGGCATAAAGATTCTTTTTATTAGTTTCTTTATAATATGCCAATCTCTGCACCTTTATCAACATATTTTAAATGCCAAATTATAAACTGAGCACAACTAATCATAATGTAATATAACAAAATTAAATCAAATGAACCCTGTGAAATCCTCTTAAGGAAAATATTGCTGCTTCTCTAAAGTATCTCTGAATACTCTTAAGTAAATTGTTATAACACACAATAAAAATATGTATATTTCATTAAGGTAAGTGCAATACAGTAAATTATATCATCATAGTGATCCTAATACTTTCCAAGGTATTTCTATTCACACAAAACAAGTCCAGAAATGTTTAAAGGACAAAAAATCTAGAGCATAGATAAAACAAAAAATGTTGCTGGTGTATAAGTACAAAGCCACAAATTGCCATGTCTCCCATTTCATCTAACACTGGCTGGTCATCCAAGTTTAACATTCATGGGGCCATATTCAATACCTCACAAAAATACAATCCAGAGGCGCTAAAAAAAAAACAAATAAAATAAACATTCATAGTGCATCAAATGTATACAACAGACCAGATCAATAAAAATCTTTTGGTGAGTCTTATACCTAAAATATAGGTCTACTTTTTGAGAGTAGACAATCATGTTTTTGGGGGGAGCTGAAGTTCCACCAGTATGGATTCTATATACCTCTGGTCTTCTTCTCCACAATTGATACCCAAAAGAGAGAGACAAAAACCTCCAATGGTGCAATACCTTTTATTCACTGTGCTAAACATTTAAAAAAAGGGATAAGGGTGGTCTCTCACCATATGAAGTGGTCTACAAATAAAGTAGACAATAACAGCAAGTTTAAAGATGGTTACACTTGGGTGTCCCCAGAACCAGCCATCCAACTCCACAGGTGATGTCACAACCGTCTCCCTCACAACAAACAAGTCATCCGCCGACGCGTTTCAACACAAGCAGTGTCTTCATCAAGGCATAAAGAGGATCTGACATTTCAATGTATATATACCCATCTTAATTTACAATAGGGCAAACCTATTTCCAGACATGGAACAACTATCTTCTAAAATTCCCATTACAACACTAACACCTCATTCAGTTTCAAATCCAGTCCACATTTTGCAATTAGCCCCATATTCCCGCCATAAAGGAGAGACTATCCTCTACAAACAATAATCCCCGCCCGCCGGAAGTCTTGATCATGGCCACGACTGGAAGTGCGTCATTGTCCCTGTAACCGGAAGTGCGTCATCGGCGATTCACTCCACCCGGAAAAGACGGGTGCACGGCTTCATGTATCCCACCGGAAGTGTGTTGTACATGTAATCTCCTCTCTCTCTCTTGAGAGATTCACTGTTCTCAGCCATATTAGTTTCATTAAAAGTCCCAAACACAGTCACTTTAATGAAGGGAATCACCTCAGGAGAAGGAGAAAACATCAGAATAAATGTATTTACATCATGAACAACATTAAAACAACTCTTAATTACTATAAATAATATAAAACAAATTCTAATAAGAGGGTTTTGGAATATACACTATAAAATTAGTTTTCTTATGATAATTACTTTAAAAATTTTATAAAAACCATTTCAATTTGAAATCTTTGTTAAGTCCTTTCGGGGCGAGGGTACCACAGTTATAGAATTTGTTTTATATTATTTATAGTAATTAAGAGTTGTTTTAATGTTGTTCATGATGTAAATACATTTATTTTGATGTTTTTCCCTTCTCCTGAGGTGATTCCCTTTATTAAAGTGACTGTGTTTGGGACTTTTAATGAAACTAATATGGCTGAGAATGGTGAATCTCTCAATAGAGAGAGGAGATTACATGGACAACACACTTCTGGTGGGATACATGAAGCCATGCACCCAACTCTTCCAGGTGGAGTGGATCGTCGATGACGACGATGATGCACTTCCGGTCGCGGGCGCAATGATGCATTTCTGGTCGCGGCCATGATGACGACTTCTGGCAGGCGGGGATTATCGTTTGGAGAGGATAGGCTCTCCTTTTATGGTGATAATCAGTGGCTCACTGCAAAATGTGGACTGGATTTGAAACTGAATGAGATGTTAGTGTTGTAATGGGAATTTTAGAAGATAGTTGTTCCATGTCTGGAAATAGGTTCGCCCTATTGTAAATTAAGATGGGTATATATAGGTTGAAATGTCAGATCTTCTTTATGCCTTGAGGAAGACACTGCTTGTGTTGGGAGGAGGACTTTTTTGTTGTGAGGGAGGCGGTTGTGACATCACCTGTGGAGTTGGATGGCTGGTTCTGGGGACGCCCAAGTGTAACCATCTTTAAACTTGCTGTTATTGTCTACTTTATTTGTAGACCACTTCATATGGTGAGAGACCACCATTATCCCTTTTTTGTATATGTTTAGCACAGTGAATAAAAGGTATTGCACCATTGGAGGTTTTTGTCTCTCTCTTTTGGGTATCAATTGTGGAGAAGAAGACCAGAGGTATATAGAATCCATACTGGTGGAACTTCAGCTCCCCCCAAAAACGTGATTGTCTACTCTCAAAAAGTAGACCTATATTTTAGGTATAAGACTCACCAAAAGATTTTAATTTTTGTGGTCTTTTGCATACATTTGATGCACTATGAATGTTTATTTTATTTGTTTTTTATAGCGCCTATGGATTCTAACGGTATTTTCTTGACTGCAACGGTTTCTGGAGTGTGGGGTGACACTTCTTCATCCATTTTTTAAATCAGAAGGCAGCCATTGCTGGCGCACAGTATTTTATCAAAATTGTTTACTCTTAAGTCACTAAAATAGCTTTATCACTTAAAAGATGACTTTTCGGGGCTCAGTTATATAGTGAAAATGTTTGGACTTCAATTGCCTGCTGTTCACACAAAAAAAAATCCTCGTAAAGTTTTTGGTGATCAGATTTTCTTGAGTAGAAGTTTCTTAATGAGCAAAAATGGGCTTTTCACAGCAAACCAATTCATTTGCATACAAGTGAAAAGTTATTTGGGGTTTGGGATGCTGTTTATAGACATTTAATTTCACCTACTGTAGTATACTTGGTGGTGAAATATAAAATCTGACTTTGAAAATGTGTATTATTATTCATTTTTTTGTTTCTGCAAGAACTATTTTTTATCAACATACATTTTTTTGTTTTCTTACCCACAGTAAAATTGTCACTCTTTAGAGAGCTACAGTTTTTACAGTCATCTGCTTTACAACATTGTTTTTTGCAAGCTAAGCATTTGTTTTCTTTAGAAATCTGCTTTTTTTAAAAACTACCTACAAAAATATAGCTTTTTACTGTCAGTATTTGGATGTTCATGGACCAGGTAAGTGTGGAGGATGGCTAGATTTAAGGTAGGGAAAAGGTAGGGGGAAGGGGAAAGGAAACAAAATCACAGGTCCAATAAGCAGAGTTTGTGGTTAGAAATAACCAACAAATAAATGTACCACAATAATGTAACATGATTATCCCTATGAGGGATAGGCAATTGTCTCATGTGGATGTTCACCCCTGAGAGTTGATAAACATTTGACAGCTGAAGAGGAAAAGAACTCTTGTTTTTGGGAGGCACTCATTGAACAGTATAATTAAAATATAACCTTTAATTAATCTTTAAAATATAGGCCCTCATTCCGAGTTGTTCGCTCGGTATTTTTCATCGCATCGCAGTGAAAATCCGCTTAGTACGCATGCGCAATGTTCGCACTGCGACTGCGCCAAGTAACTTTACTATGTAGAAAGTAATTTTACTCACGGCTTTTTCATCGCTCCGGCGATCGTAATGTGATTGACAGGAAATGGGTGTTACTGGGCGGAAACACGGCGTTTCAGGGGCGTGTGGCTGAAAACGCTACCGTTTCCGGAAAAAACGCAGGAGTGGCCGGAGAAACGGTGGGAGTGCCTGGGCGAACGCTGGGTGTGTTTGTGACGTCAACCAGGAACGACAAGCACTGAAATGATCGCACAGGCAGAGTAAGTCTGAAGCTACTCTGAAACTGCTAAGTAGTTAGTAATCGCAATATTGCGAATACATCGGTCGCAATTTTAAGAAGCTAAGATTCACTCCCAGTAGGCGGCGGCTTAGCGTGTGTAACTCTGCTAAATTCGCCTTGCGACCGATCAACTCGGAATGAGGGCCATAATGCCACAAAACAAACTAAACACAAACATGAACATATATTTTATCAAAACCAATTCATAACCGTATTCCGTGTGAAAAGTATTATGATCACGTGTAAAAGGTGAGTACAATAGAAAGCAATAGGTTGGTCCAGATTAAGAGATATCAGAAATGTATATGTAGCAACAAAAATTTGTCCAGAACCAAAACCTGTGTTGTACACGGATTAGAGGGCGGTATAGCGTATAATAAAGCTGACTAGGTGTGAATATGTTTTGAACAGGCTGACTAACAGTCCGCACCACAGAGAAATGTAATGGACACCCTAGATAGCAGCCGCCATCACCCATCCACATACACAGTTCTATGTATGCTATTGGGTAGTAGGATAGCTACCAAAAAGTGTAAATGGGGGTTGGTTAGGCCGTAATTGCTGATATAGTTGTAACAATAACACCAATTATGGAACTCCCTACACCACATGTAATCTTATACTATCATTTATATATCGTAAATGTTGAGTACACACGGAATATATGTCAGAATAATTTCAGTGTAAACACTGTCAGAATAATTTTATGCAAATACTGTGTATCCAGTGCAATACAGATATTCATTAATAGCACAGTAGCTTTCTAGTGAGTCTATCAGTCATAAGAAGCTCATTATTCCACATCAATTACAATTCTTAACGTGTGGATACAAAATAGGATGATTGGTATTTATCTTGTAATCATAAACCAAATTGTCTCTATTAATTTGTTACATTCACGTATAGTTTGACAGGGAGAGATCTCAAAACCAAATTGTATCAAAAAAATTGTTACATATGCACATTGGTAAGAGAAATAGCAGAGATTTGCAGGGGAGGAAAAAAAGGCACTCCTGTTAATGGTGCAGTGAAGCAGCTGCTGTTCACTGTGTGGCATGCATTATACAGCAAATGAGCGTGCCACAAATGCACCTGAGGGTTGGAATCAAAAGGTTGCTTCTGCTTTTGTTAAAACAGCCCTGGAAACCCTGATGTATCAACGCAGGGAATCCTACAGGTAGTATTTAACAATGAGAGAGCAAGACATGATAAAGAAAAGAGGTGGGGGAGGGGAAGGTTTTGTTGTTGAAGATAGGTGAATAGTAGCACTATATCATTGCTGAGTGTATGCTGCTGCACTGGATTGTAAAAACATTGATGCGGTGTGAGCGTTACACTCCCATGCGCCCCGTAGTGCTTAGGAAAGGATAGCCAGGTGACAAAATTAGGACCCTAAAGATGGTGTTGATCCTGATAAAAAATGACATTGCAGGACTAAATTACTCATCATGCGGTCCCGCAATAGGTCACTCGAAAAAAAGCAAAGGAACCTGGCAATACTGGTGTGGAAGTGTGTGGTTCTAGTACTGCACTAAAAGTGCGGCGTCTGCCTGATGCCCCAGACTACTGTTTCGTATGTGCTTCTTCAGTGAGTGTGGAGGATGAGTAGGTCTGCCACATGAATATGGTGCTCAGGCAATCTCCCCATCTGGTGAGTCAGTGCATGTCTCAACTCCATGTCACTGCCACTATCATACTAGACATGTACTGAACAGTATTTCAGCAGTGGAGGTGAGAAGATCTTATGGCTTACCATCTTGTGCAATCTTTTTGCTGTATGATTTGATGGTGCCAGACCTCGAACCTTTGCTGCCCACTAATCATGAAGTCAGTGGTTACTAGAAACTGCTGGCTGCATTACATTTTTAGCATCAGGCACTTTTCCACCTACTTTGTCCCAATCATGCAGTTTCTCACAATCCACATGTTTCAGGTTATTTATCACAGGTCATTAAGGCTTTCTGCAAATTAACAACCCAGTTTATCACATTTCCAAACAACAAAAGCAAAAGTAGGGAGTCTAAATTTGGCTTTTAAAAAAAATAAAATCGCAATTTCCCATTGTTCTGGGAGCAATAGACTACCCATCTGGCATTCATACTACCAAGACAATCAGAAGAATGTTCTTCAAATTGAAAAATATTCAATTCCTTGAATGTCTAGATGGTGTGTGATTATATATATATATATATATATATATATTTAATGGACCCCCCAGATTGACATTCAGGACACCAAAAAAAACCACACCACTTGAATGAGTTTTGTCAATGTTTCAGGGGTCTATATTTTACCCCATTAGTAAGGACAAAAGGAGTAAACTATAGACAATGACAAACACAGGATATCTAGAGGGGGTTTCCAAATGCAATCAACAATCTCCCATTCTGCGGAGCATTGGAACAAGTGCAGGAGTTTTTATTGTGTGTAATAAATTTATTTTATTTTTATGTAGGTACTTGTGCTCTTTTTATTGAGGTTTTTTCTTACTAGATAAAATATTTTTAAAATAATGGAATAATCATCTTGGAGTTCCATTAGAGTCAAGGTTACATCTCTGGTCAAAATATGATTCCTTTTATCACTTTTTGGTGACAAAATACCTCTGTGTATATAGATTACATGCGGTATATACAGGGGTGTAACTTGAACCTTGTTGGCCCCAAAGTATTGAAATAGCCCCCCCATAAAGAAACATTGGCCAATAAATTAAAAAAGAATCAAACCAAGCACTGCAGGCTCACCCCCTCAGCACCCCACTGCCCTGCAGGACAAGTGATTACCTGTTAGAGAGAACAGAGAGACGCAAGGAGGTAGGGAGGGGATTGGGATACACATGGCAGTAGAGAGTGATAGGGAGACAGAGAGTGGCAGGGAGGGGATAGACAGATGCAGGGAGGTAGGGAGGGGATAGGGATATACAGGCAGTAGGAAGGGGGTAGGGTGACACAGGATGGTAGGGAGGGAATATAGAGATACAGAGCAGTAAGTATGGAATATGGAGATGTAGGAGTCCTTGTTGTAAATGACGTCAATGAATGAAAGAAAGAAGATATCAATAAAAACTGATACATGTACATTCTTTCCTCAAGCACCAAATACCACATTTCAAAAACAATCCTGTGAATGTGACCAAAACCCTTTTTCCAGTGTCAAACTGTACTGTAGGTAATGTATTTCAAATTGAATACTCACACTGTAAAGTGAAAGCTAAAAGATAAAAAATAACATAGCATAAAACTGCATATATACAAAATAAAAATAGAAAGGTTTGTATATTGCACTCACCCTATAAAGTGTAATTCAGGCCTTACAGTGTGTCTTTATACCCTGGAATCTTCCATTCAGTGGGTCAGCTTCCCAATGTGGCAACCTCAGTAAATTAGAACATAGTTCAAACAAAGTTCTGACAGGATGTCTATATTCCAGAATAATGTAGTTGGCCGCCAGTCCTGTGACATACAAGCCCCTTCCCTCTCCACCAATGTGTTTCAACATTCAGGGTCTTTGTTACGGACATAGGTACATTATTGTAGACTGTTGAAATCCTGTCAGAACTTTGAGAGTTATTCAGGTTGGATTGCAGATTCTGCTAAAAAACAGAATCTGCAATCCTTTATTTTGCATGCTGGGGGCGACCCATCACAGCCTGGGGGCAACCCATCACAGTGCAAGGCTACCCAGCATGCTGAATGTCCTGCCCAGTGGCTAAGACTGCAATATAATTGTTGTTGCAGCAACTGTGGATGACTCCCTGCCTCCACAGTCCGGCTGCCAAGGCCGACGGCTGTACGACATTTTTTGCATTGGAACCACTGCGTGTGATGTCACAAAGCCTCCCCCAAAATGCTGTCACCCGACCACATTCCCGCAAAGCCATCCCCACAATGGTCTGTTAACTACCTTTGTTTGCGGTTACTGTATTGGGAAGCTGACCAGCTGAATTGAAGATTTTTATTTTTTAGCTTTTAGCTTTCACTTTACAGTGTGAGTATTCTATTGTAAATTCATGTAGCGTAACACTAGAAAAAGGGTATTGGTCAAATTTTCAGGTGTGTTTTTGACTTGTGGTATATAGGTCATGAGAAAAGAATGTATATGTATCAGTTTTAATTGATATTGTCTTTCTTTCATTTATTGTCGTACGATACTACGAGGACTCCTGAGAAAGTGAGCGTGACAAAGTAATTTATCATCTTTTCTCTCCCTGGCTAAGATCCGATCATCGCCAGGATGAGGGTGAGTTGTGAGGCTGGGACATGCACATTTAAGGAGGACAGGGGAGCTCAGGCGCCAAGCGAGGGTGTAAGCTTACGGCGAGAGTTCAGCGAATGTGGTTGGACGGGAGATGTGTTGTACTTTGGCGGAGGCAGAGGCACACAAATTCCAACTGGTCACTTAATCTTCCTGTACTGCAGCTGCCACGGTTCACTGCTCACAGTGTCTACCCCCTCCCTCCTCCTACCAGGAAGGAAACTGCTGGATGCAGAACCCAGCGCACTTCTAATTAAAAAAATGAACAAAAAAATGCAAAATGATGCAATGGGGTTGTTTGCTGGGCCTTTGGGCCCAAAAATGGCCGGTCCCCATAGCAGTTGCATTCCCTGCACCCTTTGTTGTTACCCCATTATGTATATATGTATATGATTTCCCCAAAAAAGTAAAATAAGTTATATTTGCAAGTGCAAAATTTAGACTATAGCAGACTAGTCAGTTTCTTAGTTCATTTTTTTTGGGGACATATTGAAGATTTCCATATGCAGGTAAAGTGTTTTGCCAATCTTCTTAATGGTACTTTGAATGGCAGTACAGATTTTGTGGAGCTGGCAGAGACTGTTTCTCCAAGCAACCAGAGGAGCAGTCACAAAGGCACAGTTGGGAAAGTTGTTAGCTAGGTACCTAGTCAGATTGTGGTGGTAGGGGTATCAATTATTTGAAGGGCAGATAGGGTACCTGGATCGCGATCTTCGTACAGTATGTTGTCTTCCGGGTGCTCAGGTTCGACACATCGCAGATCAGGTAGACAGTTTGTTGGGAGGGACTGGGAAAGACCCGGTGGTCTTGGTGCACATTGGCACAAATGACATAGCCAGGAGGCAGATGGAGTGTCCTTAAAAATAATTACAGGGACCTAGGTCGCAAACTTAGGGCAAGGACATAGAAGGTAATATTCTCTTTTTCAGTAGACTAACAAAATGGGAGGAGGTGTATGTCTTTTTGTTAAGCCATTTTTAAAACCATATTTTAAGGAGTTTATTCATAAGTGGACTGGAGATAATGTGGAGTCATAATGGGTTGAGATTTCCAGTGAGTGGAAAGACATAAAAAAGCTATTAAAAGGGACATGCTACAAACTGCCAGATATTAGTCCTAATCATTGGGGATTTTAATTATCTGTAAATAAATTGGAACACCGAATCATGTAAAACAGCTTGGTAAACAGGTTCCTAAACATGCTAAAAGATCACTGCTTATCTCAGGTAATCGAGGAACCAAATAGATTTAGGACTATACTGGATCTAATACCAACCAATAATGATGAGAGAACATCAAATATTAAAGTAGGGGAGACCTTGGGAAATAGCAATCATAATGTGATCAGATCCGATATTAGCTTTAAAAAATATCATTATACGGGTCCAACTAAGACTTTTAACTTCAGAAAAGCTGATTTCAACTTGCTAAAATGAGCACTAAAGGACATTGATTGGGAAATTCTGGTTCATGGTAAGAATACGGCTGAAATGTGGGATGCTTTTAAAATTTTGCTTCATGAGTACAATCATATTTTCATTCCTCTGGGCTGCAAACAGAGGAGTATTAAATTAAAACCTATGTGGCTTAATAAAAAGGTTAAGGAAGAAAAGGATTAAAAGAGGCATGCTTTCAAAGTGTTTACATTTGACATGAAGATGGAATCATTCCAGTTCTATAAGGAATGTATCAAACAATGTAAAAAAAAATCAGAGCGGCCAAAATACAAAAATGAAAAGCAAATCACCAGGGAGAATAAAACAAACCCTAAAAAATATTTTAAGTATATAAATGGCAAACAGTTATATAAAAGGGTGAGTTGAAGGTCTTGATAAATAATGACAAAGATAAAGCAGACTTATTGAACAAAATTTTTTCATCCATGTTTACTAGAGAGGACCAGTTGGTGGGAATAGTGCATAACAACAGCTGTGACAACATCCTGTTTCTAAGTACTTGGATAAAAGAGGACATAATCCGGGAGAGACTAAGTAATAGTAAAATAAAAAAATCTCCAGGTCCAGATGGACTTCACTCAAGGGTGCTTATGAAGCTTAAAACAGAACTAGCAAGGCCTTTATATTTGATTTTCTATGATTCACTTAATTCAGGCATGATACCGATGGACTGACGAATAGCAGAGGTAGTCCCAATATTTAAAAAGGGAATTAAATCTCATCCCGGTAACTATAGACCAGTAAGTTTGACATCTATAGTGGGGAAATTACTGGAAGGTATAATAAGGGATAGCATTCAGGAATACTTGGAAACATGCAAGGTTTCTAAAAGGAACCAGCATGGTTTTATTAGGGACAGGTCATATCAAACTAATTAGTTTCTATGAGAAAGCAAGCAAACATATTGATCACGGAAAGGCAGTGGATGTGGTCTATTTGGATTGTGCAAAAGCCTTCAACACAGTGCCACACATAAGACTGATTTTCAAATTAAGAGAGCTTGGTTTAAGAAACAATATTTGTAATTGGGTAAGTAATTTTCTGGATAACAGAAAACAGCGAGTGGTAGTTAATGGGATTTTTTCCTCCACAGTACTTACTGGAATACCACAAGGGTCTGTAACATGGCCACTACTATGTAACCTATTTATTAATGACCTAGGAGAAGGTCTGGAAAGCACATTCTCAATTTTTGCAGATAATACCAAACTGTGTAGAATAATTAATTCAGACAATACTGTTGAGTCTCTACAGAAATACCTATTTAAATTGGATGTTTGGACAGATAAATGTAGAATGAGGTTTAATATAGAAAAATGTAAAGTTATGCACTTTAGGTCTAAGAACACTCATGGAACCTAGAAAATAAATAGGAAAAATGTAAGGGAAACGTTAATTGAAAAATATTTGAGGGTGCTTATTGATAAAAGCAGTACCCAAAGTCATAGTGCAGCATCAAAAGTAAAGTGTTAACATGCATAAAGCAGGGAATTGAGTCAATGTATGGGAGTGTAATCCTGCCATTGTACAAATCATTGCTATGGCAGCAACTTGAATATTGTGTTGAGTTCTGGGCACCGCTCCACAAAAAAGACATCTTGGAACTTGAAAGGGTTCAGAGGCGAGCCACCCAATTGATTAAGGGTTTAGGGGCACTGGATTATGAGGAAAGGCTTACTAAGTTAGATATGTTCATGCTCAAAAAAAGGCAGATAAGAGGAAACATTACTAATACTTACAAATAAAGGGACAATACAAGGATTAATCAGGGAATTTGTTTATTGAAAAATCTCAACACAGGGCACGTGGATACAATCTGAGGTTAGAGGAGAGAAAATGTCATACCCAACGAAGGAAAGGGTTCTTCACAGTAAGGGCAGTAAGGATTTGGAATTCACTACCGGAGAAGGAGGTAATGGTGGACTCAATCAATATGTTTAAAAATAGATTAAATTCCTAACTGTAAGAAATATTCAAGGATATAGCAATTAAAGTGAGTGTATTTTAGAAAAAGCTTAATTAATAGTGTTAACTAGACTTATTAACTCACGTCAGTCTTACAGATTAGTGTAAGAATTATAAAAGAGAGTTAGAACTAGATGGACATTTTGTATTTTTTCAAACTCAATAACTATGTTACTATGGGTCAGATGTATTAAGCCTGGAGAAGTGATAAAGCAGTGATTAGTGTAAGGTGATAAAACACCAGCCAATCAGCTCCTAACTGTTAATTTACATATTGGAGCTGATTGGCTGGTGTGTTATCACATTGCCCTTATCACTGCTTTATCACTTCTCCAGGCATAATACATCTGCCTCTATGTTACTATGTTACTTTGACATTTGTAACCTCCTCTCTTGCTTCTCATGTTCTGATTTTTGGGGTATTTCATATCTATTGTAATTCTGAGATTGTTCCAATCAAATTTTCCTTCTAAAAAGTCTCCCTCAGAGAGTGGTCTTGTTTGATTTTTAGTATAGTCCCAAATTGGATTCTTATAGGAACAAGTCATTCTGTTTCGATGAATGGGTAACAATAATGCAGGTATTGGGCACTATTGCTCAGTGCCTGAGTAGTAGAATAGTGAGTCATTATATTACTATCGGTGCCCTCCAAGCGCTAGTAAAATGCACTATTACTCTGTGTTCAAGCAGTATAAAAAATAGTGAGTGGTTAGATGATGATCAATGCCCTATGATCATTGATATAAAGCAATCTAAGTACCAAAGCAATACAACGGAACAATAGATCATTGCAGAGTTTTAAGTGCCCTTGCTGCAAGTGCTGGTAATCCACCAATGTATTCAGAAAAACAAAATGGTGAAGATCTGCTGAATTTAAATTGGAAACTAATCTCTATGCCGATATCCATTGATAAAGCTAAATATTTATCTTACTTAAAACCCTTTAAGAGGTCTAAGAACACTGTACGCTATTGACGTATGGATTACCGTAAGGGTACGCACATTGTGTAACAATCGCTTAGCCGTAGTCGAGACGCTCTAGCGTCACGTTCGCTCACGGCCAAGAGATCACAGGCAGGCACGCTATTGGCTGCCGACTAACGTAATGGTTCGCTATAGCGTAGCGGACGCTCGGGACCACGAGGAGATCACCTGCGGTGCAGACGCTCACAATGTTAAACCTTTATAACTATACCATAAAACAGTGTATTATGCAGTAAACCTTGGTGTAGTGGTAGAGAGTAAATATAACACAGTGTAACCTTATTAACTTAAAAGCTGTTCGAGCGTCTCCGACGCTCTGAGTACACTTAGAAATATAAGAAATACACAGATACCGAGCTTAGGGTCTAACGCCTTATTTGAATGTTATACTTGCAAAAAGAATAATACAATACAAGTCATACACTACCAATATAACATAGACTACCTAACCAGATAACTACACATGAAATACAATAATGGTACAATAACACTTTAAGAGGAAAAGAGAGGGAAAGGGGAGAAGAGAGAGAGAGAGAGTGAGATATGGCTCACAATAACAATAAAGACAATATGATTGCGGAGAAGACTTACGCACAAAGGGAACGATCGCATGCGCCTTTCTGAATATCCAGCTCCCGATTATCAGTGATGAGAATCGTTGAAGAGAGTGAGCTGGATCAGGTCGGCTTGTCTATTTATGCCCCACACACAATACAATACAATGGTCCCTACAATCTCATTGTTCATTGGACACAGGAATTCGTCCCTGCATTATAACAAAAGGTCATAGGTTGATTCATACAGGTGGGCTGTGACCATTTCCAACTGCTCAGGTGGGTGGGAAACTAGGTTTCCCGCCGCATGGATAAGTAAGTGCAAATAATAGTAAATGGACATAAACTTCTTATGTTCATAACTATTCGCACGAGCGATTAATCCGCTCCAAACCAACACCGGAATATTGCTAATTAAATACTCTTCCGATGGATACTAAACACCACTGTGTAACCCTTGTCTGACCCTTCGTATCAAACAAAGAGGGATCTCTCTGTCCATGAACATGCTACATTAACTAAACTTTCAGATTCTATCAAAGGGACCATAATCTACAAAATACATTATATAGTAAAAATATGTAACGATTGAGTCGCACGCTACGCACACATAAACTCTACCGTAAATGCGCATACCGTGCGCCTGCGGGTGCACGTAACAGCGGGTATGCGCACGCACGGGAGAGCGTATGCATGCGCAGAGCGGACATGTATGAGGTGCAAATATAGCAGTGTGCATCATGATATTTTTCTGACTTTGACACCATTTATAGCTTGTCTTACAGATTAGTGTAAGAATTATAAAAGAGAGTTTGAACTAGATGGACATTTTGTATTTTTTCAAACCCAATAACTATGTTACTATGGGGCAGATGCATTAAGCCTGGAGAAGTGATAAAGCAGTGATAAGTGTAAGGTGATAACACACCAGCCAATCAGCTCCTGTCAATTTACATATTGGAGCTGATTGGCTGGTGTGTTATCACATTGCCCTTATCACTGCTTTATCACTTCTCCAGGCATAATACATCTGCCTCTATGTTACTATGTTACTTTGACATTTGTAACCTCCTCTCTTACTTCTCTTATTCTGATTTTTAGGGTATGTTGTTCGAGCATTTCATATTTATTTTAATTCTGAGATTGTTCCAATCAAAGATTTCTTCTAAAAAGTCTCTTTCAGATAGTGGTTTTATTTGATTTTTAGTATAGTCCCCAAATTGGATTCTTATAGGAATAAGTCATTCTGTTTCGATTAATGGGTAATAATAGTGCATGTATTGAGCACTATTGCTCAGTGCCTGAGTAGTAGAATAGTGAGTCATTATATTACTATCAGTGCCCTCCAAGTGCTAGTAAAATGCACTATTACTCTGTGTTCAAGCAGTATGAAAAATAATGAGTTGTTAGATCAGAGGTTCTCAAACTTGGTCCTCGGGGGCACACACAGTGCATGTTTTGCAGGTAACCCAGCAGGTGCACAGGTGTATTAATTACTCACTGACACATTTTAAAAGGTCCACAGGTGGAGCTAATTATTTCACTTGCGATTCTGTAAGGAGACCTGCAAAACATGCACTGTGTGTGCCCCCGAGGACCGAGTTTGAGAACCTCTGTGTTAGATGATGATCAATGCCCCATGATAACTGATATAAAGCAATCTAAGTACCAAAACAATACAATGGAACAATAGATAATTTCATTATTTTAAGTGCCCTGGTTGCAAGTGCTGGTTATCCACTAATGTATTCAGAAAACCAAAGCGGTAAAGATCTGCTGAAATTAAATTGGAAACTAATCTCTATGCTGATATTCATTTATAGCTTGTCTGCAGAGTAATGTCCTTCATAATTACTACACATGTCTTGTATCCACAGCAATTTACTGTTTTATTTTTCTTCATCTGTAAAATCTCCTATTATACTGTATTGTGTTCATGAATGATTATATCTGTTCTTGTCCATTCTTTAACTCTCTAACCCCAAATCTATTTTTTTTTAAAGCTTCACACCTATATACAAAAGGTTTATTATGAAGATGAATATGGTAATGAAATAATGTATAATGAAAAAGGAGAATTATCTTCAACTTTAGAGCTTGTAAATAGGATAACATATGATGAAACAAAAAATGACTCCATACTTAATATAAACATTGGAAAATTTGATGAATCCATTCCAGGAGATAAACAGTTATACATTGAGCCATGGAAAATACATTGGAGAAATGAGAGGGTATGTTGTAAAGTAACATTGATAGAAATGTTTAAAATAGAGATTAGTTTCACCTTTAAGAATGCTCATTAATTTTTAACCTAACACTTAGGCAAGTCAGGGCCAGTTCCAACCTTGTGACCCCCAGGGCAAATGTTTCCTGTGCTGACCCCCCATTCAAAATAGGGACAGGGTACACCTAAGGCATGTTGCAAAATTTAAGGATGTGGCCACAAAATAGAACCAATTCACATTACATCACACAGTAGTGTCAGTCACACTACATCACATCGTAGTAACCATTTTACAAACTACGCTATGATTAAGCCCCTTACATGCATTACACCACAGTGGACCACAACCCCTTACACACATTATGCAAGGTGGAGCCCCTTATACACATTGCACCAGGTAGAGCCTCTTAAACACGTTATGCCAGGTAGAGCCCATTAAACATGTTATGCCTGGTAGAGCTTCTCTATAAAGAGAGTGAGTGTGTGCATGCCATCTGTCCCACTGCCGGTGTCCCTGTCACTCGCCTGCTCTTTGAGTCCGGCCATGGCAGTAGGTCTCCTGGCTCCTAACCATCTCTTCTTTAGTTATTGTTGCTGTTCTATATTTTGATATGTTTGAGGAGGTTGGGCCGGCTTGGGACTCAGGGCCGGGGTTCTTCGCGGTTGGCCTCATGAGCCTATTAGTATTATTGCTTGAGATATTTTCTTTTGATATAGCTCATGTTTGTGTTTGCGTGGACCCCGGCTGAGAGAGACGCAACCAGGTCATGCTTTCTATTCCTGTTCTCAACGGTTCTAATGTTATTGATTTTTTCCTTCCCTATGTTTGAATGTATGCTACTCAGGGGCTCAGGAGATGAGGGTCTACGGACCTCTATATTTTTTATAGGGTTATGTGACCACCACACCATATCTCCCCTTTGTTCCTTTGGATTTGCCCTCCCCCGTCTCCTTCACTTGCCTTCCCCCCTTCCTACCCTTCTTCCTCCCCCCTCCCCTTCAGCTCCTTTTGCTTTCTATTTACGATATACATATTGTATTGGTTTTACCCACACATGGGACCCATTCCCCACACATCTTTCCTCCGGGCAGCTGGGTTCACCCATCCCCCATTCGGCCTTCATGGTCGACATCGGACAAACTAGGCCTGCAGGTCTACTCCTTCCTTGGGTCCGATTTGTGAGAATGGATTTTCTTTGTTTTCTAGTTGTTGGTGCTAGCATTCACCTGTTCACCATATGTTCTCCTATTTCTCTTCTTTCTCTGGTCTTATTTCCTTCTTCCTCCCCTCTTTTTGCCGAGCTCCTGATGGTACGTCTCTGTCTGAACAGTGTTACACTTTTATTTCATGGTTCTTAGAATAGTATCCCTGAACACGAAAGGTTTGAACAGCCCACACAAATGTTCTCTCCTAATTCAGTCCCCTAAGCAATTACATTGCTATATTATATTTTTGCAAGAGACACACTTTTCTGGCACATCACACCCTGAACTTAGGTCTAAAACCTTCCCACACACTTTCCATGCTTGCTATCCCATAAGCAAGAAGAAGAGGGTTTCTATACTCTTTTCTAGCCACCTGGCTCTTACCCCCTCTAATTTAATGAGAGAGCCCGAGGGTAGGTACCTGCTGTTAGTGAGGTCATTAAATGGGATCCCCTACACATTCCTGAATATCTATGCTCCAAACCAATCACATGCCTCTTTCTTCCATTCACTAAATAGCCTCTTAGCTTAACATAGATGTGGTAATGTGGTTTTAGGTGGGGATTTTAATGTAACTCTGGATAGTGATCTAAACCTCAATCAATGCGCTTTTCTCATTCTCGTAATTTGGCTGCTTTGAATCATCTGCTGTCCCAACATCTCTTCTTTGACGCATGGAGGGTGAAGGAGTCGAGCGCTCATGACTACACCTACTACTCCCCTATTTATGATGATTACACACAATTGGACATGCTCTTTTTGAGTTCAGAGCCTGCTCAGTGCATTCTTGACACCTCAAATTACCCTAGCACGTGGTCTGACCATGGTCTGGTTACTGTGGATGTCCCGGGCCCATACCTCCCCACATGACAGATTCCTTCCTAATCCCCAAACGAAAGCCCAAATTGCTGCCGAAATGTCCCATTACTTTACTGCAAATGCATCTCTGACTATTTGTCCTATATTGCTGTGGGATGCCCACAAGGCAGTCTTACGCAATTGTTTGATCAGTGCCTCCTCTCATAATACGAAGTCAAGAACCAACCGCATTTGGGAACTCTTGGATTTGGTCAGATCCCTTTCGCTGAAACATAAAATTTCAGTTTCCAAAGCAGATCTCTCCTCTTTGTACTCCGCCAGAGGTGAACTAAATTTACTATTGACAGCTAAGGTGCAATCTAGCTTGAAATAGGTCAACCAGTCTTTTTATGAAAAAGGAGACAAGGCTGATCGACTCTTGGCCTCCAGGCTTCGAACTAGATTGGCTAGGAACAACATTCTATCTATCCAATCTTCCCCTGGTAAGAAGACCTGCGATCCTAAACTTATCACTGAGACTTTTTCCCGTTTCTACGAGAAGCTATACAATGCTTTTGGGTCTTCCCAATCTAGCCCTGATTTCCTTGCGGAAATATGTAACTTTCTGTCCCACTAGCCCTGTTTGTCTGCAACAGCTGCCGCAGAGCTAAACTCTAGGATCTCTGATGAAGAAATTGCCACTGTCATTAAAAATTTAAATACAAATAAGGCTCATGGCCCAGATGGTTTTTCAGCCACCTACTACAAAACTTTTCTTCCCCAGCTTTTGCCCCACCTTTCATCTCTCTTTAATGCTGCTTTACAGGAAGCATCTTTTTCCAAATCTGCTCTGGAGGCTAGGATTATAGGTATCCTTAAAGATGGCAAAGATGTATCCAACTGTATTAACTATAGACCTATCTCGCTACCAAACTCTGAAATTAAGATACAGTTTATGCAAAAATTCTGGCCCTCTGATTGAACAGCGTATTACCCCAACTCATCCATAATGACCAGGTGGGATTTATCCCTGGTAGGCAAACACGCGATAACACTAGACGTGTTATTAGCCTCAACCTCACACATACCCCTGCTCTTTTGCTTTCTTTGTACGCGGAGAAAGCATTCGACAGGATAAGCTAGTCCTTCATGTTTGAAACTCTTGCACACTTTGGTTTTCAGGGTGATTTCTTCACAGGGATTCAGGCCTTGTACTCAGGTCCCTCTGCAAAGGTTTCCGTAAACGGAGTGTTGTCAGACCATCTGGGGATCTCTAACGGTACCAGGCAGGGCTGCCCACTCTCGCCCCTGATCTTTGCTTTAGTGATAGAACCGCTAGCAGCCCATATCCGGACTTCTACTGACATTGGGGGGGTTGAAGTGGGAGGATCTGCCTACAAGATCTCCCTGTTTGCAGATGATGTCCTCCTCTCGCTAACCTCACCGCACACTTCCTTGACGAACCTTTTCAATCTTCTGTCTGAGTACGGACATGTGTCGGGTTATAAAGTTAATTGGTCTCAGATGGAAGCTCTTCCCTTCCACATCCCTCCTAGCCAACCGACCCATATTCAAGCCAACTATGCCTTTTCTTGGTGTTCTAAACTCTGATACCTGGGAATCTCTATTACATGCTGCTACAGAGATCTGTATAAATAAAAATTCTCCCCTTTGCTTCTAAATATTAAGGCCGATCTCCATAAGTGGCAGTCCCTGATTATTTCCTGGCTGGGCAGTATTGTAGCCCTAAAAATGAACATTATCCCCCGCCTACTTTATTTGTTTCAAACATTGCCTGTGAAAGTCCCGGACTCTGTCTTGGCACAAGTTCACTAATGGTTCGTTCGCTTTGTTTGGAGAAACAAGGTCCCTAGAACAGGTTTCTCTGCTCTACGCAAACCCATACAGGAGGGTGGTAGAGGCTTCCCAGATATCCGCCTTTATTATCTAGCCACTCATCTTAGTCAAGCTACTGCCTGGTTCGTCCCAGCTCAGAGTACTCGGTGGCTTCAGCTGGAATCTTCTCTTTGCCACACTGTTTCTTTAGCATCCTTGCTCTTATTTCCCTCTAAATCCAGACCTCCTGACTTACAGCTACACCCTGTGCTGGAATTCTCTTGCCAGATTTGGGACTATTGCATGTGTCGCTTTAATATACTGTCATCCCCCTCTTTGCTTACCCCTTTATGGGATAATCCTTCTTTTACTTAACTTGCTCTCGTCCATGGTCGGACAAGAATATCTGCTTTGCTGTGGATTTACTGTCGGAGTGGCTCCTGTGCGCCTCTATCTGATATCATGACAAAATATAACTTTCCAGAGGCAGATCCCTTTACCTATTTCCAGATTAGACACTTTGTCTCCTCTTTATCGAACTCTTCCCCGTTTCAGCCCTTATCCACTCTGGAGTCTTATTGCTATCATAAACCGCTTGCTCTGGGAATTATTTCCCTACTATTTTCCCTCCTTATGGATTGGGGTCAGCCACTGAACCTGTCATTTATACTTCAGTGGGAACGGGATCCGGGCCCGCCGCCTGTTGATCATGATTGGTCAGATATCTTCACTGCTGCTGCAAAATCTTCCATTTCGACCCTAGTAAAAGAAAATGTCTACAAAATACTATATAGGTGGTATCTTGTCCCCTCTAGACTCCATAAAATGTTTCCTTCCTCTTCACCCATGTGCTGGAGAGGCTGCGGCGGACATGGTTTATTCCTCCATTTCTGGTGGTGATGTCCTAAGATTGTGCTATTTTGGGACTCGGTCGCACACCTGATAAGTGCAATGCTCAATACCCAGGTGACTAAAGATCCCTGGTCTTTCCTACTGGGCCTGCCCGTTGTAAACACTCCTTCAAACTTCTGTAAATTTATGACACAGATCTAAAATGCTGCTAGATGCTCAATTGCCCTCCACTGGAAACAAAGGGAGTCCCCCCCCCCCCCCCATTAGGTGGGTCATTGATAAAGTGTGGTATTTAGCATGCATGGAAAAAATCACTGCATACCTCCATAACATATCTTTCCAGTTCCTAATGATTTGGGACATTTGGTTCAAATCTCAAGCTCCCACACGTAGCTCACGCTCCTCTTGGGGTTCACCGACACTCCTGCTGTGACCTCTGTAAACCCCTATCCTATCGAGTAACCATGAGGACATCCCCTATATTACATGATCATGTAGTTCAGCTATTACCTTGAACCTTGCATTGCTTTGACGAGTTGTTTTTGCTGTATACAGAGGCGTACTGGCGGATCCTCCATTTCTGTCTTTCCCCCCTCTACTCTATACCTTCCCCTTCTTTTCCCCCTCTTTTCTTCTCTTGCCTTTTCTTTACCCTTCTGTTATTTTCTTGTAAAGTTACGAGATTATTCTATGGTTCCTCTTTCATTGGTTTGCCTCTGTTACGATGTCTATTCTTTTTTTTTAATTTCTTTTATTATCAGTGTACTATTTTTTTCTCAGGGATCCCTATAACCTCTCTTATAAGGGGGCATTTCTACTCTATACATAATGTTGATTTATGGATATGCTCTCCCCACATTTTGTGGGGGGTCACTGTTGTACCTTATAACTTGAAAATTAAATAAACTATTTAAAAAAACAACTCAAATCACATAATTTGGGGGTGTTTTTGTTCTTACAGTATTATTAACCACAATAACATTAATATCCACTGATTCACAATCTATTTTGAACACCTCACAGCTCACAATATTGTTTTTTATCCAGTTTAGGCCAAAAGGATTCACAGAGGTAGCTGGATGACTAAGCTAAGTGACAGAAGTGGGTGACACAAATAACTGGCACATATAGGAGTGGCACTGTAGTGGCAGACAGGATAGCAGATTTATAAACTATGCCCAAAAAATGCTCTGAAGAGCACATAACGCAAATAAATAAGGTGCAATATAGAATTGTCTCCCACCCACCCTTATGTTGTATATATTAAACAGGATATGCACAGTTTAACAAACCAATCATTTCATTGACATGAAACATCAGTTGTTGCTGAAATAATTGTTTTGTTTGGTCCACCACAAAACAATTTTTTAGAAGGACGTCCTCCGTTAAGTAATTACTCTGAGGAGGTTGATGTTGAGGTGTAAATTATGAGTTGTGGATGTTTTTCACCAGCAGCCACGATCCTGGTGGTCACCATCCCGATGCTGGGATCCTGGCTGCAGAATGCTGGCAGTGGGGGGAGAGTGCAATGAAGCCACTTGCGGGCTAACTGCACTCACCATGATGAAGGCTCGGTGGCGAGCTATGCTCGCCACAAGTTCTAATCCCAATTGAGTTTGAATAGTCCCTGTTAGTCAGCATGCTGACCATCGGGATGTTCAGGGGGCAGGATGGAGGTGTCGGTATCATGACTACCAGTCCCATAACTACAACCCGTTATTTACATTATAAACTTGCGCAATAAATGTCATGTCTGCACCGCAAATTACATAACATGGAGGAGGTGTCTAGATGGCTAACATTCTTACCTCTACTAAATTTGGCCTCACAAATGGTACAGAAACTTTAATAAACATTGTCAGGATTGGTGTTTAAATAATCCCACACGCAAGATGTGGCTTTTTTGATCTTATGCCCAGGCATCGCAATTACTTTATTTTTATCATGGTCAACAACTGCAGCAACTGGTGGCTGACTTACACAAACAACATCATCATCAACATCATCACTGTCAGAAAGTACACACATATCCCTCTCATCCTGTCCCAATTCCACACACAAATCCTCAATTTTTATTTTGTCCTCCTCATCAGACTCCTCACCCTCCTCAAAAGATTCATCACCATCTTTATTTGTACTGCTCCCCACATGTGCAGATGGTTCACAAATGGTGAAAGGAGGTGAAAGAGGCTTCTCTATGAGGACAGTGTGAGACACATCAGCTGATGTGGACACCCCTAAATGTTCCTTAAGAATGTCTGATAGTTCTGATTCTGAATGTGCAACTAGTCTGCATGCCTCTGCAGTTAAATTTCATTTGGATTTTTTTCTTTACCACTCTAAAATAAAATGATTTTATATACCCTGACTTAAGCCCTCTATGTCCGTGGGCATGTGCCTCAGAAGATGATGTTGACGGACTTGCATTGTCAATATCATGGCTAGTGGCAGCAGCTTCAACACTAGTAGTACCCTCTATTTCTATCAACACACCTTCACCGAAAGCGTCACACAAATAAGTCAGAAATATATAAAATAATTAAACACTGTGGTTGACTTCACTGCCAGCGTCGAACAAGTGAGTCAGAAATGTATATAATGATTACACACTGTGGTTGATTTCACAGATAGCATCACACAAATGAGTCAAAAATGTATATAATAATAATAATAATTACACACTGCGGTTGACTTCACAGACAGCATCACACAGTAAAAGTATGAGAAGAAATAATATACTTTATTCTGACCGGCAGTGTCACAGTACTTATGAAAATAAAATAAAAATTGTATATTATACTGGAGTGATTTTTTTAAAATCATTTTAGGCTTTTTGGTTTTATTATTTTAATTTTACATGGATGGACAGAGGAACCCTTTTTGAGATGCAGTAAACAGAGAGAGATCACCCCTTTTTCAGATACTGAAGACAGAGAGATCATCCTTTTTTTCAGATACAGCAGACAGAGCAAGCACCACTTTTTCAGATACTGCAGACAGAGAGAGCATCCGTATTTCAGATACAGCAGAAACAGAGAGCACCCCTTTCTCAGATACTGCAGACAGAGAGAGCACCCCTTTTTCAGATACAGCAGAGAGAGCACCCCTTTTTCAGATACAGCAGAGAGAGCACCCCTTTTTCAGATACAGCACACAGGGCACCCCCACCCACAGCACATTATACCACCCAGTACTGAGATGCACACTTCCGTCCAGTACACTCTTCAATGAGTGAAGATGGCGCAGATGACTGGAGACTTATATAGAATCCAAAGCCCGCAGGATACAACAGCAGGATGATGTTGCTTGGCCTTGATGATGTAGTTGAGGAGGGCAGGAAAATCCGAACTGGGCTCAGATTCCGGCTCGGATTGCAAAGTTTGGGGGATTTAGTTCCCAGGGAACCAAACCCACTCATCTCTAGAGAGAACCTGTCAATATGTTATTTCTCCCCTATTAAATGAGTATATTTTAATACATCCTGTTTATTATACTGTACCATATCTGTTGGGATATTTAGTTATACATGGATATGATTATCCTTAGCTTTAGAATAAACTGATGATTAATTATTACTATGTGATCTCCCAAATGTATGCATATTTGGCCTTAGTAGTGAAAATCCATTAAGGGATAGTTGGTACAATGTGATCTACCAAATTTACAATGCTGTTATTGATCACATTCCTAGCTATATATCAAATTAACAGTGATATTATTGATCCTACAACCACCCAATGGTGTGGGTGTACAAATCCTGTAAAATATTATAATAGTGAAGAACTATAAAGTCTGTATCCACTACATGTTCTCTGCTATCCGATAGCCAAGCAGTGATAATTCAGATCTGTGCTTACACTACAGTCACTGAGATGTGTATGAATTGCACAGTAAGATGTTCCCTGTATTTTATGGCAAAGTATATCTCTTATTACATTTCTTAAACATAAATTGTATTACATTTATCAAATAAAGAGGATACACAAATAGAAAAAAGGAGAGGGAGGAATGTCAGAAACTCCACATAGTAAACATTAAGATAATATATGAGACTGATACAAATTAGATATGAGAGGGAACGTTGAGAATCCGAAGGGTATTCGAGTCTGTCTCTGATTTTTCCGCCGGACTTGGATCCTAAAACGAAGCAAAACATTATCCTTCCGTTGTAGGTTACTCTTGGGTTTTTAATTGCAGGAAGATCCCAGGTGATCGGCATGCAACTTCACTCCAGCTGTGAAACTTTAACAGTGCAGTATGTGCTGTGACCATACAGAGGTGCTGTGTTGTCCATCCAGGAGATGTTTTGACCTCCAGGGGCTGCTGTGTCCGTCCAGAGGTGCTATGTCCGTCCAGGGTCTGTGTGTCCTCCAGGGCTGCATTGTCCAACCATGGGCTGTCGTGTCAATCCATGGGCTGTCGTGTCCAACCATGGGCTGATGTATCCTTTAGGGGCTGCTGTGTCTGTCTGGGGGTTGCTGGCGGTGTCCATCCAGGGGCTGCTGGCTGTGTCCGTCCAGGGGCTGCTGGCAGTGTCCGTCCAGGGGCTGCTGGCAGTGTCCGTCCAGGGGCTGCTGGCTGTCTCCGTCCAGGGGCTTCTGGCTGTGTCCATCCAGAGGCTGCTGGCTGTGTCCATCCAGGGGCTCGGCTTTGTCCATCATGGGGATCTGCTGTGTCCATCCAGGGGCTGCTGGCTGTGTCCATCCAGGGGATCTGATGTGCCCATCCAGGGGCTCTGCTGTGTCCATCCAGGGGCTCTGCTGTGTCCATCCAGGGTCTCTGCTCCTGTGTAAAATAAACAATAAGTAAAAAAATATAGAAGTTAAAAATATTTTTTTCATTAATTTTAGTGCTTTTCCACAGTGCAGGGCTGGACTGGCGCACAGGGGCACAGGAGCAAGCCCTGATGGGCCCCACTACACGAGGGCTCCACCTCCTCCTCTAGGGATCATGTTAAAAACAGTGCACTTGAAATATAAATAATGTTACATTATACTACAGAGGACTATTTATATTATTATTCTTGTAAGTTATCGTGCATGCACTAGCATTGTTTCCTATACATTTTTTTCAAGGAGCCCAGACCGTCTATCTCTAGTGACTGGCCACACCCCCTCTGGTGGCTAGCCACACCCCTAAGCATGGGCCCCTACCACTGCATTCCCCTGGTGGACCCTTCATGCTCCAGTCTGACACTGCCCCAGTGTAATATTCATACAAGTACTGTGACACTGCAAGCCATACTGCAGTGCAATATTCATACAAATATTGTGATGCAACAGGTCAGACCACATTGTAATATTCATACACGTATTGTGATGCTATAGGTCATACCCCAATTTCATAATGTATAAGTATTGTGACACTGCAGGTCAGACCACAGCGTAATATTCATATATGTATTGTGATGCTGTAGGTTGTATCCCAATTTCATATAAGTATTGTGACGCTGTAGTTCATACTACTGTGTAATATTTATACAGGTATTGTTATTCTACAGGCTACACCAAAGTGTAATATTCATACACATATTGTGATGCTGCAGGTCAGACTGCAGCTTAATATTCTTACATGTATTGTGACACTGTAGGTCGTACCCCAATTTTATACAAGTATTGTGACTCTGCATGTTGTACCACAGTGTAATATTCATACAAGTATTGTGAAGCTGCAGAGCATACCGCAGTTTAATATTCATACAAATATTGTGACATTGCAGGTCATACAGCAGCTTAATATTCATACACTTATTTTGATGCTGCAGGTCAGACCTCAGTGTAATATTCATATACGTATTGTGATGCTGTAGGTTGTACTGCAGCTTAATATTCACGCATGTACTGTGATGCTGCAGGTAGTTTATACCGCATTGTAATGTTCATACAAGTATTGTGAAGCTGCAGCCCATAACTCAATTTCATACAAGTATTGTGACGCTGTAGGTCAAACTGCAGTGTAGTATTCATACAAGTATTGTGACACTGTAGGTCATACCGCAGTTTAATATTCATACAAGTATTGTGATTCTGCAGGTCGCACCCCAGTTTTTTACAAGTATTGTGAAACACTAGGTAGAACAGCAGTGCAGTATTCATACTAGTATTGTGACGCTGCAGGCTGTACCACAATTTCATACAAGTATTGTGACACTATAGGCCATACCCATGTGTAATATGCATACAATTACTGTGATGCTGCCGTGGTCCAAACTACAGTGTAATATTCATGTTTGATGATTATTTTAGTTATAGCATCCAAACAGACATGTCCGGCAGACCGTTTCACTACTGGCAGTAACAAAAAGGCAAATTGGAGGCCCTTGCACAAACTGGCTTTTCTTTACTTAAGTTTACCAACCTCCAGTGTGTACTCAGAGTTTTCAGCGCAGCCGGGAACCTTGTCAGTGATCGGTATAGGAGGTTGCTTCCCCAAAATGTGAAAAAGATGATGTTCATCAAAATTAATTACAAATTCCACAAGGAAGACCTTTGCCAGCAATTAAGTCAAAAAATACAGAGGCACCTGTAATGCTGGATTCCAGCTGGTACAAATTAATATTGTTGGAAGAAGATGATGCACAAACTGATGGGGATGTGGAATGATGTCATCTTGCCTATGTACAGCTAGTTTGTGTACATAGAGATCATTGCCAGCAATGTCCACTGCTCATTAGCAACTTTTTTTGTGAAGGCCCAAACAAACTAATCATGTCATCCACAAGTGGCAGTTCCTAACACTGAAGTGATTGGTTTGTTAACTGTGCATGTCCTGTTTAATAAATAAAATATAAAAGTGGTTGGAGGTCCCAAGGACCATTCTTTCTTGTTCCTCTTTTCTTTGTATTATGTGCTGTTTGGAGCATTGTTGACTGTTGTCTTGTGTAGACGACAAATATGTTTATAGTTTTTTAAACTGCCACCCTGCCTGCCACTGCAGTGCCATTCTGTTTCCTAGATTTGCCATGTTGGAATGTGAACTGACACATGTTTGTGTCACCCACTGCTGTCATATAGCTTATTCATCCAACTACCTTGAAGCAACCTTTTGGCCTAAACTGGATAAAAAAAATATTGTGACTTGTGAGGTGATTAAAATATAATGGAAATTACTGGAAATTAACATTATTGAGGTTAATTACACTGTAGGAAAAAGAACAGGACCAAATTCTGTGATATTACCTTTTTATGATAAAAAAACCACATATCCAAAACCAAAACATGCAAGTGTGGTTTTGGCAAAACCAAATACAGATCCAAAACATGAAGGAGATACAGATCCAAAACCAATATCCAAACCAAAACACAGGGGTCAGTGCACATCTCTAATGAAAATAAACAGTCACAACATACTGTAGAATGTACATTGTAATAATGATACACAGTGGATGCATGGTCAGGAGGAATTGTGTGGGAGGAGAGAGAAGAGGGGAATATGGGAATGTTAAAGGTCATACAATTTTATTGAACATACAGCAATCACAAACCTTGTACTGTACCTGCTGATAGAAAATAACATAGATGCCATGGTATAACAATGGGAATATATACAGTATTGCCATTAGTTATCACCTATAGAGAAAAGGACATCACAAAACAAAACTACCAAACAAAATAAAAAGGGTGAGGGGACGATATAGGAGTGATAATAAAAAATAACAGAAAATATACAGACTAGAGGACAAAAGAGAGGGAGGCGAACTTGGGCGAGTCAAAAAGAGGAGTAGTGTAGATAGAAGGGAAGCAGAGCAACAGAGGGATATGGTAGCACAAGAGGGATATGGTAGCAGCATCTGGGACTGAGTGATTAGGAGAGACTAGTAAGAGCCACACCATGAGTTCTATACCAAGGTGACCTTACCACATTAAAATAGTGCACTGTGTTATTATGGAGACTTGTTGTGTACTTCATTTTGCCAACAAACCAGATGCGATCTTATATTAAGCTGTGCATGAAATGTGTAGAATTAGTTTATTTTCATATTTAGAGTGTTGGCAGGCTGGGGCACACAGAAGCATTGAGGCTGGGGTAAGTTGATTTGTAAGGGAGAATATGGAGATCAGGGTTTGGACCATCGGACAGAAGGGGTTATATTAAGGCATGTCCACCAAATTCGAAAGAAGGATCCTACTTGCTCAAAGTGTTTTCAGTAGAGATCTGAGATTTCCAAATTTTCTGAGAATTTTTTTGGTACAGATTGGCCAAGAATGTGATGGAAGTGGTTAACACCAGCCACTGGCCAAGTAGAGGCCATGTGAGGTGAGTCACCAGGGGGAGCAGTGAAACCACAGAGGGTAAATGAGACAAGGGATAGTGAAAAAAGTGAATTTATATTCTCAAACGAACAGACTGAATGTTACCAAAGGGTCTGATAAAGATGAAAAAGGGACTATGTTTCTGAGCAAGCCATGGTAGGTCAGAAAAAGAGGGGACCTCTTTGAGTGCAAATTTGCAGTCAACCCAGTGTTTGGTACCTTTAGGAGAGTTACAGGCAACCAGGTGATTCAGTCTAGAGGCTTGGTAATATTATGCTAACGATGGTAGACCAAGACCTCCATTTATGGAGCTCTCAAAAATAATGTATTTGCTTATTTGGGATGTCTTGATGTCACAGACAAATTTACCATAATGCAATTGGAGAGAGTAGAAAATGTGTGTCTTTGTGTGTGTGTGTGGGGGGGAAGGGTGGGGGCACCACAGGTACAGTCTGAAAAAGGTACAAAAGTTTGTGAGGATGTTCATTTTAAACATATTAATGTGACCGAGCCAGGAAATAAATACAGTTCACCGAGTGAAAGCTTATTCTATCAACCTGAAGAAGATAGAGTAGTTTGCTTTGTATGAGGTGTGATAAGATTTTGTAAGATGGAAACCGAGATATCTAATGGAAGCTGATCACCAGGTAAATGCAAAATTAAGATGAAGGAGGTCCAGGGTTGGCTTCGGAATATGGATGGGTAAGACTTTTTTCTACAATATGGAAATATAGAGAGAGAAGCAAAAGTGTGATAGACAGGAAGGCATTTGTATACCTTTTTTTCTGAATTTATGAACCTCATGCCAAAATGCAGGGATGATGGTTCACTTCCACCACAAATGGGACACCATGCTTGTCTGGAATCAATACTTCCATATTGTATAAATATCCTTTGTTATTATTAATAACATACCAGTGTATTTTTGTATTGTAGGGGGAAACTGGAGTATTTGAAGGAAACCCACACAAGCATAGGGAGAATATAGAAACTCCAAACAGTTAGTGCCATGGTGGGAATCAAACCCATGACCTCAATGTGGCAGTAATGCTAACCATTACGCCATCTGTGCTGCCCCATAGTAGTTTAATACTATATACAGGTGAGGCTTTTAGAGACTGTTTTCCAGAGACATAGAGACTGTAAAGTGGTGGAGTGGGGTATAAAGATAAATGTGATAATACATTTATAGAAATGTCAGATTTCTAAATAATGGTATAAACAGAAAATTAACTATTGAAATGCTGTTAAGGGCCATTCTAAACTGGGACATGTAGAAGTGGAGCAACAGCTAACAGAAATTTAGCAATGCAAAAGGTCCAGAACTCGAATTACTTCAAATTGATGTCAGAAGGGAAGAGACCAGTCTTTAGATTTGTTTTGTTTTACTACTTGCCTGGTGTGGTCGAATCTGATGTAACCTGTCAGAAAGCCAAATGTGCAACTGTAGGATAAAGGATCTTCCTGCAGTTGCGACTCTAAGAGGGAGCTCTGGACCCTCTGCTTCCTGGAACCCTCCCAACCAGTGTTCCAGCAGCACCCCCATACAGTGGCTACAGACATTAGCAGCTTCTGGGCAAATGTGAAAAACATTTGAAATGTGAAAAAAAGAATGCTGCAGAGATCAGCAGGTGCCAAAAAAATGAAGATGCAATGGTCACGATGTTCCAGCCATCAACGTTTGTACTGATGTTTAATTTTTTTATTTGTTTTTAGAATATTGTTTTGTATATATCTTAAATAGGTGTTCATGGAATAATTGGGACTGAGAAGAAGACTCCTCTTATCAGGCACTTTATATTATTCAATTACAATTTTTTTTAGATATGCAATAAAATTATGTCAAAGTGTCGTCTCTACAAAAAACTAGCAATACAAATAGACCATAAATTGAATATATACTGTATATATATATATATATATATATATATATAAGAAATGGTATTTGTACACAATTATAATGTGATACATTTATTTTAGACAGACATAACAAGTGTTTTTACTTTCAGAAATAAAAAGCTATAGTAGTAAAATAGTGAGTTTGTATGCCTGAAATATAAATGATTCCCAATATTTGGACAGTGTCAGTGTCCTGTTAATCATATATTATATTGTGGCTGTATTGCTTTCCAAACCAAAGAGTTCATAAAATAATTATAACTAATAATTATTAATGTACGTAGGCAAAAATATTGTTTATACTGTATCCATAAATATTCAAACATGAAAACAATAAATTTAGTAGATTATCCCAGTAAATATTTGAGAAGTACATTTCATGTTATCCAATTAGCATAAGACACTGGGTAATGATGTAATAATAGTGTGTATCACCTCGTATAGTAGAATAACAATATTATACCTACTTTGCTAAGCACAGAGTGGTAGCAATCTCACGTTGCTCACCTCCACTTCTACTGTCACCCTCTGTGTCACGATGGACAGTGAACAGGAGGATGAGATTATGGAAAGTGAGCTAGAGGTGAGTGAGTATAGATCAGAGAGGGATCTGCTTTTGTGCCTCAAATCACAGAAGAAATCAGCGTGTTAGCATAAATGCCAGTGCAGGGTGACCAGGTGGGTGCTGCACAATGACAGTCCCTTAAAAAGATAGAATATAATAAATTAGATTGTAAAGGTATACAGAAATGTACAGAGATTTGCAATTACATACAACAATAATGAGCATTTTGACATACATACAAAAAATTAGGTGAATAATGTATATACTTATCACGCTCCCAGTGTTCCTAGAACTCGATCCTGTGCACAAGGACTGAGTATCGAAAGAAGGATGCACATTTCACCTAATGGGGCTTATTCACTTACAATACATAGGTGTTCGTAAGCTAACTCAATCATAACAATTACAATATCTGAGCAATTTGTAGTAAAGAATATTAGCTAGTTAAGTGGTTACATTTTTCCTTCTTCAATTTTTAATTGATTTCAATTAAATAATATTGGCTTATTTGTATTTGTGTATAGTTTTTTGCATGTATACTATGACCCTCAATATATGTGGTATTTTTATATGTAACTGCAATAAGTGTTACATTTTAATAATGTAAGTTAATTGCCTCAAAATCCAAGAGGACATTTTTCTTTTAAGATTGAACATTAAGCTTATATTGCAAGTCCATTATATTCATTTGTGATATGTTTAACTCATTAACTTTTAGTGACAGAATGTCTGGGTTCATTGTATGAATTTTGGAGAGTACCAAAGAGCTAGTGTGATGGCAATCTCATGGGACAATGGTATCATTTATACTAAAAGTTGTACAGTAGCTACTATCATTAAGGGTGGTCATGTTTTAAGTCTACCTTAAGGAATGTAATTAACTGCTCTAAACTAATGACAACAGCATCTCTATATTTTTATATATGTTGTTTTTCTACCTCCCATCTGTACTAAAATCACCCATGCATCCACATTATACTACAACTATAAATTAATGATGCACAACAAAGTATTTTGTCGCAGAAATATGTACAGTATGTCACAAAGATAAAATAAAAATAATAATCTAAAGTACTGTATGCAAAATATCTTACTGTATATAACTTTTCTACAGATTTTAATTTCAGATACTTAAAGTTTCAAATAAAATAGGTCTGGTAATTTGGGATATATTTCTGCAACTGATTTATTAAAACAAATTCCATATCCAAAACTTTACTGCTTGCCAGTATATCTGCAGATTGGTTGTACTGATCCAAAGCGGTTAGTGTCAAAAATAGGGGGAATGATGGAATGTTCAGTAAAACTGCTGAGTCATAACTCTTTGTCACAGATGCCACATGGACAATGTTCTGAAAAGTGTTCTAATGGATTCAGAAAAGCACCAAAGGAAGGTTACCATGCATGCTGCTATAACTGTGTGCCGTGCTCAGAAGGAGAAATATCCAATAAGTCTGGTACAGTATTTTTAGATTTTGCTTTGCAAGTACAAGTGCAGGGGAGAGAAAATGTATTTACATTAATTCACTAACTATACATTAAATAGTTCTGTTATTTTTATAAAGCAAATTAAAGCAAGATGTTAAAATTTACATTGACATGCATTGTTTATTGGTGAAGATTCTAACCACCAAAAGAAGACCCTATCTGCAAATGATGTGTGAGTGTGTGTGTGTGTGTGTGTGTGTGTGTGTGTGTGTGTGTGTGTGTGTCATAGGGTAGGTTGGTGTAAAAGGGACCCTTTCTATGTAAAATGCTGAAAAGAAATAAAAGCTAAAAATGTACTAAATTTGCAAAAAAGGATCTGAACCTGATTAACAATTGTGCACATTAGGCCTGACTTTGAATTGTGCACATTAGGCCTGACACTGAGTTGTGCACATTAGGCCTGACTTTGAGTTGTGCACATTAGGCCTGACACTGAGTTGTGCACATTAGGCCTGACTCTGAGTTTTGTAACTTAGGCCTGACTTCAGAGTTGAAGAAATGTTACCAAAAATGAACCTACAAAATGTATAACCATGCAATGAAGAACACACATTGCACTGCTTGTTATATGATGTCTCCAGAGAATATGTGCAACACTTTTATTAGTTAATTAATTTTATTGTTTAAGAATTAATTTAATGTGTGTATTTTTAAAACCTATTATTTAGACATTAGTACATTTTATTGAGAATTAAACAAAGAGCTTCCATGCATTCCTGGCATTTTATGTTTAGACTTAGAAATCCTCAAATTTATCATTTAATGTCAACTATTTCTCCATATTCTTTCTGAAAAGATATTTTTGACTTCTGTAAATCTTTTCAATATCTAAAGACGATCAAACAATTTGGCAATTTTCAAAATGTATCCAAAACTATGTAAAAAAAATACAGAATTGCTTTGCATCAATTTATTCGTAAAATAAAATATAGGTAATGATAGATAAGAAAGTGCTAGATGAGGGGAGACTGGATGCAGAACTGAGATGTAGTGAAATAAAATAGAGGGAATAACAAAGTTAAAATGATCCAAATGCAACATCTTTAAATTAGTGGGCACTGCTGCAATCCACTGTACTATTACTGTTAGATTTGTGGCAACAATTAATTTTTCATGAAAGTTAGGATGATTTTGTGTGAAAATAATTGTTGCCATAAATGAAGAAGCGTTTGCACAGTTGCCGGCAAATTATGGGCAAGTGCATTTGTCCTAGCATGTGTGAAATAATGGGAGGGAGAGATAAATACTTGAGAAAAAATGAGGGTAACACTATGGCTACAATATTTCTATCACATCTCCCACTACCCACTGGCATCACCTGCCCATCAGCACATGCTGCCACCAACAAGTAATACTCTCACATTCAACCCACTGCTCTTCAGCTCTACCATCATATGATACCCAATATTTACTAGCTTTTCCTTCACATACCCTCTGCCCACCACACTTTCCTTCATTTGTCCCCTCTTAGTAATATTGGGGTCTATTTAGTAAGCCCTGTATGGAGAAAAAGTACCAGCCAATTGGCTCCAAACTGTCATTTTTGAAACCTAGCCTGTGACATGGCAGTTAGGAGCTGATTGGCTGGTCATTTATCTCCGTCCACTTTATCTCCATCCAAAGATTAGTAAATAGGTCCCATTATTCCCTATGAGAGAGAGGGAGAGAGAGTGAGGCAACTTGTTACTACAATATTTTATGTCACATTTTTGTTCCATAGATAATGAAAACTGTGTAAAATGCTCTGATACTGAATGGCCTAATGATGCTAAAAACAGCTGTATTTCCAAATCACAAGAGTTTCTGTCATATGAAGTGGACTATATGACTTGGTTTTTCTCTGGCACAGTTGTATTATTTTCTGCTATAACTGTCTTTATATTTGCAATATTTGTCTACTTCCGGAGCAGTCAAATCGTCAGAGCTAATAATCAGAACCTCAGCTTTATTCTCCTCATCTCCCTAAAGTTGAGTTTACTCTGTGTATTTCTCTTCCTTGGTCGCCCAGTGGACATAACCTGCATGCTGCGGCAGATATGCTTTGGAGTCATATTTACTATCACTGTGTCCTCAGTCCTGGCCAAGACTATCATGGTTTGCATCGCTTTTAAGGCCACAAGACCTGGAAGTTACTGGAGAAAATGGATGGGAGTCAAACTACCAAATTCTTTAGTCCTGTTCTGCTCATCTGTTCAGGTCCTGAATGGTGTCATCTGGTTGTCAGTTTCTCCTCCATTTCAAGAGTTTAACATGGACACTTATCCTGGGACTATCATCATCCAATGTAATGAGGGTTCTGTGCTGGCCTTTTATTTCATGTTGGGTTACATGGGACTCCTGGCATCTATGAGCTTTGTTCTGGCTTTCATGGTGAGGACATTACCGGACATCTATAATGAGGCCAAATACATCACCTTCAGCATGCTGGTGTTCTGTAGTGTGTGGGTCTGTGCCATCCCAGCCTATCTGAGCAGTAAAGGGAAACATATGGTCATTGTAGAGGTGTTTGCTATATTAGCCTCATGCATTGGAATATTAGGCTGCATGTTTTTCCCTAAATGCTACAATTTACTGAGGATGCCTCATGTGAAGAGAAAAGAGCTTTTATGCAGGGGTGAAAAACATCTTTCCTCATAATAATAAATGACTGGCATTAATAGTTCCATTAGCACCATTTTTCTAAGCATATCTATCTATCTATATCACCAAAATGAGAAAATTACAATATACCTTGTTCCCTGTCTCTTGGCTATTAACTTCTATAAATGATATTCACTGTTCTTTCCATTTCTTTGTCCTCTAATACTACATCTATGCCTACAATACACATACTGTATGGACCAATCTTCCTCTAATATTGCTCCCTATGACCTTTCCTGTGTCATCTATTAACTATTAGCCATCTTTCCATTAACAGCACAATGTCATATAAAGCTTAATATTGTAAAATAATTTATTTAATGATTTATTGTCAGTTATTTACTATATATAATGCACTCATATTCTACAGCACTTAGAGAGAATATTTGCCCATTCACATCTGTATATCTCAAGTAGTTGTCAACTGGGACTCTTCCTACACTTCCTTCAGTCCGTCTCCCAATACTGTCATTTCCATCTCCACAATATTCCCAGAATCAGGGCCTTCCTCACCGTACTAAAATTCTCAACCATGCCATCATCATTTTTTTTCTAAATTACCGTAATCTTTTCATTTATGGTACCCATTGCACCTCTATAGGCTACTCTTATCCATACTGCCTGCTTCACATTTCTTTGTCATTGCTGCTCCTCTGCCATTAACTCCACTGGCTCTCCCAGAATAAAATTCAAACTTCTCACCCACACATACAAAGCTTTCAATCAAACATTTCTATCCTAGATATCCAGTTTATTATCCACACCCCTTCCCTGATCATCATTACCCACACTCACATCTGGATTATTGCTAGACTTACCCATCTTTTGAAATTGCTTCCATTTTCTTTTAGACTTTTATCAACCTCTTAGGCTTCAAGCATTCCAGGAAGACTATTTTCCTACTCTAGTTTACTGCTTCTCATATATCTACACCTTATTCCCTTTGCTTTCTCTGTATAGTTATTTCAATTGCATTCTGTTTTATACCAAGTGATTTAGCTGTGGTTTAGTTTGTAATTATGTAATTTAATGCCGTATTTGTTCCATATATATGGTGCTGCACAACCCTTATGACCCCTGTATGGAATTAAATGCTACTACTACTACTACTACTACTAATAATAATAATAATACTAATAATAATAGTAATAACAACAACAACAACAACAACAATAATAGTTATTGCATTGATGTATCTCTGGTGTATAAGCCTATTGAGTGTTTTTCTTCAAGATGTTATATATTTAAATGCATATTCCCTTAGTTTGATTCATTTAAACCATTAAAAGCTTTAATTGATGATTGTTTTGGTTTTTGGTTGTCATTTATAAATTGTGTGGATTTATTTTTATGAAAGCCAATTCTGCATTTTCAAGCAGTAAAGGTTTCAGTTAGTTGCAAACTCATAATCAGACATTCACGTTTCAGTGTATTGAACAAAAGATACCAATAAAAAAGTGTCAGGCAAACACATAGTTAAAGTTCTAAATTCAGCTTTACAATTACATATAACAATCTATCCAAAAAAGTGAGCAGACAATGCACCGGATGTAATGAAGTCCGAGTTGGCTGGAGGTGCAGGTTTCCAGATGAGCTCGGGCATTTTTTAAAGTGGCGATCATTTACAAGGCATTTTATTGCCTTGAACATGATTGCCATTTAAAAAAAAATCCACTTTCGGCTGGGAATCCACACCTCTGGCCAACTCAGACTTCATTATATCTGGCTCAATGTCTTGATTGAGCTCAGATCCAAGAATCCTCTGCATGTAAAAAACAGGAAAAACTTTGACCAAAATGAATAGCCCACTTTTCACAGGCAGATAAGCAGGCACCAAAGGTTGTGATAGAACCAAGTTAGACTTAGGTAATTAGAAAACCTAATTATAGTAGGGTATCCAAAGACTAATAACCCATTAGAAATCACCTATCACTGATTGCTAACAAATACTGATTGTATAGCACTAAAGAGAGGAGTTTCAAGGTTAGAAAGATTGCCAACCATCAACTTATACATGGTACAAATGCACTAATGACAAGGACTTATGCCATGCTTGGATTCTCAGTTTTAACATACAGTACAGGCAATGGCTTTAAAGGTTGGTGGCCCATATTGTTTGACCTGTCTCCAATACCGTGCAATTTTGGCCTACAAAATGCCATTGAACTCACTATCCAGTTAAACACAGATATGTGAACAATTGGTACAAAACACCAGCTCATTCACAGGCAGACCTTTATCTACATCTCCAGCTCCAGCTAAGAGCCACTGCTGAGGTTCATCAATGTAATGGGTCACACTTGTTTCCTGGTCTGGAACACCACATTGTGTTGGCCACTCTCTATCCTGGTCATGGCTGTTGTAAATCAGCCGGGACACCTGCGTGTTTGTGCAGCTCTACAGCTGCAATCTGTTAATCATTAAGGGGGCTGGTCTGCCTGGCATTCTGCTATTGGTCCTTGTGTTTCCTGAATGTCCTGACTGTGTGTACTCCTGATTCTTGTACATGACATCTAATCTAGAAGTTTTTTCAGCCAGCCCCAGTAAAAGCCTTGCCTTGCTCTGCCTGGTAAAGAACCAAAGACTCTTAGCTAAGTGACTGTGCAATATAGTCTGTCCTTGCTACTAAAGTACTGTCTCTGAGCTTGTGCATATATTCAAACTGTGGATCTCACCTCTCAACAGCCAGGATCTTTAAAGTATACCGTAATAAATTCCACACCTAATAATACTACCTTATATTAAAGCCTACACCCACAGTTTGCATATTACTACACTGTGAGATCCCTGTCATGTCTTACTCCAGAATCCTGAACACTTCCAGTATTCCACAGTCAAGTCTCCAGTTAAATGTTTTTATGCCACTCTGTATTTGCTTGCAGTTACCACTCCAGACAATAATCCTGCGGTCTCCAGCCAACTGTTATGAGCCACGGCAGTTTTGCATTTTGGTTATGTATTTTATGTTATACTTCTGTTTCTGTTCCCCTTGACTTTTATAGGGTGTCCAGAGTTCACCGTTAAGGAGGCGGTACTGTTATAAACCACAAGCAGTGGTTCATTTCCGTTTGCTTTCTGTTTATTAATTTTATGTTATAGTTCTGTTTGCATGCCAAGATTTCTCTTGCACTGGTTTAGAAGCCTCTTGTTGGCCGCCGGTGGTGAGTCTGTGTAACTGCAGCCCGTTTCTATGTGTTAAGCCTCACCTGTCAGATATTTGGTCATTATGTGGTGAGTCTCTGTACTGCAGTCTGGCTCTTGCCTGTGTACCTCACCTGGAAGTGTTTTGGCCATTACCTTGTTCCTGGCTTCCAGCCATCCTGATTGCACGTGCATCCCTTATTACCCAGCTAGCTCTGCATTCCAGGGCTGGTGATAGAAGTTTGTCATCATACCTGTATGTTCCTGTGAGAACCAGTCAGCTTCTTGTGGAGATGCTTACTGCCCTGGAGTGTTCCTGTCCTGAGATCTTGTTTTCCAGTTATCCTGTTATCCGGTAGTCCTGAGTCCTGGTGTCCTGAGTCTGTTCCTTGGAATTTGTCCAGATTCCAGTCCTATGTGTCAGTGTCTGCGTCCATGGGGTTCCTGTCCATCTGTGTGCACCCTTTTTACCAGTGTTGTGAGTAGCAACTTTGCCGCAACTTACACCCTTGGTCGCATTATGCTATTTATGTACTTTGGTGTTTCTGTGGAGGTTTCTGTCATTGCTGTCCTTGCCAAAATATGACTGTGTCGTGTGTGGCATCTGACAGCATCACTTTTGTTATGGTTCTGTCTTGGCTGCCGTGCCGCACATACTTTTTGTTGTAGTGTTAGTAGCACCCATATCTCTGTATTTCTGTTTTAGTTAGAGGGTCCCCTTGTTCTCTTTCAGTCTTGGGTCACGCCTTGTCTCCAATTAAGACCGTGGGGCAATGGAGTTGGGCAGAACTAATCCGCCCTTCAAACGCAGCTGCCGTGGGCTCAAGAACAAATAGTCTTGCAGGCATAGACCAAGCACATGGAAGAGACAACGGAGTCAGGGTTTCCATAGGGGTTGCTGCTACACTCACTTTTCTGCAGTGTCATGTTCCTGTACTCAGAGATTATCTACCATGTCTCTTGAGTATCGAGTACAGTGAATGTAACACCAACTGAGTTATCCTATACAGCTAGAGGTTTAAGTCCTGGCAGCCACTTAAGTACCTGTGTGCATATCAGGCATGTAGGGAAAAGCATATGGTTGTTGTAGGCACAAGACCCTCTCATGAGGTTTAAGGGATCTTAGAAATTTGTGCTGGAGCAACCTAACAACTTAACATATACCAGTTTTTAGCTATTAGAAAAACTAAGGGATTGCAAGTTGGCTTACCCCACTATGACTCTCCAAATTGAGAGATTTATATCAAATACAAAACATGCGAGATCTGGCATGGGGAAGATAATAATTTGCATTATTTTATGGTACGAGCATAGCAGGAAAACCTGAGCCAGCGTTAGGATTCCCATGGATCCCTAAAGTTCATGAGGGCTTAGTTTTCAAGAAACCAATCCCTCACATTTCTAATTTGGATATTAGAGGATTTTGGACATCTGAGGATCAGGACTTTATATACACAGATGTGTCCTATTATGCTGTTGCCAGTGATGCATATGCATTAGGTAGCTAGCATTAGATAGCATGTGATAGTGGTCACTACCCATTGCTTTCAGTGAGAGAGCAAAGGGCTGCAGGAGGTTATGGGAAGCTATGCCGAGATACATACACATTGCCGCAGCAGGACATGCTGCTATACATAAATAGACACATTTATTCAGTATATCAGCAGTTCTATAGCTCCATTATTTTCTTCTTTATCTCAGTAACCAGGGCTGGTCTGCTCATCTGGTACTTCTGGAAAAATAACAGAAGGGCCAATGGCATGATAGGACGATGCAGCCATACAGGGTGACTGGGACTTGCTGTACAAGTCTGCTTTCTGCCTGTTTCAGATAAACAGGACCTGGCCCAGAAATTCTGCCTCCTGGTGCTCTGCATGGCCACCTGACATACAGAGAGATGGGAGCATGCTGTGAGGACAGGCCTGTGACTCATGTAATGCCCCAATGGGTCATGAGCATGATTGGCTGGGACTTTGTCTCTGTCCACTTTATCTCCATCCAAGGCTTCGTAAATATACCCCTATATTCCTCAGGTGCTGATTAGTACAACTTATCTTGTTCAAGGCCGGATGGATTTCTTTGAACACTATAAATAATGACTTATTGCTAATTAACTTGATTTATTGTTTTAAAAAAAATAACTGGCATGGTCAGATCACATGCGACCTTGCTACCCCACTGTGTCCTGCAGTTTTTGATGAGGAGTTCATTCTGCATATGTGAAAAACATATAAATATTTAAAAAAATGAATGTAACATTAAAAAAAATATTTTATTAATGGTTTTGAAGGGGAAAATTACGTGGATAAAAGAAAAGATTTATTTGCTTATTAATAAATTAGACAATAAAGCACCCTATTTACCATGAGTCTCTAATGCATATGTAATGTTTTAAACCATTTGACGCATGTGCCATGTAAAATTAGATAACAAATGTGCAGACTGTATAATCCCTTTAACACAATAAAGCACCCCAGAGTGAATCTGGAAACACAAAGCCTGTTGTGTTAATTCACCATCTGTGGACACAGCTGTATGCTGATCGGAATGACTGACACTGCTGTAATTTGGTGAATTGAGGGGTGACAGAATCAAAATCTTTATCAGACTTGGAGGTTTCTGACGGAGATTCCCTGTTTCTGCTGCCCAGTGCACAACTGGACCAGGAGATTACAGGACTGTAGACTCAATTAAAACTACTTAGTGAAAAAGAGAAATTAGATATACTACCCACTAGAAATACCACAGCGGCTGGGAGGGGTTTGTCAGACCCCAAAACAAGATAAACAATATGCAAAAAGATACCAGCGCTAGGAGTTGTATCACCAATTATTCAATAAATCAAATAACACCGGATCAGTTATATTATTTAATAAACATGATTATCACACACATTAAATACGTGATAATAAAAGGTATTAAGAAATATTGACCATACAAATAAAAATGAAAATAAAAATTGGCTCTGAGGTAATGATTAATTCAAATTGCTGATAAGGACACAACCATTATTTTAGTGATCCCGGACTTATTAAGGTGCAAATTTTCTCCTCCTTAGAATTATTTATGCAGTCAGCTGGTAATACCCTTAATAGTACCTCTCACACAGTTCCATATAAAGATGGTAACAATTGCTCGTCTGTGTAGATATTCAAGGGGTTTCCATATTCTTGCTGGTTATGCTGAAAAGGAGTGGTTTGAAAATCTGGTCCTTGGAAATCCAAGTAGACAGAGAAGTCCTTATCTGGATCAAGCTGGACAAAGGTTGGGATTCCACAGCAGTGGAATCCCAACCTTTGTTGGGACTGAGTCAAGAGCAGAAGTAAGAGTGCATTGTATAGGCATGTGGCTTGTTCAGGGCATTAGAGAGTAGTGAGTTGAACAGAGAGGATAGGGATGCGGTGTCAATAGCCTCAATGTTATTAAAACAAAGATCTCTCTCCAGAGGGGTTGTAAGATCGGGCATGACCAAAAAACATGTATAATGCTCCTTATTTGTCCACAACCCCTCCAACAGTAGGGAGAGACGTCTGGCCATATTTTATAAAGACGATCTAGGGTGAGATATGCCCTATGAATCAATTTATAAAACATGTCCGAATGATTAACATATTGTGAAATTTTAAAACATGAGCGATAAATACTTGTCCACACCTCTTCAGTAAAGACATTGGGCAAATATTTCTCTCTGAAATTAGATACTTGAAACATCTAGAGATATTACCTCGACTATGTTTAGAGTGAATAAGGAGAGGGAGCATTTTAGGACGACAGTTAGGTACTGAGGGATTGGGGCAGTATTTAGAAAGCGAGTTCCGTATTTGGAGATACTTATAAAAGTCTTGTTTTGGAATATGGTAGTGTGTTTTTAGATTCATAAAATAAAATAATTTATCTAGCAAATGGATATTTTGAAGGGTCTGGAGACTACAATCAGACCAAGAGAGCAAGTTCAAGTTAGGGATCTTAAGAGTTAATGCCCGCAATGGAAGCTGCAAAAAAGGAAATGATTGTTTTGCCTCAGGTAAGAGGAGACTATGCCAGACAGTCAACGTAGCTAGAATTGCTTTACATTTATTACCGAAGTGGGAATAGTCAACACTGGGAGCCACAATAAATCTTCCAGCTGGTAAGTGGATATAGCTGTATGTTCTATTTTTACCCAAGGCTTCACTGAGTCTATGTCAACCCAATCTCTAATGTAGCTCAGAATACATGCCATCTGATATTTTTATTAATCTGGGTAAACTACTCCTTCCCTAATTTTAGAAGCTGTATGAGCAGATCTAGCGATTTTTGGTTTCCTTCCCCCCGAGATGTAGCTTGCTAAGATCCTATAAAAATCATTACAAGTCGTCTTAGGGAAGGGGTGAGGTATAGTTCTAAAGAGGAACATCAATTTAGGTAAAACATCCTGCAACATCTAGTCTTTGGTGAGTATTCCAAACACTTTAAGAAGTGGGACAAAATTACATGGCAAAAGTTCTGCTACTCTAGAAAGGTTAACTACTAAGTATCTAAGGGCCTTTGATTGCCAAGCATATTTATATAAAGATTTCAAGGAACGAACCTCACTGTTACTTATGTTCAGTGGGAGAGCTTTGGTTTTAGTAGTGTTACGTATGTAATATGACAATTTGGAATACAAATACAGGTCAAGCATGTCATGTAAGTGTAGGAGGGAAGAATCTGTTTGCAGAAGACACAACAAAATGTCATCCGTGAACAGGAATAGATTATGCTGTTTCTCGCCTATGAGGGGGCCTACAATTGTAGTGTTGATTCTAATATATTTTGCTAATGGCTCTATCGCTAGGGCAAATATCAATGGGGATAAGGGACAGCCCTGTCGAGTCCCATTAGTTACATCAAATCTTATAGAGTACCACCCATTAGAGAACATCCTAGCTGACAGACAAGAATACAAGGCTAAAATGGAACTAAGAAAGTTACCATCAATACCAAACCTCTGCAATGTCTACTGCATATAGTTCCAATGAAAACTATCGAATGCTTTCTCAGCATTGAGGGATAGAAGCAACAAAGGACCTTCTGACTGTGGGCAGTGTTTGATGATATCAATCACTCATCTTGTGTTGTCAGAAGCCTGCCTACCCACTACAAAACCAACTTGATCTGGGTAATTAGAGTGGGTAACAGAGGAGCAAGTCTGGTTGATATTAATTTCACAAATAATTTGACACCGACGTTAAGTAAAGTGATGGGGAGATAATTTTGGACAGATGTAGGTGATTTACCAGGTTTCGTAATTGTTATAATTTGGGACACCAGCATTTATCTAAGGAAAGGAGAAGCATTAGAGGCTTCATCAAAAACATTTAGTAAAATAGGAGCCAGTAAACTTTTAAATTGCTTATAAAAGTTAGAGGAAAATCCGTCAGGGCCAGGGGCTTTGTTTAGAGGAAGGGATCCAATGGCCACCTCAACTTCCTCAAGAGTCCAAGGGGAGTTAAGATTGGCTTCTTGAGCTGATAGTGATTTTAGGGGGAGATTCATAAGAAATGCAGAGATCTCCGGGGGTTTAGGTTGTGGGTATTAGGGTCATCTTTTAATTTGTATAATTGGGAATAATATTCTGCAAATGTGTTGGCTATGTCAGAAAAATCCACAACCTTGGCTCCTTTGGAAATGTATACTGCCTGTAGAAGGGTTATACAATTAAAGTGACAGGTCAACAATGAAAGAACTAAGCAGCCGCCAACAAATTCAACTGTCCTCCAAGGCTGTTTAAAAATAAAAAAATAAACATATGGAGGCAACATAAAAATGTGAACATCAGTTCACAATATAATGGACATAGAATTACAGTAGGTTAAGCACTATAATAGACCAATAGGCAGCAATGAAAAGGCATAGCTACAACCTAAACCAGCCACCTGCTCCACTGTGGACCAGTCCTGCTGGAGTCGACGATGAGGAGAGGGGCTTCTAGATGGACCCGCAATGTTCCAAGAATATAGGAGTTTCGATCCTTCTTTGGCATTGTTGCTCACGATTGTGGAATCTTTGCACGCAATGAGAAGCTTAGTAGGGAATCCCCAGTGGTAAGATATATCAGCCTTTCTCAAGGCTGATGTAAAGTACTGAAAGTAATGTCTCTTGAAGAGGGTGGCTTGGGACAGATCACCGAATAACTGCGGGTCACCAAGGTCCGCTGACGTATCCGATAAGGGTCTGGACGCCTTCAGAATTGCTTCTTTAATATGAAAATAATGCATTTTGGGTCAATTTGATGAAAATGGTTTCATTCCCGAGTATTATGTATATTGTTCAAACCCTTCCTAATGTAGTTACACTAAAAGACACCCAACATCTTAATTTTCTATTTCATAAATCCATATGGCAAGGCAAGAGAACATATATAAGTTTAATTAAATTACAACAAACAACTACCAATCGGGGGCTGAACTTCCCAGACGTTCAATAGTACTCCCGAGCATCCCAACTGAGATACCTCTAAGATTGGATTCATAACCAGGAAATCTATGCTAACACTGATGTAGAATGTGAATTTTTGCAGGATGGTGATTTAATAAGCTTTCTACATATGCATGAACAAGAGGTCACCTTACATGTCACGGAAAATCCGATCTTATGGCATGTTAAAAAATTGTGGATGGGAATGAGACATAAATGCTATCTCAACGCCCACAAGTACGTATTTCTTCCCTTTATAAATAACTCTGAGTTCCAAAATGGGTGGGTCAGCCACCTGTTTAACATATGTTAGCGGGTGGAATTGTCAATGTGGAGAGTCTGCTTGATAGTGAGCGGTGGCGGCCGCTAACATTCCAGAAGGCACCTGACAAATTTACAGTATTGGAACCATTCCCAATTGCCTTTTTATTGGCCCAGTACTATATTAACTCTCTTACCAGAAATTTTCCCCCAGATGATTGGCAAAATGCAGTAGATGATATGTTGAAACAGGAATAAATGAACAAGGGTTCATTTATAGGTTATAAACATTTTCAGACATTCTTGGATAATTCAACCAGAACTGAGGGAATAATTACCTGGCAAAAACATATTCCTCACATACAGCTAGAGGATTTATTAAAAGCACTTTCCTTGGCATGTAAGACTCTCTCTTCCTCAAGATATAGGGAAATGCTTTTAAACATACTTCACAAAACGTATCTATCTCCCCACAAAATAATTTTAATTGGTCTTTCCTCTTCACATGCTTGCTGGAAATGTGGGGAATCTCAGGCTGATCTTTTTCACTGCCTTTGGAAATGCCCTCTTATTAGGAGTTTCTGGGTCAAAATCCACAAATATATCACTGACCATCTAGTGAATTATTTACTCTTAACACCTGAATGGGCTCTCTTCGGCATCTTTCCTAACAACCAGAATATGTCTGGTTTTAGCAGTGATTGCTGATGCTTGTAAAACCATACTACAAGTATGGATTTATCCGGAGCCTCCTTCAATTTTGTTATCAGGCAATATTGTTCAACCTATTTAGAATGGAATGGGTGGGAGTAATGCTAGAAAAAGACAAAAAAGTAAATAAATTCTTTGAGGTATAGGAGAGCTTTGTGGCCACACTTTCTACCCCTATAAGATTACAAATACATAATTATCTTACTAATACTTAATGGTACATGACCAGGACACTGGGAGGTGATCCTCCAGCTATATTGTGAAACTAATTCTTGCATACTCTAGGGGGTAATGGGAGTATGGACACAGGCAGCCCTTGTATTTGTACTTTTCAATCCTGATATTGTTCATATTTTGGTAATTTGTATGTGTTTTTGAAGATTGTGGGTCCATTGTGTTTTGACATACTATGTTGATTATTTAGGAATGCTTTGCAACATATCTATATAGCGGATCCAGAGTGATTTTTGATTAAGCTTTAGAACTCTAGACTCTATGAAAGGCACAATAACTGGAAAACAACAATTCATGTACTGTATGTACATTTAATGATTTGTATTAATATTGTATATACCTTTTCTCCATGCTACATGGTGTGGATTGTAGAACATATTGCTACAATAAAAATATGTTTTAAAAAAAGATATTTTATTCAAAATTGATCTACCCAAAACTTGGCATGAATATTAAAGATTGGACTTAATGGCTCCCAAAAAAGGAACAGGTTTGAGTAAAATCCATTTTTTGTTCCAGCAGAGGTACTGGAGTGATGATGCTGTCCAAAAGGAGAAAATATATAGCCTGATCCAATGCTACCCTCTTCATCGCATCCCAGGGAGGAGTAGTGGCATAAAACTGCCATGATGGTAGACCTTTGAGGTCTATAATGTAACCTCTTTAAACATTCAGGTGTCTGATGATGACTCCACTCAATGGTTTTTTAACCAGAGCAACCACTATCTGACTGGTGACCATGCTGGGTGTAGAGGAAACCCATCAAGTGTCAGGCTTCTCCACAGCCTTAGCACCTGAGCATCAGTTGGAACCAGAAAATCTGCTCTTTTTGCCGATCCCCTGCCAGGAATGTAGCGGCATCTGACAAACTGACCTCTAGTGAATGTTCCACCATGAAAGGTGGAGCAAAAAGCTCAGAAATGTGGACCCCACTGTTTAGGGGCAGCCACCAGTAGAAAAGTGACTTTCATCTGGTAGCCTGGGCAATAATGGTATCCAAATCTGGTCCAAAATGAACATCCACACCAAATGAAAGAGCTTCCAAGGAACATTTTGATACTGAATCAAAGAGCCCTTTGGGCCGAGACAGCCATAGCTTAAACTTTGGAGGTCACCTGTTTGCTGTCTTGCACAGTCTCCAACACATATGCAGCTCATATACGCAAAACTGTTCCACTAATTCCAGAAGGGAATTCCTAGATGAATCACAATGAGAGCCTTCAATGATTTTGCCAGCCCATGTCTTCATGGCTTGATCCACCCAAGCTGAGGCTAATAAGGTACAGACAATGGGCCCAGTACCTATAAAAATGTACTTGAGACTACCTTCCAACTTTTTATCAAGTTGATCTTAAAAGAATGTGGAGCCATGAACCAGAAGTGCCAAATGTGTTACTGTTGATCAACTTTGAGAGGCAGTTTCCAATTGGATACATGATCCACCAGAAGTGGATAAAATGATGTAAACTTGCAAGAAACGGATAAGTTTTTATCCAGCACCTTCCTGGTTTACTCCATGTGATTGTAGAGATACAAGAAGGAAAAGTAACAACCTTCTTGTGCCAATGCAACAACGGACCCACAGCCTCCAAGTCCAAATCTAAAAAGTCAGCAGGTAGAGGACAATCACAATGAGAGACTTCATGCTCCTTCTATCATCAATCAAGTGTGGTGGTCAGCTCTCCTCTGGACTCATTACAGCCATGCTGATTGCTGCATCTGGCTCCAACTTCTTACTCGTGGTCACTCATTCACCTATCGCTGGTGATTCCTCTGCTTCAGTAGCTTGTTCAGCTAGTAGGCATTGAGTGCATCACAGATTAAACATCAGAGCTTGGCAAATCAGCAACATACACGCTGCTGTACAAAGGGGGTAATTCCAAGTTGATCACAGCAGGAATTTGGTTAGCAGTTGGGCAAAACCATGTGCACTGCAGGGAAGGCAGATATAACATGTGCAGAGAGAGTTAGATTTGGGTGTGGTGTGTTCAATCTGCAATTTAAATTGCAGTGTAAAATTAAAGCAGCCAGTATTTACCCTGCACAGAAACAAAGTAACCCACCCAAATCTAACTCTCTCTGCACATGTTATATCTGCCTCCTTTGCAGTGCACATGGTTTTGCCCAACTGCTAAAAAATTTCCTGCTGCAATCAACTTGGAATTACCCCCAAAATGTATTGGAATCAAGAGGGAACACAATGCAGAAGTCCCTTCTAGCACCTGCTTACAGCTAACACCCGCTGCCGGGTGTAGTACTGCTGACCGGTGGTCAGGAGACCGCTGGTCAGCTTACCGACGCCGGGATCCCGGCAGCATCCCGGCAGCATACCGACGTCAGGATCCCGGTGGAGAGGGGCGAGTGCAGCAAGCCCCTTGCGGGCTCGCTGCGCTCACCACGCAGTGGGCTCAGTAGCGACCTGTGGTCGCCACGGATTCTATTCCCACTCTATGGGTGTCGTGGACACCCACGAGTGGAAATAGTCCCTGTTGGTCGGCATGCCGACCATCGGGATAGTAACCCATCGGGCTGGTGGAGGAGGTCATGTGACTGTCGGTCAGCTGACCGGCGGTCACATGAATACCACCACCCGCTGCCATGTACTCCTGGCACACCAGTGTCATCATCCATTGCGGCCTGCTACCGTTGGACACTGCAATAAACAGTAGGACCATGGGAAAGAGAAAGTGCACCCTGCACATGGTGGACATAAACATACTGTGCCACCAGCACTCCTCAGAAATTGTGGACATACAGGCGCCACTGGCAAGAAAAAAGATGAAATATGTTTATAAATGAATATATTTATCAGGCGCTTTGACAGGGCTGATTTTCTAAGCGGCTGTTAAAATAGGATGATGGTCAGTCACCCTGTATGGGTATGCAAAGAAATATGGAAAAAACAGCGCTAACCAGGTGCTAATTAATAAATGTTTTATGACAATTTATTCAACATACAATAAAAACCATTAAAATTTGATATAAGAAATTTGAATAAAGCCTCAATGCCAGTCTCCTGACCACAATACATTTTTCTTTGGATATCTCTATCTGCCAATGGATAGTCTATCATATGCGAATCTTTCAAGCTGTAACTCATATAGGGACATCCAGTTGATAGTTACCAGATTCCATGTGGTGTGAAGCCGGGTATTCCACCTAGCGAGGTAAGATGTACTTCTGTCCTACGCAATATTGATGGTGGTTCTCCCTTTTTATTAAACATCCACAATAATGGATTCCGGATTGGGGGAGCTCTATGGCCTGTTGTAGGTAGTCCCAAGTATTGATGTCCACAGTATTGAATTCCAAATGGATGGCAATTTTTAGGACCATTGCAGAAGGTCCTACCACTGGCCTGGCTATATCTTGGTCATAGACTGTTCCCCTAACGCATTTCACTGTCAGTTTGGCAGCTTTATCAAAGGTAAAGCAAAACATTTATTAATTAGCACCTGGTTAGCGTTGTTTTTCCATATTTATTTGCATACAGACGCCACCTCTGTCCTACGCAATATTGATGGTGGTTCTCCCTTTTTATTAAACATCCACAATAATGGATTCCGGATTGGGGGAGCTCTATGGCCTGTTGTAGGTAGTCCCAAGTACTGATGTCCACAGTATTGAATTCCAAATGGATGGCAATTTTTTAGAGCTGTTTTTCCATATTTATTTGCATACAGACGCCAATTTAGCGCTCTTATACATAATTTTAATTGTACCCTTTTTATGAGAGCTGCTCTATATACAGTATCCTTATACATATTAGCACGGTCAACTATTCTTTCTTATAACCAGATGTACTAAGCCTTGAAAAGTGATAAAGTGGAGAGTGATAAAGTAAAAGCCAATCAGCTCATAACCGCCATGTTACAGGCTGTGTTTGAAATATGACAGTAGTTGGTTGGTTGACATTACCTGGTTAGTTGGTAGTTTGTTGCTCTCCACTTCATCACTTTTCAACGCATAGTACATCTGGCCCCAGGTCCTCACCCTCCAGGATGACATCCATCTCCAAAAGATTAGTGTCCTCTTCTGAATCAGAAACTTCGAACAGTGCTCTGGAAGTTTGTAGATGCTTTAGTGCATATCGCAGCTGAGGATTCTCAAGAAAGTGTTCTAAATTAAAGAAAATGTTTTCAAACCCTGGTGCCATATGCTCCTGTTAGGGTCTCCTGCCCTGTGCTGCACGTCGTGAAGGCAACCGGGAGACAAGTGCTAGCAGAGTAACCTGAGCGCAGCTGATACTCTGAAGTGAAGTGAAGAAAGCCCTTGTGTCTGTGTCATTAGTGACCAAAAGGGTTTTTGATAAGCGGAAAAGACCCTGCAGCTTCAAATTAGGAGACTTCGTCTGGTTGTCTACCAAGAATTTGAAGTTGAGACAGCCATCTCATAAGTTATGCCCCCGGTTCATCGGCCCTTATAAGATCACCAGGGTTATCAATCCGGTGGCATTTCAGTTAGATCTGCCCCGTTCTTTGGGTATCAATAAAACATTTCATTGTTCCCTTTTAAAACGGGCGATTAGTAATCCTTCTTCCAGTGGAAGACCTTCCCCTCTTCTGATATGTGGCCAGAGGGAGTTTGTTGTTGAAAGGATTCTTGACTCCAAGATGGTTCGGGGTCGGCTCTCATTTTTGGTGCACTGGAAGGGGTATGGCCCGGAGGAGCGGTCGTGGGTGCGCAGTTGTGATCTTCATGCCCCCAGAATGATACGCTCTTTCTTCTCGCAGTTCCCCGATAAACCCGGTGGTAGGGGTTCTTTGACTCCTCGTCAGAGGGGGGGTACTGTTAGGGTCTCCATGCCCTGTGCTGCCACGTCGTCAAGGCAACCAGGAGACAAGTGCTAGCAGAGTAACCTGAGCGCAGTTGATACTCCGGTTCAGGACTTTTGCTGTGCAGTGGTTACAGGCTCTGTGCACGGCAGGGGATCCGGTGCTGGTTTTTGTGCTCACAGTCTGTGAGGTCTGAGTGGGGCGTGGACAGCACCTGCTATATAAGGCCTCTTCTCAGGTTAAGCAGATGCTGCTGAATCTTTGTTGGTTAGTCAGTTCCTGAAAGTTAGCCAGTACTGTGTAGCTTTGTATTTGTTTGTTGCTTACTGCAAATAGGCCTGGGGATTTGGTACTACACTCTGCCAATCCAGACCTAGCAGTAAGACTGGAGTCAGTCGTTTAACTTGCTGGGGTTCTTTTGCTACTCTGTGAACATAGCAAGTTTGCGGCTGTATTCTCAGATTTGCCTGCCTAAATCCTGTCTCACTGTGCAAGGTGTTCAGGTGTCAGTTTAGTGGCAGTAAGCTGAACCTAAGGTGCACTCATCCAACTATTAATTTATCAATATGATTGTTGTTATAAAACATATATATCCGCAGCAGCAGTATCAAATACAGGCTAAAGTGCTCAATAACCAAAAATAGTATAGAGGTTTATTATGTAATTCATTTATGTGGGACTCAATTGTCCTTTATTGAGATTAGAGCGAAATATTAAAATACATAGAGTAAGAAGCAGAGAATAGAAAGTGGTGGAAATAGAATATATGTGAATAAAGATTTAAAAAACAAAGCTAATGTGTTCGTCCCTTCTTATATTTTCCTGTGTTTTTTTTATAATTGTGCATTTACATACATATATTTATGCAGCACTGTGTCAGTGCTATCTTTATATGAGACCTACAGTTTTCATATTCATTAGAGCCTATTATGCTGCAAGAGAGGGAAACTATGCTGTCTTGCTTAAAAGTTACAAGCTATTGCAACAAATTGTAGCCAAGTTTCTCTCCACTCCTGCCTGTAAGGCTGTAATGATAATAACTTGATTGTAATGTTACACGTGGAGGGGTGTAACAATGTTGCTATATGTGCAACTTTTGCCTGAAACTTTAAAATGTCACATGGTGTAGAGAATGCTGGTATGACATTATATATATAAACCCAGTGTTTGAGAGAAGCGATGGGAATAAGCCTGGGTAAACAGTTTCACTGCCCTCTAATGGAGGTTGTATGCTTCATAAAGCTTAAGAGTCTCTGACCCCAATTGCTGCTGTTAATAATACATAAATAAATGTGCTAGGGAGGTGGGTTTAATATATTCCAATATGATGTTAATCCACACTATTTTCCACCTTGTGTATAAGTTTGTATTGGCAGCAGTCGTTGCTGGTACTTAGCAATATTAACTTGTGTCCATGCAGGACATATTAGTAGCACTTAAATATTGCTCCTTAAACTCAAATAGCTTGTATTTTATATATAGTGGGTATCAGAGGATCATGCCCCTGTTTGCCGACTAACTGCAGTACACATACAATAGCCCTAGATGTCCACTGGATACAGAGAAATTCTTGTATCTGGCATAAAACCAGTTATTTCTCTTGTTTGATATAAATGTCAGCTATCCCACAGCATACACATGAAATTTCAGGTAAGTATAAGGATATTTGAAAACTCCTCTCTACGAGCAGGTATGGCTCCTGACACTGCACTATAAGTCTCACATGTATGTTATATGTCAACTGCACTTTTTAAACATTATTATTAAAACGGGAGCACATAGCTGAAGCCTATGCGCATTTCACTCTTAAAGAGCTTCCTCAGGGCACTATCTAGGAAGCTCTTTAAGAGTGAAATGCGCATAGGCTTCAGCTATGTGCTCCCGTTTTAATAATAATGTTTAAAAAGTGCAGTTGACATATAACATACATGTGAGACTTATAGTGCAGTGTCAGGAGCCATACCTGCTCGTAGAGAGGAGTTTTCAAATATCCTTATAATTACCTGAAATTTCATGTGTATGCTGTGGGATAGCTGACATCTATATCAAACAAGAGAAATAACTGGTTTTATGCCAGATACAAGAATTTCTCTGTATCCAGTGGACATCTAGGGCTATTGTATGTGTACTGCAGTTAGTCGGCAAACAGGGGCATGATCCTCTGATACCCACTATATATAAAATACAAGCTATTTGAGTTTAAGGAGCAATATTTAAGTGCTACTAATATGTCCTGCATGGACACAAGTTAATATTGCTAAGTACCAGCAACGACTGCTGCCAATACAAACTTATACACAAGGTGGAAAATAGTGTGGATTAACATCATATTGGAATATATTAAACCCACCTCCCTAGCACATTTATTTATGTATTATTAACAGCAGCAATTGGGGTCAGAGACTCTTAAGCTTTATGAAGCATACAGCCTCCATTAGAGGGCAGTGAAACTGTTTACCCGGGCTTATTCCCATCGCTTCTCTCAAACACTGGGTTTATATATATAATGTCATACCAGCATTCTCTACACCATGTGACATTTTAAAGTTTCAGGCAAAAGTTGCACATATAGCAACATTGTTACACCCCTCCACGTGTAACATTACAATCAAGTTATTATCATTACTGCCTTACAGGCAGGAGTGGAGAGAAACTTGGCTACAATTTGTTGCAATAGCTTGTAACTTTTAAGCAAGACAGCATAGTTTCCTTCTCTTGCAGCATAATAGGCTCTAATGAATATGAAAACTGTAGGTCTCATATAAAGATAGCACTGACACAGTGCTGCATAAATATATGTATGTAAATGCACAATTATAAAAAAAACACAGGAAAATATAAGAAGGGACGAACACATTAGCTTTGTTTTTTAAATCTTTATTCACATATATTCTATTTCCACCACTTTCTATTCTCTGCTTCTTACTCTATGTATATTAATATTTCGCTCTAATCTCAATAAAGGACAATTGAGTCCCACATAAATTAATTACATAATAAACCTCTATACTATTTTTGGTTATTGAGCACTTTAGCCTGTATTTGATACTGCTGCTGTGGATATATATGTTTTATAACAACAATCATATTGATAAATTAATAGTTGGATGAGTGCACCTTAAATTTATCTGGTTTCTTTTTCTTTTCCCCTTCCTATGGGGATTTGACTCCATATCCGTGTTTAAACCAGTTGGTAGCACCTTTATGAGCCTCTTAATTTTGTCCCATATATAGATTGATATAGGTGAATCCCTAAAATAGGGTGTAATTAGATATGACAATAGGCACTCCAACTTTGTGATTGACATAATAATTTATTAATCTCGGTGCGGGTTACCCTCCAGATCTGGTGGAAGCTTATTGCTTGACCAGTATTGGAATTTTTTAGTAAGCTGAACCTGTGCACTGCAAGTGAGGATTAGGATTGTGGAGACTCTCCTTGTGTCTATCATTCCATCTCTGACCAAGGAATTTACTGCCACACCCGTTGGTAACCCTTTAGGGTTTTGCTGTTGCCCTTAGAAACAGCATTTCGGGTTCTCTACGTATTAAAACACATCTTGCTTTTTCCATCTAAGCATTACTAATACTAGGGAGTCAACCAGTTTCTTAGCCTCTGGGCTTCTCTGTTCACTTTGTGTTTATTTTGTTACCCTATCACTTTCTGTGTACGTAATGTCATATACCCCAGTCTGTCTGTGAGTTCATTTGTTTTGCATCCCTATCCGTTCAGACACCAGTACATTCCTGCAGGCACTGGTGTGCATAACAGTTCAAACACCAGTACATTTCTGCAGGCACTGGTGTACATAACAGTTCAGACACCAGTACATTCCTGCAGGCACTGGTGTGCATAACAGCTCCATGGTACATAGAATAAGACACCAATTGGGGAGTCTTAATCCTAGGAGCAAGTAACTCATAGCTGTGCATACGGGTCACCATACTGACACTGGAATCCTGAGGATTAAAATTCCGGTGCGGTATGGGGTACAGTGAAGCCCCACAGGTTCTATTCCAACTCTATGGGTGTCAGAGACACCCATGAGTGGGAATAGTCCCTATTAGTCGGTATGCCAACTGTTGGGATTTTGTGTGGGCAAGATGTAGTTGTCGGGAAGTAGGCATCGTTATTATGACAGTGGTCTCCTGAGTTCAATGGACATGCCTTATTGTAATATAATCACTAATAACATTCTAAAATGATATCCCAAATGTTTCATCTATTTAGTAGAATATGCTGAACACTGAGTTTGTGACCCGTGTAAGGTTTCATTGATAGGTGTTTGAACAAACTGAAATCAGTATTCCTTAGGAATGAAAATAGGCAGGGAGTGGTTATTCTCTATGCCAGAAATAGTTCCTGCTATAGTGATAACTAACTTTGCACCCCTTGTTCATTTAAATGCTTTGTGATCTCAGCTATTACATTTTGATTACAATTATCTTCTGCAAACTATGGGGGTAATTCAGACCTGATCGATAGGGTGCATTTTTTGCATCCCTGTGATCAGGTAGTAACCGCCTACAGGGGGAGGGTATTACCTTTGTGCAGATGTGTGATCACATTTGTTTGAGACCTGCACAAACATCAGTTTGTGCAGTCTCTGCACTGCCCAGGACTTACTCAGCTGCAGCAATGATCGGTTCTGGAGCTGACGTCAGAAACCCTCCTTCAAAATGTCTGTTCACTCCTGTGTTTTCCTGGACACTCCTACAAAATGGTCAGATGCCACCCAAAAACGCCCTCTTCCTGTAAATCTCCTTGAAATCGCCCATGCATTCACTTTTCTTGCACCATCCCGTCGCAATACACAGATGACCGGTGCAGTCATCCGAAGTGCAGGTCATATGCAGTTCATATCTGATCACCCGCTATGCAAAAATGCAGCCTAGCAATCAGGTCTGAATCGGCCCCTAAGACACTTGAAAGCTTTGGCTTATTGTCTATATATATGTCTTGGGTTTATATTATGTATTTGGCTTCAGAAGAATATATTTTTATTAACATTCTTCTGGCTTACATGGCAATCATTTATTGTTTGCACTGGTGCTTCTGAACACTTGTGGTTGTGTATTACTGTATGTGTGCACTGTATATTCTTTTTTGTACTGCCGCAAGTGGGAGTATCACTAGTCACATAATCAGTTGCAGCATCAACATGAAGATGCAGAATTAGGCACTGTATGCTCCATGCAGATGCACTAAATATGGTAAAGCACATTTATAGGCTGATAAACAATATTACAATAAAACATGTTACATTTATAAATGTTACACAGGACACAGACAATCCCAAAGTCCTCTTACTTTGCTAAATAAATTAACACATACTGTATAACTCTGGTCCTTTTAACACTATTTTAAGAGAATAAAAGACAGGTGGTCCCAAGTCAAAAGTAAGAGGTTGCATTATTTTGTAATGACTGTCCTATTTTACAGCTATCAACAAGTACCATACAACTCAGGAATAGATTTACAAACTAGATATTGCATACTAAATGGGCCAGGTAGTTCTTATCTGTTGTCAAATGATGTCTCTATGATGAAATTACAAAATTGTGAGCAGAAATGTGTAACTTTATTCTTCACACTGCTTCATACCTGCCTTGTTTATACAGTGGTGCTTGACAATTTGTGAACTCTTCACAATTTTCTATATTTATGATGAAATTTGGCAAAACTACCTCAGATTATCACACAAGTTCCAAAAGTGGATAAAGAGAGCCAAATCTATCAAATGAGACCAAATAAAAAAAAGATGTGCTAATTTTTATTGAGGAATATGATCATATGTCACATACATCAGGTGTGAGTGGACATCCTGTCTTTTTTAAAGAAAAGGGATCTCTCAATGTCTGATGTTCACAATACATATTTGTAAAAGTGTATCATGCCACAAACAAAGGAGATTTTTGAGGACCTCAGAAGAAGAGTTGTTGGTGTTTGAAAAGGTTACAAAACCATATCTAAGGACCTTGGACTCCACCAATCAACAGCCAAACAGATTGTGTACAAATGGAGGAAATTCTAGACTATTATTACTCTTTCCAGGAGTGGTCATTTAACAAAGATCACACCAACAGCTAGGCATCTAATAGTTTGCAAGGTCACAAAGGAACCCAATGTGACCTCTAAGCAACTGACTGCCTTTCTCACATTAGCTAATGTTAATGTTCATGAGTCCACCATCAGAAGGACACTGAAAAACAATGGTGTGCATGTCAGGATTTGCAAGGAGAAAGTCGCTGCTTTCCAAAAAGAACATTGCTGTTCATCTGCAAATTTCTAAATATCACCTGGACAAGCAAGAATGTTATTGGAACAATGTTTTGATGAGACCAAAATAGTTTTTTTTTTTTTTTTCAGTCAAAATTAGAAGCGTTATGTTAGGAGAAATGAAAACACTGCATTCCAGCATAAAAACCTCACACCATATGTTAAACACAGTGGTGGTTGCGGTAGTAAAATGGTTGGGCCTGTTTTGCACCACTGGCCAAGAACAACTTGCTATCATTGATGGGACAATGAATTATGAATAATATCAGAATATGCTAAAGGAAAATGTCAGGACATCTTTCCATGTACTGCATCTAAAGAGACAGTGGGTTAGGCAGCAAGACAACAACCAAGTCATTTCATCAAAGAAGAAGAATTTTAAAGTTTTGGAATGGCCAAGTCAAAGTCCTAACTTTAATCCATTCAAAATGTTGTGGAAGAACCTGAAGCGAGCATTTCATGGCAGGAAACCAACCACCATAACAGAGGTGCAGCTTTTTTGTACAGAAGACTGGAGTAAAATTCCTCCAAGCCAAGGTTCAGAGCTAAACAATAATTACTGTACCAGAAACTTTTACATATAGTTATTGCTGTACAAGGGGGTTACACCAGATACTGAAAGCAAAGGTTCACATACTTTTGCCACTCAAAGATATGTAATATTGGATCATTTTCCTCAATAAAAAAATGAGCACATCTAATTTTTTTAATCTAATTTATTTGAATTGATTCTCTATATCTACTTTTAGGGCTTGTGTGAAAACATGAGGCAGTTTTAGGCCGAATTTCTGCAGAAATACAGAAAATTCTTAAGGGTTCAAAAACTTTCATGCACCACTGTAACTTACCAATTTCTCCTGACTTCAATTTCTTGTTTTGGGAAATTGAATTGTATTTTTGCAACTTTTGCATAAATCATGTAAAATATATTGGAGTATTGGTGGAAGAGTCTTTAGAATTAATAAACAATATTACAGACTTTCAAACATATTTGCGAAAATAAAACTGTCTCTTTGTTGGCGCACTAAGGAGGACAATAAAATATTACTTTTATGTCATACTGTATGTTTTAAAATCTCCTTGATTTGTGAAATATAAAATTAATTGGAATCAAGTGAAATAAAAAGTGAAATTGGTGAATAAAAATTATTAACTCAATGGGGGATATTCACTTATTTAAAAAGTTATTTGGATGTATATTTTTTCCTGTCTAATACAGAGGCAAAGGCAGACACCCAACTGAAATTTCGAACATTTGAATTCCCCTCACTGTGTGTTTTTGGAATATTTACTTTGTATCAATATTTGTATGTTTCAAATAGAATATTGAGTTTACACATTAATAATATATATGAAATCAAATACAAAGGAGTATTGGAACCAATACATGCCTTACAAACATGTTTGAGAAAATAACACTGTATTTTTAATTGATCATTTTGTCATCTAACTATAAACTAATGTTCATTTTAGATCAGTTATGGAGCCAGAGACCCTGCGCTGAGTGACAGAACAATTTATCCATATTTTTTTTGAACAAGTTACAATGACCAGATGCAATTTGTGGCAATTGTAAAGTCATTGAAACTCTTTCGCTGGAATTGGGTTGGGATAATGTCATTAGATGACAGTGGAGAGCAGGAGCTCCAACAACTGAGCAGACAGTTAACCACTCATGGGATATGTATTAAATTCAGCTTAAAAGTATTTCATACAAGTAGTATTAGGGAAATGTCAGTAATTGAGAATATTCATCATTCTACTGCTGAGATTATAATAATGTGTGGCACATATTCCATGCACATTTCACATTTTATCCACAGAATTCCTCAATTAGCTGTTAATAAGACTTTAATTCTTCCAGCTTCGTGGACAGCTGCAAAAGAGATTACTCTGCCCAGTAATTGGGGTGTACCAATGAATTGCTCTCTTGTGTTTTCACTCCCTGTATGTAACACCCCTGAGATGGAATCATTTATAGGTAATGTCAGTCAACCAAATAATTCAATTGACCCATTACTGGATGATTTCTGGATAACTCAATGTCGTTGCATATCTAATAATAAGATGAAGAATGTACTTTTTCCTTTATTAATTAAGAGAACTCTTAGAAATTGCACTGGGGTAAATCTTCTAAACTTTTACAATTTTCCTGAAGATCCTCTTCCCTACCGAGTGTACATTGCTGTTTCCACTTTGCTTTAAGCTTTGCATGATACGTATTTATTTTTAAACAATAATGCAACAAGAAATGACTTAAAAGTAAATGTAAACCAAGTAAGTTTATATAATGAACTTTTATTCTCATTATCAACAAAAAAATGACATTGCACTGAATAACCACAAAATACAATGGGGGGGATTCAGACCTGATCGTAGATGTTCTAAATTTAGCACATCTACGATTATCTTCCCTGACATGTGGGGGGATGCACAGCATAGAGCTAGTCTGCTCCGCATGTCAGGGAAGACCCCCCCACCCGCACAAGTACAACATCATCTCACAGCAGCGATGCTTTTGTACTGCAAGAGTAGCTCCCAGCCAGCACAGCTCCTGCATGCTGGCAGGGAGCTACTCATCGCAGTCCTGGTCGCAGCGGCTGCGTGTGATGTCATGCAGCCACCACGGCCCACCCCCACTATGGTCCAGGCATGCCAGCATTGCCCAGTCCATGCCCCCTAAATGGCAGCTAAATGCTGCCGGCCCGCCCCCTCCCACCCAGCGACTGCCTCTGCCTGTCAATCAGGCAGAGGCAATTGCAGCACTAAGACAGCTGTCGGCTGTCTACCATGTGCAGGTGCACTGTGGCGCCGTTCAGGTCTGATCGCTGCTGTGCCAACACACACAGCAGCAATCAGGTCTGAATTAGCCCCAATGAGTGTCATCTTATAACTAAATCTGGTGTTTATATGGATACGGATGTTTAAAGATACTCAAATAAAAGATCATTTAACCTGCAGTTTGGTAGAGATACAGTATAAATTGTCCACTGTAGACAGAGAGACAGAGGGGTCTATTAATAAACAAAATGTTTCCACCACTTTAGCTGGAGAAAGCTACACTTTGTTTTCTCTTTATTTATTTACATGAAAAGTGCAAAGAAAATTATTTCTCCATTTTTTTATTTCTTCTTAGATATTTCTGCTGCCACCATTGGATACTGTATTCAGTAATGGGGGCTTTGCAGGAACAGACTTTTTATTGTTGAGAGAAGCAATTGCACTTCCATGTTCTCCTGACCTGAAAATGCAAAAGATGGTTGATAGTGTACTAGTACTTCAAAAATATGTATTTTTTTTTAAGATATTACAAACTAAAAAGCAGCAATTTTTTTACAGCACTTTTCCTTTATGGTTACATAAAGATCAATAAATAGCAATTAACACATATACTAGAGGGTTGTCATCAACACACTGGACTTGGAAGGACAGGGGCAGATATAACATGTGCTGAGAGAGTTAAATTTGGGCCGGGTGTGTTCAAAATGAAATTTAAATTGCAGTGTAAAAATAAAGCAGCCAGTATTTACCCTGCACAGAAACAATATAACCCACCCAAATCTAACTCTCTATGCACATGTTTTATCTGCCACATCTGCAATGCACTTGATTTTGCCCATTAGAGAAAGAGTTTGCTGCTGAGATCAGGTCTGAATTAGGCCCACTGTATGATAAGAGAAGAGATCTATGTTGGTGTCATTTTGTCAATAGAGTTACAGTATGTGTCAGTAGAAGTATTTTATATGGAAAATAATAACATACAGGCAGGAGGGACTGACAAAGCGGAGGAGCAGAAGATTAATGTTTTGCATGAAGGGGAGGGGCTAAGGGTGTGGCATCTGGCAGGGGAGTGACAAGGGGAGGGGCTAGTGATGTGGCACAGACGTTAGGGTAAGATCCACCACCTCTCTATGACCACTTTATGCACTGTATAGGACACTTGTATATCTGCATAATTTGACACTTGTTTAACTTGTATAAACAACAGAACTTGACATGGGAAAAGTCACATCTGATGCATCATAGCACTTCATATTCAGTTTAAGAGACTCAGGGGGAGATGTACTAAGCAGTGATTAAATTGGAGAAGTGAGTCAGTGGAGAAGTTGCCATGAAGTCAGCTGCTCTGTATACTTTTTAAGCATTCAAATTATAAATGTTACATCAATGCTGATTGGTTGCCAAGGGCAACTTCTCCACTGGCTCATTTCTCCACTTTTATCACTACTTAGTACATCTCCCTCTAAAGTAACACACAAATATGTAAGTATCACATATCAAATGAATCAGCACATTCTCCTAGTGCACCCTAGTTGCATTGCATTACACTTAAGACACATTTTCATGTTACTTCATGATCTATAGAAAATCTCCGTGGGGATTTAGGGTTAGTGCTCCTGCTGTAGGTCCTATACTGTATTTTAATTAAGTGAAATACCCAATCATTCGGATCACTCCATCTCCCAATTGGGAGGTCTGGTAATCAATCCTTCTTAACAGACTATAGATTGTATAGAACTGATTTGCTGTACATGTATTCCCCAGATAAATAAGACTCAATTACTTGTAAGTGTTGTTCTGGATATAAGGGTTAATGCAATAAGTGTCAATCCTTTGATACCTTTTCCAAATAATAATAAAAAAACAATAGTCTCACATACAGTACAGAACTCGTATGAGAACTACCATTCCTCATACTGTACTGTATATCTCAGTGGTATGATAATTGTATTCTCTTCCACAGGTGGGAAGTTCAACCTATAGAGCAAACATCAGGAGAACAAAATATAATTTATATTAATATATAATTAGGTAGAAGATTGTGATGCATTAGCAGTTCGCTGACTGTGCTGATATTAAATGTCTCTGTAAATATACAGTATATGTACTGTAGCTGCTTTTTGATGATAAAAGGTGCAGTAAAACAATAGAAAGCTGTATGACTATGACGATCTTGACTGTGAGTGCAGGTATTGAGCACTAATGCTCTGTGCCAGAGTAGTAGAAAGTGAGTTGTTATATTACTATCAGTGCCCTGACTATGAGCATTGATATAAAGTAGTGATGTGCGCCTGAACATTTTTCGGGTTTTGGTTTTTTTCTTTGGGATTTTGGTTTTGGATTGGTTTTGCCAAAACCACCCTTATGTGTTTTGGTTCAAATTTTTTTTTTAAATCATACAGACAGCTAAAATCACAGAATGTGGACCAGTTTTTGTTCCTACAGTATTATTAATCTCAATAACATTAATTTCCACTCATTTCCAATCTATTTTGAATACCTCACAGCTCACAATATTGTTTTTATCCAATTTAAGCAAAAAGGTTTCACCGAGGTAGCTGGATGACTAAGCTATAGTAAGTGACAGAATTAGGTGGCACAAACACCTGGCACATCTAGGAGTGCCACTGCAATGGCAGACAGGATGGCAGATTTAGAAAGTATGTCCAAAAATTGGTCTAAAGTGCACATAATGCAAATAAATAAGGTGCAAGTTGGAATTGTCCATGGGCCCTCCCACCCACCCTTATGTTGTACAAATTAAATAGGACATGCACAGTTTAACAAACCAATCATTTCAGTAACAGGAACCATCACTTGTGGCTGAAAATATTGGTTTGTTTGGGCCCCCACAAAACAATTTTTTAGAAAGACTTCCTTAGTTAAGAATTACTGTGAGGATGTTGATGATGAGGTGTTAATTGCATTATAATCTTGTACGATATATGTCATATCTTCGCCGCAAATGAAGTAACATGGAGGAGGTGCCTAGATGGCTAACATTTCTACCTCTACTAAATTTGGTCTCACAAATGGAGCAGATGTTTTCATAAACATTGTCAGTATTGGAGCAAAAATAATCCCACACCCAAGAGGTGGCTTTTTTGGTCTTATGCCCAGGCATCACAAATGCTTTCTTTTTATCATGGTCAACAACTACAGCCACCGGTGGCTGAATTACACAAACAACATCATCATCAACATTCTCACTGTCAGATAGTACACACATATATCCCTCATCCTGTCCCACTTCAACACACAAATCCTCAATTTGTATTATGTCCTCCTCATGAGATTCATCATCAGCATTTTTACTTGTAATGCTCCCCATTGTGTCAGCTGACATGGACACCCTTAAAAGTTCCTCAAGAATGTCTGATGGTTTTGATTCTGAATGTGCAATTTGTCTTACTGCCTCTGCAGCTAAGTTTCCTTTTGATTGTTTTTTTCTTTACCACTCTAAAATGAAATGATTTTACATACCCTGGCCTAAGCCCTCTATGCCTCTGGGCATCTGCCTTAGCAGATGACATTGACGGATTTTCAGCAGCTTCAGAACTAGTGGTAGCCTCCATTTCTATCAACATAAAGTGGTGTTGACCTACACTGACAGCATTGCACAAATGAGTCAGAAATATATAATAATAATTAAACACTGCAGTTGACTTCACAGACAACATCGAACATTAAGTGTATGATTAGGAAATACTATACTGTGATCTGACTGGCATATAACAGTACTTATGAAAATAAAATAAAAAAATGAAAGTACACTGTGATACAGCACAAAACAAATGAAAAAAAGTATAATTATATTTTTTTCTGATTAGCTTTTATTATTTTCATTTTTCACTGGGGCAGAGCACCTGGATGGATGGACAAATCACCCCTTTCAGATACAGCAAATAGGGCTCCCTTTGCTGATACAGCAGACAGGGCACCCCTGGTCTTTTACAGAAGACATGGCACCACTGGACTGATACAGCTGACATGGCACCACAGCAATGATACAGCAGACAGAGCACCCTTTTTAGATACAGCATGCAGAACACTCACCCCACAACATGCCAGAACACCTGCCCCATACCATGCCAGGCAAACACCGTACTGAAATGAACACAGCCTTACAGTACATTCTTCATTGCTGGTGTGAAGATGGCGCCGATCACTGAGGACTTATATAGAATTCAAAACCCATGAGAATCCGACAGTGGGATGATTATGTTTTGCCTTGATGATGTCAAAGTTCGTGGGGGTTCAGATCTCATTGAACTGAACCCTCTTATCTCTAATATAAAGCACTATTTAAAAGGGCCAAAGTTATACAGTGGGACAACAGATCATTGTAATATTATACATGCTCTGACTGCAAGTGCTGGTAATCCACTAATATATTCAGAAATCCAAATCGATGAAGATCAGCTGAATTTAAATTAGAAACTAATCTCTATGCTGATATGTATTTGTAGTCTGTCTGCAGAGAAATGACCTCCATCTTTACTACATTAAATATGTCTTGTATCCCTAGAAAAAAGAAAAGGATTGTCTCTTTGTTGGTGCACTATAGAGAGAAAAAAAAAATTCCAAAAAATATAATTTTTATTTCCATATATTAAAATTTATTGCGATGTGAAAATCTCATAGGACAAAATTAATCAAATAAAGTGTATAATAACACTATTAAAATAAAATTCACTGTGTCTTGATATTATTCACAATTGTTCTAACTTTCATATGTCTGTGTACCTATCTAATTAGTATATGGGACCAGGTACTTAGAAAATGATGGACTTTATTGTTAGATCATTCACTATAAAAAACAACAACATAAATATTCAATGAGGGAACACTATTGCACCATAAGGGCATTGGATAAATTACCAACTGTAATTCTGAATTCCACAATTAATCCCCCAGTCAATTATAGAGAGATAACTAGAGGACAGTATCAATCCTGCATTTATTATAACAAATAAATACACTGTATCTATATTTTAATAATATTGAGGATGTGTATTCAAAATTCCGTTGACATCATAGATTTGATCAGCGGGTTATATAGCTATGTATTCACATTGAATTGTCCCCCACATATATACTCTCAAAACGGAATTGCTCATCTTCCAGTGAGACGATTTCCACCTCAACACTGTTGACTATGTCAGTTTTGTTGCAATCCCTTCATATACTGCAATATACTGCAAAATAACTATCATAATGTTTTTTTCAGAATGATGATTTATCTCACCCTGAAACATTGCCAATGCTTTTCCAATAAATAGGACAATCTGGCATACATACTATATTTATCAGACCAGGCCATAGTTCAACAGAGGGGCACTAGTGTAATCCTTTTACTTTAGCCATCTGTGCACACTTTCATTCACCTTTATTATTTACTGTATTATTTTATATGACATGGTTAGTTGCATTGCTCAGTGGTTGTCATTAAAAAGTCCCCTCAATAATGTGATCAATGCCTGGTTCACAATGAATATAGCACATGCTGCCAATTGGTATAGATTCAGGGTTTACCCTTGTTGTATCTCTATACTGTACCAATGCACATTGCCTCATTGGTAATGGCAATGTCATCCACTGTAGACCAGGTTATATGTGTCTCATCTGACACTATTCCAGGCTATTTCTACCTTCTCTCTATTTTAACCGTTTAGCGGCTTAAATTAAATCCACTGTTACAAGCCGCGGCGTTATGGAGGGAGCTATACTGTGCTGAAAGGAGCTAGGGTAATGTTTTTTTAAAGATATACAATAAGGATCGATGAACCTACAAATGTAATTATCACTATGCTCCTAATACAAGGAGTTTTGGCTATAATATGTTTTACTGCAAATGCGCTGAGGAAATTATGCCACAGTCCCTCATATATTCATGATTACTCAACACTGATACCATACATTGTGTTGCTTTGGTTATAAATTGATCACCCATATAACTGACTATAGATGACACAGTAAGTGTGTAGGTTTAAAATCATTGTATTATACTCCAGGTGTGCTGTAACCACAGTGCCTCGGACCCTAGTGTATCTTCCATAATTATGCTATTAAACACTCATTATTCATAATATCTTTTATGATGTTTAGGCAGTGGACTTTCACACACATAATTAGGTAGTAACATTAAATATTATAGAAACATTATAGACACAGTGAAAGGGCAGGTATAATAATGCTGCTGTCAGACGCCCACGTGCACGTTTCACAAATGCTTCATCAGGTCAAACCCGATTGTTTTTCCTGAAAAGGCTATAACAAGTGGAGGAACCAATTATAGTGCATCAAAATGGTCATGTGACTTATTTCAAATTCTAATGTCCGGGCGGGTTACGTGATCATTTCAACCGATCACCTAGCTCTTATAATATATGCATATGTCATTTTGTGTAGTTTCCTGTCTCAGCATCATCTTGACGCCTTCCTTTCTTTAATTATTCATTCATTTTCAAATCTTAATTTTCTTATATGTGTTCCTGTTTTGGAACAACACTAGAAAGAGACCTTCAAACTCCTTTAATGCTACCTTTTCTTTACCTGTTCTACCCCTTTTTCACTTTCCTTCGTGTTTTATTTGCAAATGCCTTAGATACATGTATAATTTTTTAATATTGCTGTGCTACCATTACTTTCATGGACTCCCTTTGTTTACTAATCAATTTTACACTCATTACTCTTACAAAGCAATTGTCCTCTCATCTCTTGGCTTCTGTACATCTTAAACCTCATCTCCTACACACTCCCTCCCATATTCTAGTATATAATCAGCCAACATCCACCTCCTCTCCCACAAGACATTAATAGCTCACTCCCATCTCTAAGACTGCAACTCTGTTGACAATAAAATATAGAATGCTCGCCTTCTATCCATGTTACTCTCTCCATAATCATTTTATTTGAACACTTGCTCAAAGCCCATTAATCATTCTAGCCTCCAGATCACTGATTGATACTACAGTTGTTCACTTGTATTAAGGCTGAATTTAACAAACAGCATTCCACCACACTAATCTTGTAAGATTTGGGGCATGGTGATTGAGGGGCAACAAATCAAAAATTAATGCCAAAGAGATAAAATAAAAATAATAATCTGTAGTATGGAAAATATTATGTCTAGTTCTTGTTCAGTTTTTAGATTCAGATACAGTACCAAAAGTTTCAAATAAAACAGTTATGGAAACTTAGGATTTGTTTCTGCAAATAACTTATTAAAACAAGTTCTCTATTCAATACCTTTCTACATGCCAGTATAGCTGCAGATTCGCTGTACTGATCCAAAGCAGTTAGCATCACAAATCGGGGGAATTTATGAAATATTCATTTTAACTGATGGTATTCAGAAAAGCACCAAAGAAAGGATACCATGCATGTTGCCACTGTATATCTTTGTCTCGTGCTCAGAAGGAGAAATATCCAATAAGTCTGGTATATGTATAACATCTTACGATTTTACTTTGCAAGAACAAGAGAAGGCGAGACAAAATAAAAAAAACATCAATTCATTATCTATACATTAAATAATTATGTTACTTTCAAAAAGAAAAGTAAAGAAAAATTAAATTTACCATACAGCAAATAATAGTAGTAATTAAAAAAACAACAACAATTGTCTTGTTTTTTTTCTCCAGCAGGACTCAAAGTCTCTTTAAAAGCATCAAAAACATTGTAGAAAAGTTGCGTATTACAGCAAGATGAAAACAAACCCAAAACAGTGAACAAAGTGAACATAGGGCCATATGTAGAAAGCCTGAACAAGAAATAAAGTAGAGATGGATAAAGAGTGATAAATGACCAGCCACTCATCTTCCAAACTGCAATGTCACAGGCTATGTTTGAAAAATGACAATTAGGAGCTAATTGGCTAGTCATTTAACACTCTTCATCTGTCTCCACTTTATCACTTGTTAAGGCTTAATACATTTGGGACATTATGCACAAAATGAGCTCAATGAAGCAATGGCTGCTAGGAGCTGTAGTTTATTTACAGTTTTACTTTGTACAGTGAAGTACAGTACTGGACACCACTGCCAGTGAAGGGAGGGTACGAAGTGGCTGGAGCTTGTTGCTGGGCATCACTGTAGGTGTGGCACTACCCGGGGAACACACAGGAATTTTTGTGTCTATATATCGTGGGCTGTGCCGTGGTAACAAGTGTGATCTTTATCTGTGAGTGCTGCACCTCTGGATGTGTGTGTGTGTGTGTGTGTGTGTGTGTGTGTATATATATATATATATATATATATATATTAAAAATGGGGGGGCCAGTCCCTTACTTTGCCAGGGGTGCTCGGACGCATAGATACACTCCTGGTGTACAGTAGGTCTATGGATAAAAGTGGATCATTCTATATAATAGCATTTATCTGATTTGTACACATTAGGCCTTATTCTGAGTTAGACACATATGGCCTGACTCTGAGTTGTGTACATTAGTCCTAACTTGAGTTGAAGCAATATATGTTTTTGTCAAAAATAACCCAAATAAATTAATACAAATTAGAAAATCTGCAGTAATGAAGAATATATGTTGCACTGTTTGTTATATGATGTCTCCAGAGCACATGAACATTATTTTATTATTTGATTAACTTTATTTCTTGAGTAATTAATAAAAGTGTGTATGTTGGAAAAAAAAAAACATCTTAGTTAGATTTTAGTACAGGTTGAGTCTCCCATAAACAAGCCCATAAACAGGCTTGTACTGACCCACAGGGGTACTGGGGAAACCACCGGTGGGCCCCACTGCCTGGGGGCCCACCTCCTGCTCTAAGGACAGGTTCCAGACTGTACACTTGAATTATACATCATACATTTGTTACCTTATACTGGGCTATTGTGTATTTTCTACAGTGCATTGTTGTTATTGATCTGTTATTAATCTGTTTCATTATCATGCATGCAGCAGCTGAATTTACTGTATATATTTTAGAAGGCGCCCAGATGTTAAACTCTCTGGTTAGTCAAACCAATGAGGTGGCAGGCCACAACCCTTTGCGGACTTACCACACCCCTAAACATGGGCCCCTACATCTGCATTTCCCAGTGGGCCCTACATACCCCAGGCCGAGACTGAACATGAGTATTCTATAAAACAGAATTGTTTAAATGTGACTGAGAGAGTGACAACTTTGCTTTCTGATGTATCAATGTATACAAACTTTGATGTCCTTTATTTTTTCTTCAAATATTGTATAAAATTATTTTCAGGCTATGTGTATAAGGTGTATTTGAAACATAAATGCATTATGTGTTTATACTTGAGATCCAGACCCAATATTTCTCATTAAAGGTATGCACTGAAAATACTATATTACAATATATAAAAAAATCTGATTTCCAAAATACTTCTGGAACAAAGGATTTTGGACATGGGTCATGCAAGCTGCACATGTTATGGAGAATATATTAAAATATTCCAAAATTATAGTTTAATGTAATCGTTTATTTTCCTTCTGAGAAGATATATTTGACTTCTTTACTGTAAGTTCTTTCAAAATGTAAAGATAAACCAAGCAATTTATCAGTTTTAAAAAAGTATACAAAACCAAATGAAAAAAATAATTGCATTCTTTTGCATCAATTTATTGGTAAATTAGAGAGTGAAAGAGAAGAAAGTAGTCAAGGGTGGAGACAGGATGCAAAACAGATGTAATGATATGAAAATACAGAATTTTATTATTTTAAAAGCGGCCCAAGGGGGTCATTCCGAGTTGATCACTAGCTGAAAGTGTTCTCTGCGCAGGAATTAAGCAAAAAAATGGCACTTCTGCACATGCATATGTGGCGCAATGCGCGCGTGCAACGTACTTTCACAACGGACGATGTACTTTCACACAAGGTCTAGCAAAGCTTTTCAGTCGCACTGCTGACCGCAGAATGATTGACATGAAGTGGGCGTTTCTGGGTGTCAACTGACTATTTTCAGGGAGTGTTCGAAAAAATGCAGGCGTGCCAGGAAAAACATAGGTGTGGCTGCCTGAACGCAGGGCGTGTTTGTGATGTGAAACCAAGAACTGAACAGTCTGAAGTGATCGTAAGCGCTGAGCAGGTCTGAAGCTACTCTGAAACTGCACAAAATTATTTTGTAGCCGCTGTGTCATCCCTTCATTCGCATTCTGCTAAGCTAAAATACACTCCCAATGGGAGGCGGCATAGCATTTGCACGGCTGCTAAAAACAGCTAGTGAGCGGTCAACTCGGAATGACCCCCCAAATGCAGTATCTTGCAATTTGTGGGAAGTTGTGCAATTCCAGTGAAATGCCACATGATTTTAGGGGGCAATTACAGATGGAGCCATGCTAGTCATGGCTCCATCTTTGCTTTGGCCTGCGTGCCCAGGTGCTCCTAATGCCGAGAGCATCTCCATCCAGCAGGGCACGCGTGCCTGTGATGGAGACATGCCCCATTCATTAGAATGGGAGAGCGTCTCTGTCGTGCGCCCGGACGGAGATGCTCTGAATGGAGCCATCTCTGTCCACTCCCGGTGTAACTAGGTGGATGGATCACCTAGTCACATCGGGAGTGCACGCCTGCAATGGAGCTGCCCAAGATGAGCACGCCTCCTTCTGTAGTTTTCTACAATATTTCTATCATGTCTTCCACTGAACACTGGATTATCTTTCACAGGTCATCACCTGCCCATCATCACATGGACTCACCCACAAGGAAAACTTTCACATTCAATCCACTGCCCTTTAGCTTTACTATCACATGCCACATTATATTCACTAGCTTTCACATACCGTCTACCCACCAGATTTTACTTCATGTGTCCCCTTTTAGTAATGTTACAGAGAAAGAGAATATGAGGCACCTTGTTACTTCAATATTTTATGTCACATTTTTATTCCATAGATAGTGATCATTGTGTAAAATGCTCTGATGCTGAATGGCCTAATGGTGCTAAAAACCGCTGTATTTCAAAGGCACAAGAGTTTCTGTAATATGAAGTAGATTTTATAACTTTGTTTTTCTGTGCATGGCTGTATTATTTTCTGTTATAATTGTCTTGATATTTGGAATATTTATATTTTTTTGGAGCAGCCAAATTGTGAGAGCAAATAATCAGAAGCTCAGCTTTATTCTCCTCATCTTTCTAACGCTGAGTTTACTCTGTATTTCTATTCCTCGGTCGCCCAGAGGATATAACCTGCATGCTGCAGCAGATCTGCTTTGGAGTTATATTTACTATCACTGTGTCCTCAGTCCTGGCCAAGATTATCATGGTTTGCATCACTTTTTAGGCAACAAGACATGGAAGTTACTGGAGAAAATGGATGGGAGTGAAACTAGCAAATGCTTTTTTGCTCATCTGCTCATCTGTTCAGGTCCTGAATGGTGTCATCTGGTTGTCAGTTTCTCCTCCTTTTTAAGAGTTTAACATGGACACATATCCTGGGACTATCATCATGCAATGTAATGAAGGTTCTGTGTTGGCCTTTTTATTTTATGTTGGGTTATATGGGATTCCTGGCAGCGGTGAGCTTTGTTCTGGCTTTCATGGTGAGGATATTACCTGACATGTATAATGAGGCCACATACATCACATTCAGCATGCTGGTGTTCTGCAGTGTGTGGGTCTGTGCCATCCCAGCCTATCTGAGCAGTAAGGGGAAACATATGGTCATTATAGAGGTGTTTGCTATATTAGCCTCATGTATTGGGGTATTAGGCTGTATGTTTTTCCCTAAATGCTTCAATATACTGATGAAACCTCAAATTAACAATAAAGAACTTTTATGCAGAGGTAAAAAACATAACATTTCCACATAATACTAAATTGTTAGCATTAACAGATCCATAATCACCACTGTACTAAGCTTACAGTTTATATACAGCATATTTATATTCCATTGCTGTACTACTATAGCACAACTGCCCCTCTATCATTTACTCCACTGGCTATCTAACACCCTCAAAATCAGATTGAAACTTCTCACCCTCACTTACAAAGCTTTCTATTACACATTTGTTTCATAGATACTGTATCCAGCCTATTTTTGTCACCCCTTCTCTGATCATGATTACCTTCTCTCATACTATTGATGTTTCCCTGACTGTCACAACATTGGACTTCCCCTCCATGTTCTTTTAGACCTGTATCAGCGTCCCAGCTTTCAAGCATGTTATTAAAACTACTTTTTCCTCTAGTTTACTACTTCTCATGTACAGGATCTGCAATCTCCGCTCTCATGTAATATTTTCTTCTTGTAGAGTCCACCCATACCGCCTATGGGTTATAAGGTAATGGGAACAGGGCCATCTTCCTTTTTCCTTCTGTATATATCTGTGTTACTTGCATTCTGTTTATATGTAAAATTGTTAACGTGTTTTGTTTGTTATTATGTAACTTATAAACAGTTTTATTTAATTTATATATGCTACAAAACCCAGTTGCAACTTTACATTTAATAAAAAATTATTATTATTATTATTATTATTATTATTATTATTATCTTAATTGTTTGTCTTTCTTGTCTGACTATTTATTGAGTGTTTAACCTTAACATTTCATATCTTTACATGTATATTCCCTTAATGTTAATTATTATAAATGGTATTTTGCAGCTATTATTGAATTGTTCTGATTTTTGTTTTTTATTGTTATTTATTTAGATTGTATGCAAATTTATTTTTATAATTGATTATTCTGCTTTTTTCTTGTGGTAAAGTGAGAATAAAAATGTTATGTTACTGTATCCTCATACAATTTTACTAGATTAATATGTTACAAATTTACTAATGTAACATACAGTGATTTCCTTTTTAAAACCTTACAATCATCACATAGTAATAACAATTTATGATGATGATTATGATGATTTGATTATTGCAATATTTTACATTTGTAAATTTGTAACATTTTTATTGCTCAATTTATCACAGGAAAAAGCTGAATTATTATCTTTCACACTGAAGCCACTACCAAGTCTTTACAACATCATAAAAGGGAAACACAGTGAAAGTGTAATAATGTATGCTCATAATATTACAGTTTAACTCAACTCTGTACAACATAAATGGGGACTCTAATAGCACAATATAATTAATATTATATGCAACCAAAATAATAAATGTTTAGTATTTAATAAATGTTTTTAACAGTTGCTGATATAGTTAAACATTTTTTACTGCACTTTACAATTGGGAGCAAACAGTAATAAAACAAGACTGGATAGTAACAGACGGACAAAAGAGGTAAGAGGGCCCTGCTCACAAGGTTACAATATAAAGGCTATTAGGCACTGATGGTATGTAGATTAAATCCCGATGGAGGGGATGCCGGCTGTTAATATCCCAACAGTGGCATCCCACCAGCCAGAATGTCAGAAGCGCTCACCACAGGTTCTAGTCCCACTCTCTGGGTGTTGTCGACACCCACGAGTGGGAATAGCCTTGGCGAGCCTGTTTGCATTCCCAGCTTTCAGGATTCTGGTGTTGGTATCCTGAATGCCGGGATCCCGACAGTCGGAATATTAACTACATCCCAGCACTGATACATGGATAAGTGCTACATATTGTAGACTAGCTACTGTATTCTACCTGTTCTTCACACTGGAGGTTCTGATTTTTATGGTTGTAAATATAAATGTGTTAGTGTTAAAAAATGTGGTAGATCTAAAGAGATGTAAGTTTGAGATATCTTAATGTAAGTAAATATTAATTCATAGTTCTTGGTGTTACCCGATAAGCACCAGTAGCAGATATGGTATAAAGTGACAGGACTTTTTGTAGATTATTAAATTCTACACACTGGAGGTACAAACCAAATTTTGATCAGATTGTCCATCTGGGCATTATCGTTCATGCAGCGCAAGCCACGCACCAGTAATGACATAATTATGTCAACCCCCTTTTTATCCCCCTTAGTGGAGGTTTATTAAAATTCTAATTATGTAGTTTTACTATTTCCCACCTAAAAATACCTGTGTTGAAGCAAGAGAATTATTGATGAGTCAGTGAGTCAGTGAGCGAGGGCCTTCACACACTATATATATATATATATATATATATATGTATATTTATAAAATGATACTCCCTTCTTCAGCAATTTAGAAAAAGAAATGACCAGCATTCATAGTTTGGATGAATGTGAAAAAACTTTTATTCTTTAAGAAAAATCCATGTGAAGGACAATTTAGTAGCTGTATGTATTTGTCCAGCCAGATTACAGAAGTTATTAGTGGCTTGTGTGAGCAAGGAAAGGAATATAGTAAATAAAGAGGAAATATAAAAAATTATGTGAGGACTGAATAGAGGGGATGTAATTGGGTAAGATAGCCTATGGAGGTCTTACGGGTGGATCTCTAATTTGATAAACTCGCCTGACGAGAAGGGAATGTCTAAAGTTTTGTAGACATGAGTAAAGACTTATTGTGTATGAGGGTATTTCACAGAGTAGGAACAACCCTATAAAATAAAGGTAACATAATTGGAACAGGTAATGAGTGTTGATGAGAGACTTGGTTCTTGTCTACAGTAGAGAGACCTAATTTGGAGATATTTTGAGATAAGGAAGATGTGAATGTTTAAGTAATTTCAAAATAGTCGTATGTGTATGTAAAAGTATTTTATTATGATATTATTAGAATACAGCTAACCAATGGCAATGGAGGCACTAACAGCAGTTAAGATCAGCCTTACAGCTGCAGCATAAACACATATGTTTATAAAAGTCTTCAGTTAGTTGCAAAACTCATAACCATATATCCAATGCTCAATATACAGTTTGTAAAGATGTATCCAAAGAAGTGAGCAGGCAATGATTTAATCGAGTACAGATTCAAAAATCTTCTGCATGTAAAGAACAGGAAAAACGTTGTCCAAAATGAATTGCCAAATATTTGCCGGCAGACAAATAAGCATCAATGGTGTTGAAAGAACAAAACTAGAAATCTGTAAATGTAAAACCTAAATTAGAGCAAGATGTGCAATAACCCATCAGCAATCACCTAGCACTGATCGCTAACAATACAAATTTTATAGCACTAAAGGGAAAGTGTCAAGGTTATAAAGATTATACACATGCATGGTCCAAATGCACTGATGACAAAGGCTCAAGTCATGTTGGGATTCTGCTTTTTAACACACGAGCAATGGGTCCAAAGTGTTGTGGCCCATTTCATTTGACCAGTTCGATACTGTACACTTATTTAAGCTCTTTATGTTTTAATGCTGTAAAAAAACTGATGATAAAGCTAGTGGTTTTACTTGGTTTAACTACCATAGCTGCAGATGGGGATGTGGTTGCTACAGTACTGGGATGCCTGTAGGGCACACCGATCCCATACACACAGTCTTGCTTTCCCCACCATGTCCTGTAAAGATTATTTTAGGAGGGGATCTGCAGCAGCCAGCAGTGGTAAAAACTGGCATTGCAGTAGATTATCTCAATATAAGAACAGAAGTACAATTGTAGAACACAATATACTATACAGTACTTACTTGGCAGGTGAGGGCTACTGGGCACTGCTTCCTCCTCATCCACTATAGTAAATAAATCTGTGTGTAAAAGGGAAAAACTTTATTGTAAAATATACAAAATTACAGTAACAGTTCACTAGTGTGTACATAACAGTACCAAGCATCACCACTAATTGACACTTTGTCCTCCACCTGGTGCATTTTTGGGTCTGTGAAAACAAAAAAATAAGTACATTAATACCAATTTCAGACAAAAATATCCCTGAATACCAGCTTTTACCCAGCATTTGAGTGCTGGATCATTTTTCCAGTCTCAGCCTGACCCCCATTTCACACAGAAAAGCAATTTACCGTATCAAGCATTTCTACCTAGTCATTTGCAGATCAATATGGTACTTCTTTTGTGTAAAAGGGTCTACCAGGATAAAACAGTAAGGCCTTCTGCACCACCTTATGCCATATACAGAAATGCCCCTTGCACCATATTATTTCCACACAGTGATGTCCCCTGCACCATATAAAGCCATATACAGTAATGCCCCATGCATCGTATTAAGCCCTACACAGTAACGCACCATGCATCACATTAAGCCATACACAGTAATGCCCCTAAAACACTTTATTATTTCCCATACAGTAATGCACAGAACACCTTATTATGCCACACAGTTATGCCCCTGATACCTTCATATGTCCCAAACATTAATGCCCCATGTTATGGCTACATTGTAATCTTCTTGCTCGTTGTCAAGAGTTTCATACCAGGGGCCACCTCCTGTTTGGCACCTGCGGTTACTTGTGATCGCAGGTCACTGTGGTCACTTGGTGATTATTATTTAATTAGTTATTTATTAACAGTTTCTTATATAGCACAGCAAATTCCATTGTTCTTTACAAATGGAAACAATGGTAAAACATAATAACAAACATAGAGGTAGGAAGATCCTGCTCACATGCTTACATTCTATAGAGAAATAGGCAGTGATACTCAGGAATAGGTGTTATCTAGTGCCTAGTTGTCCACCAGATTTCAAAGGTTCTCAGTGGGCTGCATGATATGGCCACACAACAATGATGAAATAAGGTCAGGAGTAAGGGAAAGTGAAGGAAGAGAAGACATGTGAGGATATGGTGGACTGTACAGTGGGGATATAATTAGATAGGAAAGCTTATGAAGGTTACAGTATGTGATTGGTTCTGAAATTTGATATGCTTGCAGTAATAGATGAGTTTTCAGGGAATGCTTGAAGGTTTGGAGACTAGGGGAGAGTCAAAATATAGTGGAAAAGTATTGGTGACGGTTTTTAGTCATCGCAAACCTGGCAGCCCAATGACACAAATATCAGAAAAAGTGTCTCCCCAAAAACACCTTTAAGACGAATCGAAAATAGTGAAAGATAGAAGTTTCCCTAGGCACCGCAGAAAGAGAATCTAAGGATATAGATAAATATACATCCCTTTGAATCGGGCAATGTTGTCCTCATAATATGTTGTCATCAAATCCCAATTATCAGCACAAGGGGAAAGAGCAAAAAAATATAATGTGTAGTAAAATATATTTATGCACATACATATGACATACAAAACAGTATTGCGATCACAATACAATAAAAGATCCCTTCTTTGCTCCTGTGGCTAAAAAAAGCTGAATAATTACCAGAAGGTCTGAAAACTGGTGAAAAAAACTGTTCTTAACCATGTTTTTACAATCTCCAGAGGTCCCCCGAATAGGCATTCTGGGATCTTCATCTGGCACACGTTCAGCAATCCTCAGTCCAAACAGGGGCAGCAGGGTTTCTATTTGAAGGCAGCCAACGTGTTTCAACCCTAAGCCATGGGTCTTTTTCAAGGCAGTATACCAGTCCCTCCCCAACGTGATGATTTAAAAAAAAGATAAGCGAAGAGATGTACATAGGTGTAGTGTGGTTAATGGTCTTGAGTATGAGTAAAAGTATTTTATATTCAATAAGGTAGAATACAGGTAACCAATGGAGGGACTGACAGAGTGGGTCTGCAGACAATGAACATCTAGTGAGGAAACATTGGCATTTCTATAATGGGTGCAATGTGTGTGGTGCACATGGACTTCTGGGTACAGGAGGGGCCCACACCACACATACTGCACCCATTATTTTAATATTTCCCCTTAAGGGCTCCAGCATTGTGACCTGCAGTCGTGGCAAAAATCACAGCCAAAATTGTCACCGTGAAGTAGTCAAATTGGTTTCCGTAACATGATGGGCACCATGTTTCAGGAGACCTGTGTATGCGCAGTACACTGCTGGAGACTACTGTACCATACAGATGAGTGGGCCTACCTGGAGTTGCACATGGGACCCCACCCATACTGATATGCCCCAGAAGGAAGATTAGCCTCACAGCTGTATTCAGAATAAATAGTAGTGGTGAGAGTCTTTTCTTGGTTAGACCAGTAAGAAGACTATTAAAATATCATGTTGGTAACTACCATTGGCCGGTGGAAATATAATTAACTCTGTTTTGGAAATACTAAGCTTGAGGTGCCGAGATGACATCCAAGATGAAATCGCAGAAAGGGATTCAGTGATATGGACCAATGCAGATAGAGGCAAATCAATTAGGGTGAATGCAGCATCTCCCTTGGCAGCTCAGCAGCAGTCAGCACTTACAAGTACTGCTGTTCTCCCTTTTCCTTGACAGGTGCTAGATGTCCAGTAGAACCTTCAGCATTTCTCTCCTCTAAGGCAGTGCCCATTTTGGCTGGGACATTTTCAGCAGTCATCTAGACCACATAGAATACTGCTGCATATGCTGGCCACAGAGCTCTGTGCAATTACAGTACATGGCTCACCCAGCCCTAGAAATGGCTCTGCCAATAGGAACAGCAACAGAAGACCAAACAAAAGAAAGCCAGAAGTAATTTTGCTACCATGGAGGGAGTGGTGTGTGGGGGGGGCTGTCAAGATTCAGGGGTGTGAACATTGAACATGCTGGGGGATACTGTACTGTGGACATTGAAGGGTTAGGGTAAGTACTGTGAGTTAAACTGTATAGGGTGTGCTATGACATGGTGTTTAAATGTGTTGGGGAGGAAGTGCTGTGGGTGGGGATTACTTAGAGGTGTATACTGAAAGATTGGTGGGGTGCTGTGATGTGGACGGTGAAAGAGAAGGGATAATTGTAAGGATGCCAGTGAAGAGAGTGTGGAATTCTCTGAGGGTAAAGAGGGTAGTTGTGAGTGGGGTGTGAGTGAGGGGGTCAGTGTGTACTGTGGAGGGCAGCATATAAGCTGTGATGGGGTCAGTGGGTAAGATAGAAGGAATCTTGTTCTGAATGGAACTTGCCAATCTTCACAATCACTGTGGGAGCCATGTATCCCCCATTTAAAGAGTCAATGTTCTGTAATAGAGATAGTAACTTTTGCAAGGTTTTGGCTAAATTAATATCCAGAGAAAGATTACCTCCTGCTTTATTTGTTAGAATTTTGTAATAGTTATAAACTATTGTAAACATAATATATTTCTTGGTGTAGGTGGATTTCTACACCTCTATTATGCCATAAGTATTGAAGGTGCTACCAAAAACAGTAAAAATACATGTAAAACCAGTACAAAAGGAAAATGTATCTCTGCAGGTGGTGAACTAGGAAATATAAAACATCTAAAAATGTAATATATTTTAATATCAACCAGCAGAATATAAAAAATATACAAAAAAGTGCTAAGAAATAAAGAACATTATTAAGAACTTGTTTCACTATGTATCTTGCTGAGTACATTTATTTACAAATTGTCACTTTTAATTGATGTTAGAGTATATATCACATTTAAACTAACAACTACTTAAGGTATAAATGGACACACTGAGACTTGTATTTTGCAAAGAACATTGTCACAATTTATGAAAAAATTGAAAGAGACAGCTGAAATTAGAAGTAACTGTAGTTAAAAACAGACAATACAGTATTTAAGTGGATACAATCATACTTACATAGTACTTAGGGCAAATCTGTAATGTTAAAGTTTGCACTACAGAAGATGCAAAACAATGACATTGATCAACATACTGTAACTTTCTATTACCAATCATATTAGGGTGTTTTGTAGTTTCTTTGTGCTGCTGATTTTCAACATGACATTGGGTTTGCTAGCTTGGCTCTAACTTTTGAGATACTTGGATGAGAAACAAGAATTAACAGGAGACAATTTGAACTGCTCAACTGTCAACTGAGAGTGACCAGTATGAACATATACAGTAGAATGTTCACAAGAGTCACTTATAAAGTGCTGGATAGAAATATACTCAATGTTTCATAAGTACGTCCAATAGAATAATATACCAACCTATATACTGTAAGTGAAATCACAAAAAGCTACAAGTTAGTTTGACAGATGAGAGCGACCCTTTGATTTCCTTAGCATGCCCCAAATGATAGGATTTGATTCACCTTTATTTGCTTTGATTGCACATTTGACTGTCTTAAACTATTAACTCAGTGTGTTAAATTATTGTTTTCATTGACTGATTAGTCCAAAAAAGCAAATTAATGAAGAATATTACACAAAATTAAATTCATGTAGCTATTGTGGAATTGACAAACATTATAAGGGAAATAAAGAGAAATGTAAAATTATAAAAAAAATGGTTACTTTAGAAATAAACAACGATGATAAATAAGTAGACAAAAAAATCTATATATGGAACATGGTCGGTGTATCAGATATAAATCAAAAATATCTGTCAATACATGACTTAAAATTTTGAAAAAAACAGTGAATGCAATCAAACCGATAATAAAATTGACAATAAGGAAACAATGAGCTCAGCTCACATCTCAGATTTGATACATTTTATTTTCCCCATTGGACATACAGTATGTGGTTATTATTTCTCCATCTTGACCTTGTGTGGCTCATTTACGTACATACAGTATACTGTATCTTCATTTACCTGCTTGTTGTGTAAACACACTGTTGCTTAGGCATCAGAAAAATGTTCTTAGCTTGCTATAGCATCACATTAGACACCAAGGCATCAATTTATCTGTGAGCTGCACAGGCCAGTTATGGGGCTCAGTGGTGCAGGCTGTGAATGCAGTACCACTCTTGGTGAAATCACAGGCCCACTACAGAACCCAGCCATCAGACATCAAAAGGAAGATGAAGGACAAAATTATAGAAGAAAAGCTGCATCAAGGGCAGTTGGTGAGCCCCATTTAGTGAATGCATACCTAGATTATGATTTCTTGAGTTAATCAGGAAAATCAGATAAGCATGGAGATCTCATCAGGGCCTTGTACACAGCCTTTCAGCTACCCTATAGGCTAGCAGTAGTCAAGATTAAGGCAAACTCGAGAGACTACCCATGAAGCAGTGGGCAATAGACTTGTAGACCAGGCCACCAAGCAAGCCACCTTAATTCAACTGCCCCAGGCTGAGCCCACCTATGTGGTAAGCCAATCACCCAAGTTTGACAACACCACATTATACCAGCTGTAGAAGCAGGCCTCAGTTCTTAATTCAGTATGATAACTGAAGTGCAAAAATTATTTTTGCCCAATTTTTGCTGTTATTTGCATGCACGAGGGTCACTTTGCGCAAGCACGAAGACTCAGCTTGCGATCACACATGATTGCAAGCTAAGTCCTGGCGAGGAGGGAACGGGGCATCAAAGCACAGTTTTGTGGGTGACACTGTACCAATAAGGGGGCATCGTCTAAAAAATGGAGGTGTGTCCAGACCATTTGTGGGGCACGCTTCAGGGGCTGCATGACATCACACACAGCCCCTGTGAGCCTAAACATGGTGGGTAGCTAGGCTGCATAGGCAGGGGGCAACCCTACACATGTGATTGCATCGCTGTCTTGTGATGTGCTTGCATGTTTGTGGTGAGGCAGGCAGGACCCAGCATGCGCTGTGAACTTGCCCTATACTAAGCGTCCCCTGTATGTTTGAGTATATGGTTGTAGGTGTGTGATTTTTCGCACATCTACAACCCATGTTGAATCAGGTTCTCAGATAAGGAAAAGAAGGCATGGATAAAACAAGAAGCAAAAGACATACAAGGAGAGTGGTGCAAAAGTCAACATTTATTTCTTTACCCTATTATGGCCCAAGTTCAGAATGGAAAAGTTCACATATCAAAGGATGCCATGGTAGCAGCAACATATATACATTGGACAGAACTAGGGTTTGCACAAGCAGCACAACCATTGATATCAGGTTGCATAATCTGTGATTTTAATAAACCAGGTAAGACTGCACCCACTCCCCAGAAAAGTACACATCAGACCCAATATCCCTTTCAGGGAATTCAACTAGACTTTATTCAACTGTCCATGTGTTCTGGGTTTTACCATGTGCTTGTTTGTATGGCATCGGCCAGAGGAATGGCCTTGTAGACTTGCAAATGCCAAGACAGTAGCAAAGAAACTAATGTCACAGGTGATCTGCAGGTATGGTGTATCAGAGGTAATAGAAAAGTCATAGAGGGATACACTTTGACTTTACTGTCCAAAATTTGTAGTTAATGGATGTGCACCTACATTGTCCTAGTGAGATATATTCACCTAGTCTATGAGATATGGCTGTGCTCCTGCAGATGTGAAATACCAGTTTATGACTTTAAGTTATTTAACCCTCATCTATAGTAACTATAAATCTTAAATGCTGCAAGTCCACTACAAGTTAGAGAGCTAAAGTTAACTCCTCACTATTGTTTAATATTGACTCACTCCAGCTGTCATTAATATAGCTCCATTGATATAATTTTTTTCCTGTTGTTACAACATTAATTGGTGATGCATGCTTATGCAGCACTGGATTAGCCTTGGGAGGCCAAGGGCATTTAAGACAGGGAGATCAAGAGTCCAGGGAATGGAGAGGGGGGGGTGATCAGTTTGTGCATACCTCCTAACATGACCCATTCCAGAAGGGACAAAATGTTCTGCTCCTGGACATTCTCTTAATAAACAGTATGATTGGTGTCACCTGTGTTGAACTATATTTAATAAGAATGGTATTTAACTCAAAAGGAAACAAAGCTGGGATCCCTGGGTCACTTATAGCTTTGCTTACTGTTTTTCTGATAATGAAATTCTACACAGTGTTGGTGTGACTGCTTTAATTTACTAGCTGGATCCTCTGTGCTGGTTGAAACTTTAAGGAACTGCAGCCTGTGTTCAATGTCTCTCCAGTCCTGCATTACATCCGGCCCATAATGTTTATACATCCTATAACATATATCTGACTACATTAATATATAAATATTTTATATATTACCACTAACTACACATTTGGTTGCATTCTCCCCCTGGTGTACTGACACCAATAACATCCAATTTAAGGTGACTTGACACCAACTAAAGTTTTACATATAGATAAAACTTATTTAAACAAAATATTTTTCATTCACACCACATTCCTACTCAGGGTTATAACAAACATAATGCCATTACTATATAACATCTATATGCACTACCCTAGGCTTATCTTTTAAGCTTTCATACACCAGCTAATAGCCAGAGTAACTGAAATGTACAGCGTAGACATCAGCTAGATGGGCTGAACTGTCATTTCAGACTCACATCTGGTGCCCCCAGGTTCATTTTGATGGTGAGCAGCTCCAGATTGTCTCCAATGTTCACCTCTCAACATTAATTGCATGTGGTGCTCCACAGTTCCAGTATGGAAAACATGTGGTTAGAGTGCATCAGAAAGAGAGTATGAAGTATTAGAAAGTGTAAAAGAAGGAAAGGCACATGAGGGGTGAAGGCCCCGCTCTTGCAAGCTTAGAAGGGATAACAAACCAGGGTGAAACAGAAGGGGTAGATAGTGAGCATAGACAAAAGGTTTGGACAATAGTTGGCTGGTTTTGGTGACGAAGTGGGTCTTGAGAGCCCATTTGAAATTTTTGAAGTCAAAGATGGGGAGCAGCCTTACCTATTAATTATGGAAGATTACCTTACTTACTCTACATAAACTCCATATTTCAGAAGCTGGGACCTCAACCCACTCCACTCATCCTCCTGTGAATAATGAGATACATTTGGTCTTTGATATAGAGAACCTGCATCACTGTTATTTCTTCCTGGATGATATTTAATGCAAAAATTATATACGGCTAAAGAAACCATCCACATGTGTCCAGTGGCATGCAGCTTGGCAGTGACTGGAATGTAACATGGTTTATTTTCTGTACAGATAATCGAGCCCCATACAAATTATCTTGAAGTTTATCCAAAACAGCCCATTTTAATGCCAAAAAAATCCAATTTATGCACTGGGTAGTTATTTTCACTTACGCTCAGCCCTCAACTTATATAGGACACATGTTGACGTTTATCCTGATGTCGCTGATATAGCACTCCCCCCCAATTCTTTAAAAGAGGCATCCACATGAAGCACATATGGTAATGCAGGATCTGCATATGCCAGAACCAGACTGTTGGTTAAACTGTCTTTTACAAATGTGTCTTCTTGCAGACTTGCCTGGATGCATTCACATAACAGGCTTTATGGCCCGGTATAGCATATTGTAGTGGGAATGTGTGTACGCAATCTCTGGATACCCATTAAGAAAAATACACTCTACAGCCCCAGGCAGCATGGGAGCATTGCTCCTGCAGCTCAAAATGGGAGGGAGAGCTGGCTGCACTTGGTAGGTATGGGCAGTAGAGTACTAGGTTTTCGTAGCCCATACTTTTAAGTACTGTTTGACTGCTGTGTTCTTGGGAGCATGCATATGAACACTCTTGCAATTAATAGCAGAACAAAAGAATGCGGCCAGCATGCTTTGCCACAATTTGCACGCATTGCAGCAAAACCACACCATAGGATAGCTTTTAGCAAAGATATGTGAGGACACATATGTAGCTTCAAAAAAGCTTGTTCACATTCAATAGTCCAACATTTTCCAAACTCCTCATTGAACTTTAAATAAGGGCCATCGAGTTGAACAACCTTCATTGAAAGGTTTCCTCATCTGGGAGGTAGATATCTTTTGGATCTGTTAATGCCTTAGTGGTTTCAGAAAAAATTGGCAAAAATCTAAAGTGTTATCCGCAGAAACTAAAAGAACAATCTTAGATATTTCAGTTTCTTTGGTCGTGGCAAATCAGCTAGTGTAGCCTCAGGGTCTGTGAAAATGTCTTCTTAGTTAACCACATGACCAATGTGTTTAACTGATGTTTGACAAACATATTTTTTTTTCCAATTACACTTTCCATCCATGTTTCATTAACCTGTCAAGTACTCATAATAAATGTGTATTATGCTCTTCCAACGTTTTCCCAAAAAGGATTATGTCATCAATATACATGAGGATCTCATGGAGATTCATGTCCCCCACAGTTTTGTCCATGCTCCATTAAAACATAGCAGTAGCTCCAGATAAACCTTGTGGCATTCATTCAAACTGATAATCCTCAGAGGACAAATAAAGGCAGTTTTCTCAGCATCTTCAGGACTCATTGGGATTTGATAGTACCAATTCCTTAAGTCTAAAACTGGGAACTGATCAATTTGCTTTTAGCATTAGATTGTACAGTATATCACTACCCTCAATACACTGTTGGAAGTCAGCCCCAGACAAATCAATTATTGATGTTTTCTTGTACTGCAGACTTTGGGTACTAACTGCCAGACTTTGTAAGAGTGTTAACACATCCTGAGATAATTATTTTACCTCAGTTTCATGACAACACTTAGCCAAAGTCCTAAACAAATTTGTGTTAATTTCCACAATTTAAGCATTTAAGTTGTCAACATTTGAAAGCCCTATGTCCAGGCCTTTACATTGAAAACAATCTTGTGTTCAGATACCTCTACCTCAACCTCATCCAAATGGCATCAAAGTATATCTTGCTGAAACTATTGTTTGCTTGTCTTTGGTTTCTAATGGATCTAACCTCTTGTTTAAGTCATCTATGTTCTTATTCAACTCTTCTATAGAAGCAGCAACACGAGCCTAGGTATCTGCAGTATTAACTTTTTCCTATTCTTTTCTCAAGCTCTCCTTGTTTGACTATATATATATATATATATATATATATATATATATATATATATATATATCAATTGCTGAAATGGAAGAGCTTCATATCCTACTTCCATGAATCACAACTTTTGTACAATGTGGACTGGACCCAATGGTCCTTGCAATAACTGTTGCATTCTTTGACTATTTATTTAAACCTTTTCAAATCCCTTTTATATATGATGGTATAAATCTTTGTATAATCTATGTATATCTAGTCTCTCATACTGTTTCTGATAGGTATGATGTAACCAGTTTATACAAGATTGTGTCCATCTTCTGGAGAAAAATATTCCACATATAATGCCATCAAATAGTCTTGGGAAGTGGTATTGGCATTTCTGCGTCAGGTAGCTTGAACAACTTCTCCTGCAGGCCCTCACAAAATATCAGCTAATCTCTACCTCTACATTGTTTCAGCACAATACATTGACTCCAATTTTCTGCACAGCATTTTTCATCAAGTTTCATAACTGTCCTCTCCTGATGGAACTGGCATTATTCCTGAGAACTTTTGCAGTGTCCGATAACTGCTTCATGATGCAATTGACAAAGTGTTTCTGCTATGTTGTTAAGAGCATTAGCCAGCTGTAAACCTTCACTTGGTGCTAATTTTGGAGTATTTTCGGGATTATTTTTTCCCTTTGCCAGAGGACTGTGTAAAAATTGAACATTTTCTATTAGAGATGAGCGGGTTCGGTTCCTCGGAATCCGAACCCGCCCAAACTTCACCTTTTTTTTACACGACTCGGATCCTCCCGCCTTGCTCGGTTAACCCGAGCACGCCCGAACGTCATCATCCCGCTGTCGGATTCTCGCGAGACTCGGATTCTATATAAGGAGCCGCGCGTCGCCGCCATTTTCACACGTGCATTGAGATTGATAGGGAGAGGACGTGGCTGGCGTCCTCTCCGTTTATATAGGTAGTTAGTTGATCTGATTGCTACTGCTTAGCTTATTGTGGGGAGGATTGGGAAGCAGCTGTTAGGAGGAGTACAGTCAGTGCAGAGTTTTGCTAGTTTTTTTTTTATCCGTTCTCTGCCTGAACAAAAACGCTCCATACGATCTGTGCTCAGCCTCAGTGTGCTGCATGATATATGTATATCTGACTGTGCTGAGTGCTCACTGCTCACACTGCTTAATTGTGGGGGAGACTGGGGAGCAGTTATAGCAGGAGTACAGTGCACACTTTTGCTGCCAGTGACCACCAGTATATTGTCTGCCTGAAAAAGTTAAACACTCCTGTGGTGTTTTTTTTTTTATTCTATAAACGCATTCTGCTGACAGTGTCCATCAGGTCCGTCATTCATTATATTATATAAATATTTACCTACAGTAGTGTTATATTTTTTTTTCATCTCTATCATCTTTATCATCTGCAGATGCAGTACGGTAGTCCACATCTGTAGCTAGTGCTACCTCTGTGTCGTGACTACTAGTGTTCGGCCAATATTGTAAATAATATACCTCTACCTGTGTGTTTTTTTCTTTTTTCTATCTTCATTCATACTAGTCTAGTACTAGTTAGTTTAGCAGTCTGAGTGCTGACAGTGTCCAGCAGGTCCGTCATTATATTATATATACCTACAGTAGTGATATATATATTTTTTTTATATCATTATCATCTCTATACTAGCAGACACAGTACGGTAGTCCACGGCTGTAGCTACCTCTGTGTCGTCAGTGCTCGTCCATAATTGTATACCTACCTGTGGTGGGGATTTTTTTTTCTATCTTCTTCATACTAGTAGTTTAGCAGTCTGCTGACAGTGTCCACCAGGTCCGTCATTATATTATATACCTACAGTAGTAATATATTTATTATATTATCTATACTAGCAGATGCAGTATGGTAGGCCACGGCTGTACCTACCTCTGTGTCGTCACTCGTCCATAATTGTATACCTACCTGTGGTGGGGTTTTTTTTTCTATCTTCTTCATACTAGTAGTTTAGCAGTCTGCTGACAGTGTCCACCAGGTCCGTCATTATATTATATACCTACAGTAGTAATATATTTATTATATTATCTATACTAGCAGACACAGTACGGTAGTCCACGGCTGTAGCTACCTCTGTGTCGTCAGTCCTCGTCCATAATTGTATACCTACCTGTGGTGGGGTTTTTCTTCTATCTTCTTCATACTAGTAGTTTAGCAGTCTGCTGACAGTGTCCACCAGGTCCGTCATTATATTATATACCTACAGTAGTAATATATTTATTATATTATCTATACTAGCAAACGCAGTACGGTAGTCCATGGCTGTAGCTACCTCTGTGTCGTCAGTGCTCGTCCATAATTGTATACCTACCTGTGGTGGTTTTTTTTTTTCTATCTTCTTCATACTAGTAGTTTAGCAGTCTGCTGACAGTGTCCACCAGGTCCGTCATTATATTATATACCTACAGTAGTAATATATTTATTATATTATCTATACTAGCAGATGCAGTATGGTAGGCCACGGCTGTACCTACCTCTGTGTCATCACTGGTCCATAATTGTATACCTACCCGTGGTGGGTTTTTTTTTTCTATCTTCTTCATACTAGTAGTTTAGCAGTCTGCTGACAGTGTCCACCAGGTCCGTCATTATATTATATATACCTACAGTAGTTATATATATTTTTTTTTATATCATTAATTATCATCTCTATACTAGCAGACGCAGTACGGTAGTCCACGGCTGTAGATAACTCTGTGTCGTCAGTCACTCGTCATCCATAAGTATACTAGTATCCATCCATCTCTATTGTTTACCTGAGGTGCCTTTTAGTTGTGCCTGTTAAAATATGGAGAAAAAAAAATGTGAGGTTCCAAAAATAGGGAAAGATCAAGATCCACTTCCACCTCGTGCTGAAGCTGCTGCCACTAGTCATGGCCGAGACAATGAAATTCCATCAACGTCGTCTGCCAAGGCCGATGCCCAATGTCATAGAACAGAGCATGTAAAATACAAAACACAAAAGATCAGTAAAAAAAGGACTCAAAAATCTAAATTAAAATCGTCGGAGGAGAAGCGTAAACTTGCCAATATGCCATTTACCACACGGAGTGGCAAGGAACGGCTGAGGCCCTGGCCTATGTTCATGGCTAGTGGTTCAGCTTTACATGAGGATGGAAGCACTCAGCCTCTCGCTAGAAAAATGAAAAGACTTAAGCTGGCAAAAGCACAGCAAAGAACTGTGCGTTCTTCGAAATCACAAATCCACAAGGAGAGTCCAATTGTGTAGTTTTCGATGCCTGACCTTCCCAACACTGGACGTGAAGAGCATGCGCCTTCCACCATTTGCACGCCCCCTGCAAGTGCTGGAAGGAGCACCCGCAGTCCAGTTCCTGATAGTCAGATTGAAGATGTCAGTGTTGAAGTACACCAGGATGAGGAGGATATGGGTGTTGCTGGCGCTGGGGAGGAAATTGACAAGGAGGATTCTGATGGTGAGGTGGTTTGTTTAAGTCAGGCACCTGGGGAGACACCTGTTGTCCGTGGGAGGAATATGGCCATTAACATGCCTGGTGAAAATACCAAAAAAATCAGCTCTTCGGTGTGGAAGTATTTCAACAGAAATGCGGACAACAGGTGTCAAGCCGTGAGTTGCCTTTGTCAAGCTGTAATAAGTAGGGGTAAGGACGTTAACCACCTCGGAACATCCTCCCTTATACGTCACCTGCAGCGCATTCATCATAAGTCAGTGACAAGTTCAAAAACTTTGGGCGACAGCGGAAGCAGTCCACTGACCAGTAAATTCCTTCCTCTTGTAACCAAACTCACGCAAACCACCCCACCAACTCCCTCAGTGTCAATTTCCTCCTTCCCCAGGAATGCCAATAGTCCTGCAGGCCATGTCACTGGCAATTCTGACGAGTCCTCTCCTGCCTGGGAGTCCACCGATGCATCCTTTAGTGTAACGCCTACTGCTGCTGGCGCTGCTGTTGTTGCTGCTGGGAGTCGATGGTCATCCCAGAGGGGAAGTCGTAAGACCACTTTTACGACTTCCACCAAGCAATTGACTGTCCAACAGTCCTTTGCGAGGAAGATGAAATATCACAGCAGTCATCCTGCTGCAAAGTGGATAACTGAGTCCTTGGCATCCTGGGCGGTGAGAAACGTGGTTCCGGTATCCATCGTTACTTCAGAGCCAACTATAGACTTGATTGAGGTACTGTGTCCCCGGTACCAAATACCCTCTAGGTTCAATTTCTCTAGGCAGATGATACCAAAAATGTACACAGCCTCAGAAAAAGACTCACCAGTGTCCTAAAAAATGCAGTTGTACCCAATATCCACTTAACCACGGACATGTGGACAAGTGGAGCAGGGCAGACTCAGGACTATATGACTGTGACAGCCCACTGGGTAGATGTATTGACTCCCGCCACAAGAACAGCAGCGGCGGCACCAGTAGCAGCATCTCACAAATGCCAACTCTTTCCTAGGAAGGCTACGCTTTGTATCATCGCTTTCCAGAATACGCACAGAGCTGAAAACCTCTTACGGCAACTGAGGAAGATCATCGCAGAATGGCTTACTCCAATTGGACTCTCCTGTGGATTTGTGGCATCGGACAACGCCAGCAATATTGTGTGAGCATTAAATCTGGGCAAATTCCAGCATGTACCATGTTTTGCACATACCTTGAATTTGGTGGTGCAGAATTATTTAAAAAACGACAGGGGCGTGCAAGAGATGCTGTCGGTGGCCAGAAGAATTGCGGGACACTTTCGGCGTACAGGCACCACGTACAGAAGACTGGAGCAACACCAAAAACGCCTGAACCTGCCCTGCCATCATCTGAAGCAAGAACTGGTAACGAGGTGGAATTCAACCCTCTATATGCTTCAGAGGATGGAGGAGCAGCAAAAGGCCATTCAAGCCTATACATCTGACCACAATATAGGAGGTGGAATGCACCTGTCTCAAGCGCAGTGGAGAATGATTTCAACGTTGTGCAAGGTTCTGCAACCTTTTGAACTTGCCACACGTGAAGTCAGTTCAGACACTGCCAGCCTGAGTCAGGTCATTCCCCTCATCAGGCTTTTGCAGAAGAAGCTGGAGACATTGAAGGAGGAGCTAAAACAGAGCGATTCCGCTAGGCATGTGGGACTTGTGGATGGAGCCCTTAATTCGCTTAACCAGGATTCACGTGTGGTCAATCTGTTGAAATCAGTGCACTACATTTTGGCCACTGTGCTCGATCCTAGATTTAAAACCTACGTTGCATCTCTCTTTCCGGCAGACACAAGTCTGCAGGGGTTCAAAGAACTGCTGGTGAGAAAATTGTCAAGTCAAGCGGAACGCGACCTGTCAACATCTCCTCCTTCACATTCTCCTGCAATTGGGGGTGCGAGGAAAAGGCTACGAATTCCGAGCCCACCCGCTGGCGGTGATGCAGGGCAGTCTGGAGCGACTGCTGATGCTGACATCTGGTCCGGACTGAAGGACCTGCCAACGATTACTGACATGTCGTCTACTGTCACTACATATGATTCTCTCACCATTGAAAGAATGGTGGAGGATTATATCAGTGACCGCATCCAAGTAGGCACGTCAGACAGTCCGTACGTATACTGGCAGGAAAAAGAGGCAATTTGGAGTCCCTTGCACAAACTGGCTTTATTCTACCTAAGTTGCCCTCCCACAAGTGTGTACTCCGAAAGAGTGTTTAGTGCCGCCGCTCACCTTGTCAGCAATCGGCGTACGAGGTTACTTCCAGAAAATGTGGAGAAGATGATGTTCATTAAAATGAATTATAATCAATTCTTCCGTGGAGACATTCACCAGCAGCAATTGCATCCAGAAAGTACACAGGGAGCTGAGATGGTGGATTCCAGTGGGGACAAATTGATAATCTGTGAGGAGGGAGATGTACACGGTGATGAATCGGAGGATGATGATGAGGTGAACATCTTGCCTCTGTAGAGCCAGTTTGTGCAAGGAGAGATTAATTGTTTCTTTTTTGGTGGGGGTCCAAACCAACCCGTCATTTCAGTCACAGTCGTGTGGCAGACCCTGTCACTGAAATGATGGGTTTGTTAAAGTGTGCATGTCCTGTTTATACAACATAAGGGTGGGTGGGAGGGCCCAAGGACAATTCCATCTAGCACCTCTTTTTTCTTTAATTTTTCTTTGCGTCATGTGCTGTTTGGGAAGTGTTTTTTGGAAGGGCCATCCTGCCTGACTCTGCAGTGCCACTCCTAGATGGGCCAGGTGTTTGTGTCGGCCACTTGGGTCGCTGAGCTTAGTCACACAGCTACCTCATTGTGCCTCTTTTTTTCTTTGCGTCATGTGCTGTTTAGGGAGTGTTTTTTGGAAGGGCCATCCTGCGTGACACTGCAGTGCCACTCCTAGATGGGCCAGGTGTTTGTGTCGGCCACTTGGGTCGCTGAGCTTAGTCATCCAGCGACCTCGGTGCAAATTTTAGGAATAAAAATAATATTGTGAGGTGTGAGGTGTTCAGAATAGACTGAAAATGAGTGGAAATTATGGTTATTGAGGTTAATAATACTTTGGGATCAAAATGACCCCCAAATTCTATGATTTAAGCTGTTTTTTAGGGTTTTTTGAAAAAAACACCCGAATCCAAAACACACCCGAATCCAACAAAAAAAATTCGGTGAGGTTTTGCCAAAACGCGTTCGAACCCAAAACACGGCCACGGAACCGAACCCAAAACCAAAACCCAAAATATTTCCGGTGCACATCTCTACTGCGGACCCCGTCAACAGGGCAGAGGAGAAGGAGCTTAGTCTCTGTAATTGACCATTTGCTTGTGCTGTAACCTAAAAAGAAAATGTGCAAAAACAGTATATGTGTTTAACTTACCTATTTATGTACCCTACAAGTGTGAAGCCGTGTCCCAGGGAGCGTGGGCGGAAGGAACGCTGGAGCAGGAAGATGCGGACCTGGTGACATCATGGAAGTGCTTCCCGATCGTTGTCCTGGCAACCCGCAACGATTCCTCATGCTAGATGGCAGCTGAGCAGGACAAACATATGCAGATGTTATTGGATGTTTTAGAAGATCCTGAGGGTTTACTGAAATTGCGCGATATATTTTCCTAGTCTATGAGCTATGGCTGTGCACCTGCAGATATGATATACCAGTCTGTGACATGAAGTTATTTAGCTCTCAGCTGTTAATACGGGATGCGGTCAAGATCCCGCCGGACGTGATCCTGGCGGTCTGAATACCGACACTGGGATCCCTACCTGCACAACCCTTACATATACTCGCTCTGTGCGCGCTCATCCCCCTGTCAAGATTGTGCCGGTCGGGATCCCGGTGTCAGTATTCAGACCGCCGGGATACTGTCCGCAAAATATCTCGTACTGATTCAGTTAATATTTTATCTGGGATATACAAATGGAGCCATGCTCATCTAATACGGCTAAATCACAAACGTGCACTTCCAGCATGGCAAGGTGATCCGGCGCCCAGCTGTACTATGGGAGTGCACAGAGACACTCCCATTGCAGTGAATGGGGCGTGTGTGTCTCACACGCACATGGGTCCCAAATGCTGCAATAGGCAGGCCTTGGCATAGCTCCATCTGTAGGAACTATAAACCCTGACTGCAATGCTGCAAGTCCTCTACAAGTAAGAGGGATAAAGGTAACTCTTCTCTAATGTGTAATACTGACTCACTACAGCCGCCATTAATGTAGCTCCTTTGATAAATCACGTTTCCTAATGTTGCAACAATAATTGATGATGCAGGATTATGCAGGGCTGGATTAATCATTGGGAGACCTGGGGCACTTTAGATAGGGAGATCCAGAGTCCAGGGAAAGGAGTGTGGGTGGGGGGGGTGATCAGATTGTGCATAACTCCCAACATTACCTATTCCAGGAGGGACAAAATGCTCTGCTCCAGGATGTCCTCTTAATATATGATTGGTGTCACCTGTGTTGAACTATATTTAATAAGAAAGGTATTTTAACTCATAAAAGGAAACAAGGCTGGGATCTCTGGGTCACTAACAGTTTCCCCCCTTCCTGTCTTTCTTCTGGTTGGGAAGCTCCATTAGTAGGTCATGAGACCTGATACTCTTGTGTCTCTGCATGCACTGTAAAATGCACATGTATCCACACATTGAAACACATTTCCCAGTTCTGATCAATTATATATATATATATATATATATATATATATATATATATATATAAAATATTTATACATCCTATAACATATACATTAGTAACATAGTAGCATAGTAACATAGTTTCTGAGGATAAAAAAAGACAATTTGTCCATCAAGTTAACCTGTTAGTGATCTCCTACACTGTAATTTTTGTAAGACTAATTTTAACTGTGGTGAATGTTTAGCTGTTATGTCAATTCCTTTTTTTATTATTTTATTTTATTACTTTAGTGCATGATTTACCCACCATAACCCTGGATATCCTTGTCCATTAGGAATTTATCTAGTCCATTCTTAAAAGTAATGACCAAGTCCACCATTACTACTTTCTCAGGCAGGGAATTCCACATACGTAGTGTCCTTACTGTGAAGAAACATTTCCATCTCTGTGTGCAAATTCTCCTCTCCTTTAACCTAAGCAGGTGCCCATGTTCCTTTTGTGATGATCTTACCCAAAACAAATCCCCTGATAGCTCTGTGTATTACTCTTTATATATTTGTGAATGCTAATCATGTCCCCTCTTAATTTCCTTTTTTCCTGTGTAAGCATGCCTAGCATAGCAAGCCTTTCCTCGTATCCTAGCATCTCCATCCCCTTAATCAATTTGGTCACCCGTCTCTGAACCTTTTCTAGTTACAGGATATTCTTTTTATAGTATGGTGCCCATAGTTGTGCACAGTATTTGAGATGTGGCCTTACTAATGATTTATATAAGGGGAGTATAACATTCTCCTGCATCAACTACCCGCTTTATGCATGCTAATACCTTGTTTGCCTTTTTTTCTGCATTCCTACTTTGGGTACTACTGCTAAGTTTGTTATCTATGTGAACATCTAAAACTTTTTCCAGTACAGAATCCCCTAGTCTATCTGTGACTTTTGCGCACAACTTACTGATAATTCAGGGCTTTGGTATGTTGTTTTGCACAAGATATGTATAGTACATCAGGAGAGTGTGGTGGGCTTGCTTAGCATCTGACAATATTTGGATTATATATGGGCTCTCTTGGCTAGATATTTTATGATGATATACATAAATATTTTGATTAGTAATTGAAAGTGTTTTTGCTGCACTCTACATCTTTTTAGCGATAAATTAAGCTCTGTCATGCTGTGCATAACATGTCTGGGTGGATACAAAACAAAATGATGGTGTAACCATGACAAGGAAAAAGAGGGGCTAATGGCTCCTGGAGAAAAGGATGTGGTCTCACACAAAGGGGCATTACCTCAAAAGCAATGCAGTATTTATATGATGAAGAGAGGGTGATGCCTTGGAGAGTCAGAGTGTGACAGAAGAGAGGGGGTGTGGGGAAATAGAGGTAAAGGGGAGAGGCAGAGGGTGAGGCAGTGGGTGACAGGTAGATATAGTGGGTGATGGAGAGGCAGTGTGTGACATAGTGAGGCAGGCAGTAACAGAAGAGAGTAACAGTGAGAGGCAGTTGGTGATGGTAGAGGCAGTGGCTGCCAGACAGAGGCAGTTGATGACAAGGTAGGGGCAGGGCCGTCTTAATGGCAGTGTAGGCCCCTTGGCACAGCAATGCATTGGGCCCCCTACCCATCCTCCAGCGGTAGAGGTGGGGTGTGCTATCAGCGTCAGCTTTGATGTCCCGCAGGTGGTAGGGGGTGTTCTATTTTCCGCTCAGCATGTAGGACCTGGAGCAGTAATTTCTGCTAATTGCTCCTTTACTGCACAGATGGGGTGGGAGAACACTAAACTGTAGAAGGGGGCATTGGGCTGAATGAAGGCATCCTGGTACATGACTTCCGGGGTGGTAGGGGGTGTTTAATATGCAGGGGAGGGGTGGCTAATGGAGTGGGCTTAATATTCATTATTTTTTGGTGGGAGGGCAGCTTGCTTGACTGCAAATATCTCAAGTTCCTGAAAATATATTTCTTAGCATTAATGAGATAAACAACTAGAGAGTCCCACCTTTCAGAAGGTTCTGGCGACTTGGGGATCAGAGGTCAGGAGCCAGAGCAATCCTCCAATGAATATATAAAACTGTATACCAGGCGTGTGGAGCTGGAGCAGGGACAAGCTGCCTGAAGGATGATATCTCTGGTTCTGGGCACAGTAGAGACAAGCTGACAGTGTCCAGAAAAAGGGGAGAGTCTCAGCTTTTAGATTATACCCTCAGAAAAACTCTATATCAGACAGAACCTGAGATATCTGGCTGGGAAGAGCAATTAACAGGCTCAGATGGGGACCGCTGCTTTCACGTTGGATATCTCCGGTTCCGCAAGGCCGATTTTAAAAAATCTGGTACCCCTGGAAACAGTCTAGGGCCCTTATACTCTTGGGGCCCTTGGGCAAGAGCCCATTGAGCCCATACGAAAAGACGGCCCTGGGTAGGGGCAGGGGTGACAGGGAGAGGCATTGGGTGATAGGAATATAGTGGGTGACTGGTGAGGCATTTTATGATAGCTGTGTGGTGTCTACAGGCAGAGACATAAGTTTTAAATGGTTGGGTTTGGGGCTTGAGACTAATGCAAGGCAGCATGGGAGATGCTGGGGCACAGAAACTGCAGGCAGGGGCAGGGTGGCTAATTCTATTTTCCCTTTCATGGTCATAATGTAATCCAAGCAGCATTAACTCTCCATTAGTGCTCAGCAAGACTCAGCCACACAAGAGTATGAGAGGTTGAGCTTATGAGACATGAATGGAGGCCTTTCTGCCCTTATGCTTCTTTCTCCTCATCCAGCTGGACCACATCTTCTTCATTACAGCCCATGGAGTAGCTGTTGTTTTTGCATATTAATGATGAGTCAGGTTGACTCATTGTATAGCTGCTCTCCGCTGGCCCCATAATTGCAGAAGGCCCATGTGTTATGCACTGTCTGCACTGCCATGAGTTCTTTCTTCCCTGGCACAGGGGAGTGCTGAAAGGCTGACAGCCAGCAGCTTCATCCTTTTGGAAAATGTGTTGCTTAAATAAAATAAAACAAAAATTCTCCTAAATTTAAGGGATGATCACGTGCCTTGGTGCACCCCCCATCCTAAAACTGCCTATGGCTGTTCATGCCCAGATCGGTACTAAGATTTTAAGTTCCACTATGAATATCACTCCTTTTAGATAGGTTCAGTGGTATGTACAGTTTTACTTTTGTAATTGATTAGTTTAAATCACAATATAATAGAATAATTAAGCCATAACTAGGACATTTCATTGAGTGGAAATAATTTGCAGTTATTGGAAATTTCAGGCTGATGGTAACAATACAGGCATCCAAGGGCATCAGATTGGGGGTGGGGCAAGAGGGCAGCTCGCTCCCCCCACACATGAAAGATATGACATCCACCCAGGACCCAAGATTGCCTACCACGACCACCAGCTGCACGGCTGGTGATGTGTTAAGTAATTGTAGCACTAATACAGTGCAGGTAGCGCTAAAGCTTCCTTCCCCATGTGCTCCGCCCTCTCCTCATCTCCTTCACCATCTGAGCTCTGCAGAGACATGCTGCCAGTGAACTAACAACAGAGGTAAGAAACAGCATAGCTGCTGGCCATGGGGAAGGGGTAGGGGAGAAGGGCAAGGGAATTAGAAGGAGAGGAATGAAGTGTGGTGGCACTTCACCATACATAATATATATAAATGGGCTCTGCCAGGCATAATGTGTAGAAGTGGCTCTACCTTGCATAATGTGTATAAGGGGCTCTACCTGGCATTATGTTTATAAGTGGCTCTACCTCGCATAATGTGTATAAGGAGCTCTACCAGGCATAATATGTATGAGTAGCTCCACCTGGCATACTGTGTAAAATGGGATCTACCAGGAATAATGTGTACAAGGGACCACTCACTCCCAGCTTCTCCATAGAGTTCCATACAGGCACATGTGACCGATCTAAGAAAGCCAGAAGTTAGAGGCTCCAAACTGAGATTTTATATTGCCCCCCCAACTGAAAAACATTCTGATAACACTGCAGGCATCCAAGTGCCGTTCCCAAACAAGTGTCGCCCATAGGTACAGTATGTGCCCAATGTAAAATTCACTACTGATTATTTGGTGTTTAGGGTATATAGCATCAATTATCTGTCTGGTTAGGATGAAAGTTTAGGTAGATGGTGTCCCAAATGCAGTTCTCCCCATAGAGTCTTATGGGACCACTTGTAGGATTGCCCTTTTGTACAGGATTTATTAATTTAGGGTGGCAGTCATTAGGGTGACCACTCATATGCTTGTTTTTAAAGACAGGATGTACATGGCCAAAATCATTGTAAATAAGTATAAAGTAAAGAAGTATAAAGTTTTATTTGTTTTTCTTTTGAACTTAGTTTAATTCTACTTTAGATCCTTTATGAGCACACCTGATTATATTGTACTATGAAAAACCAGCTTCTATGTATAGTGGCCCCTGGTGTTGTAATTTACTTTTTCATATAAATTTGTGTTATTCTTTTTAAAAGCAACATTGTTCTATTTACACTATTGTATTTTTATTAGTCCATGACAAAAGAGTAATATGCAATGACTATAAAGCTCCCTCTATCGCCACGTCTCCCTTTGTCCTGCATATTCCATACTACAATTGTGCAGCTGTCAGTGCTGGGATTGGAGAGAGAGGAGAAACTCATATGCATCTGATTATCGGTAATAATGGGTCTAAATCTTTTATTTATTTTGTTTTTGTTGCTGGTCCTATATGTGACACTCTGCAGATCCGAGACACAGAACTCTACTCCCGGACATCACCTTGTAGTTACCAGTTACATTTTTACATCTAAGTATTCTCAGGAAGAAAATAACATTATTAAAGGACTATTCACCCGATGTACAAGAGTATTTTCTTGCATGAATGGATGGAAAATTTTCTCCAGTGCAATCGTCATGATGTAAGTACAATAAATGCTGCAAAATATAAAAATGTACATTACAGGGACATTTCAAACAAACAGAAAATTCCTAATAATTTCTGTGCATTGCTCAGTAACTTCTTACGTCTCTCTGTAATTTTATATCATGCAGAATATCTTTGTCTCACATTTGTACCTGACACATTTTTGTTAGAAAAGTTCTAAATATCTGCAGATTGTTATTATTTAGCAGAAGACAGAAACAAAATCCTAAATTACATTATTTCTAAGAATTCTAAGAACAAAGCTGGATTAGTCCCAAAATACTGTTATTGTGATGAATTCCTTTCTAACCATCTGCTGGTACATGGACAATGTTTTACTGTATTATTTCTTTCAATACATAATAATATTTTTTTTTTCTAAGAATACAACATTAGACTTACAATATTTAACATCAATATTAATTTGTAATTATTAATGCAAGCTGAAAAGTTATGCTGCCATTTAAAGGGTTACCAGTAATCTGATATTACTTTGTTTTCTGCAGTTTGTATAAATCTTAACAGCGTAATTAGTAGAATGGTGATTAGTGTTGCCGGTTGTTAGTCCTGGGTCGCTGGGCTGAAATGTAATCATTGTACAATCATTTTATGCAATAATTAAAGTTTATATGTGTTCCCCCTTCTATTGTCCATGTGCATTTTTATAGGATTACCACCTCATCCCTTTAATTCTGGACACATAGTAATTACACAGGTTCTGTGGCTGGCTGACTTCAAAGCTCCACTTCACCTGGTTTTAATCTGCCACAGAACCTGTGTAATTAATATGTGTCCTTAATTAAAGGGATGAGGTGGTAACCCATTTTTTATTAAAGAAGCGTAGTGTTAGGTTACTTATACTCAGAACAGATTGCCTCGCTGTTTATGTGCCTCTGGTAGAGGATTTAGATTGTAAGCTTCACTGGTTCGGGACCTGTTATGAATAAAGCTTACATCTGATATTACCATACCTCCCAAAATGACCCTCTCCAGGAGGGACACAATGCTCTGCTTTTGGACATTTCTCTTAATTTAAGGTTGCTGTCACCTGTGTTGAACTAGTTAATGGATAGGAAAGGCGTTTCAGTACAGGTGATGGCAATCATACATTAGGAGAAAAGTCCAGGAGCAGAGCATTCTGTCCCTACTGGAGAGGGTCATGTTTGGAGGTATGTATTACATTGCAGGGTATTATTTTAGTGCTGTGTGAATAAGGAATAATAATTATTGCAGAAACTTACTGTAGCCGTCAATGCAGCACATGCCAAACTAATACAGGACAATGTCTGATTAGTTACTATGGTTACAGCTTTTTTGTCCTAATTATTTATTTAATGTTTTTATCTTTGAAACAAGTAATATTACTTTCCATTAAATGGTAAAAATCAGTAAATAAAACAGGATATTGCTAAGCTATAATATTTACTTACAGTGTATTTCATACTTGCCTACCTGACCCCCTCCATGAGGGAGAAAATGCTCTGTTCCTGGACTTTTCTGGTAATGTACGATTGCCATTACCTGTGGTGAAACACCTTTCTTATCAATTAACCAGCTCACCACAGGTGATGGCAATCATACATTACCAGGAAAGTCCAGGAACAGAGCATTTTCTCCCTCATGGAGAGGGTCAGGTAGGCAAGTAAGGTGTATTTACAATATTAGCACTATTAAGCAGTGTATCCCAAACCCCTAAATTACAATCCATGTTTTACGTATATTCCTACTGGCCAGGTGGCAATTTGTACCATCTGCAGCACAGCTATTAACCCCTGCATCACCTAGAGAGTGGAGAAAGCAGATGTTGTATCTGGATCCACTACAATGAGCCGGGAGGCTCACATCAGCTGCCCAATATATGTGCGAACACTTGTCAGTTTTATCCTAACTTTTTAGTCATACATCCTGATTTTTATTATCCTTTTATTACTTATATTTTGTACTTTATATGTATGGATATATGCCATACTTGCCTACCTGACCCTCTCCATGAGGGAGAAAATGCTCTGTTCCTGAACTTTCCTGGTAATGTATGATTGAAATCACCTGTGGTGAGCTAGTTAATTGATAAGAAAGGTGTTTCACCACAGGTGATGGCAATCATACATTACCAGGAATGTCCTGAAACAAAGCATTTTCTCCCTCATGGAGAGGGTCAGGTAGGCAAGTATGATATATGCCTTTTTAACAGTATTTACTGCAATGTATGTTTGTGTGTGTATGTTTTCACAAGGTTAATTAATATATTTACTTGAATGATCTCTTATATGTACACATTTATACGGATATTTGTGTGTGTTAAAGAAACATCATCATATATCTATGTAACCCATGCAAACAAAGTCAGGACTATATTATTGCACTACACTATGGGGGTGATTCAGACCTGATCGCACGCAGGTGTTTTTTTGCAGTGCTGCGATCAGGTAGTTGCCGCCTCCACGGGGAGGGGGTAGTTGATGTGCAGTAGTGCGAACGTTTGTGCATAGAGCTGCACAAACAAAAGTTTGCGCAGTCTCTTCACAGCTCAGGACTTACTCAGCCGCTAAGATGATCCGGCCAAGAGTTGACATCAGGAATCCTTCCTCCAAATGGCTGGGCACACCTGCGTTTTTCCGGATACTCCCTAGAAATGGTCATTTGACACCCACAAACGGCCTCTTTCTGTCAATCTTCTTGCAATTGACTGTGCAACCGCTTTGCCAGGGGGCGATTCTCCTGCACATTGGGGAGCATACACATTCACAGTTCTGACCTGATCGCAGCGCTGCAAAAAATATAGCTTGTGATTAGGTTCGAATGACCCCCTATGGCAATACCTACCTACATATGTAAGTGGGAGCTGCACAGATGTTTTTCTATTGTCCAGAATCTGATTCATTAACCCCCCCTTTCTTTTTCATGGAAAGTACATATTGAAAATAGTATCATACTGTTGTATAAAGTACATATTGAAAATAGTATCATACTGTTGTATCTAGAGATGAGCGGGTTCAGTTCTCAGAGTACCAAACCCCCCACCCCCTGAATACCACTCTTTGAGCCTGGATCCGAGTCAGAAACCAGATCGAGGCACAAAACATCATCATCATCATCATCATCATCCTGCTGTCGGATTCTTGTGGGATTTGGATTCCATATAAACAGCTGCGTGTCACCACCATTTTCACTCCAGACTTGGAGAGTGAAGGAGACAGACCTGTGTCTCTCTCTATGGGAGGTGGCATTGGGTGGGGTCAGTTTGTGCTCTGTAGGGGTGCTGTTCCTGTCACTGTGGTGTCCCTGTGATGTTAGGGGTGCTGTTCTGGCTGTCACTGGTGTTTCATGTGCAGCTGTACATGGGTGCAGCTGGGTGCTGCAGCTGTACATGGGTATTGCTGTCCTGGCTGTCACTGTGTTGTAAAGGGGGCAGGAACATTGTCTTCCTGTATGCATTGAAAATACAGGGGTGCTGGCCCTGTATGCTGTAAAAATTCTGGTGTGCTATTGTTAAAATAAAAGTACACTGCTCCTGTATGCTGAAAAAATGCAGGGGTGCTGTTGGTAAAATTAAAGAACACTGGTCCTGTATGCTGTAAAAATCCAGGGGTGCTGTAGTTAAAATAAAATTACACTGGACCTGCATGCTGTAAAAATACTGGGGTGCTGTTTTTAAAATAGAAGTACACTGGTCTTGTATGCTGTAGAGATACAGGGGTGCTGTGAAAATTAAGAGGCACTGTTCTGGCTGCTATAATAATAAAGGGGTGCTGTCCTGTGAAATGGAGAACACAAATATGGAGGAAAAAATATTGGAATATCAGGAACCACTTCAAGTTCCTAGTACTAGTGCTGAAGATGCTGCTGCCAAAAGTCATGACATTGACAATGCAATTCCATCAACGTCGTCTGCTAAGGAAGACCGATTCCCAGTGTCATAGAGGGCATGTCAAATCCAAGAAGCAAAAATTAATAATCAGAAACAAAAAAATATCTTATGCAAAACGTAAAATTGGCAATATGCCATTCTCAACACGAAGTGGCAAGGAAAGGCTAAGGCCTTGGCCTATGTTCATCACTGATGGCTCAGCTTCTCATGAGGATGGAAGCCCACCTCCCTCTTGAAAAATTTAAAAAATTAAGCTTACGAAAGCACAGGAGATATCACAAATCCCCAAAGAGAGTCCAAGTGTGTCCTTGGTTGCAATGTCTAGACCTGACCTTTATAAGACTATATGGATAGAGGAGACTACTACCACCATTTGCATGCCCCCTTCAGGTGCTGGGAGGTGCACTGCCAGTCCAATTGCTGATATTGAGATTGAGGATGTCACTGTAGATGTACACCAGGATGAGGAGGATATTGGTGTAGCTGGCGCTGAGAAGGAAGTTGACAATAAGGATTCTGATGGTGATGCAGTTTGTTTGACTAAGGCACCAGTGGAGACAGTTGTTGTCCATGGGATGATAAAGCCCATTGTCATGCCTGGGCAAAATGCCAAAATGCCAAAAAAAAAAAATCCTCTCTGGTGTGAAATTATTTCTCCACAAATCCGGCCAACAGTTGTCAAGACGTGTGTTGCCTTTGTCAATCCATAATAATTAGGGGTAGGGACTTTAACAACTGAGGAACATTCTCCCTTATATGCTACATGCAGCATATTTATCAGAAGTCATTGTCAAGTTCAGAAACTTTGGGTAATAGCATAATCAGTCCACAGACAGCTAAATCCCTTCTTCCTGTTGTTATGAGCCCCGGCAGTGGCTCATTCCTGTTTTGCATTTTGGTTATGTATTTTATGTTATATTTCTATTTCTGTTCTCCTTTGGTTTCATGGGGTGTCCGGAGTCCACCCTTAAGGAGGAGGTACTGTTATGAACCACAAGCAGTGGTTCATTCCTGTTTGCATTCTGTTTATTTATTTCATGTATTGTAGTTCTGTTTGCATGCCAGGATTTCCATTGTATTTGTTTAGAAGACTCTTGTTGGCCACCGGTGGTGAGTCGGTGTAATTGCAGCCTGTTTCTATGTGTTTAGCCTCACCTGTCTGATAGTTGATCATTATGTGGTGAGTCTCTGTACTGCAATCTGGCTCTTATCTGTGTTACTCTAACCTGCAGCTGTTTTGGTCATTATCTTGTGCCTATCTTCCAGCCATCCTCATTGGGGTGTGTTCCCTCATTACCTTGCTAGCTCTGCAGTTCTGAGCTGGTGATAGACGTTTGAAGCTATACCTGGATGTTCCTGATTAGTGTCTGGTTCAGAATTGCATCTGTGTCCTGGACTTATCTGATACTGGAATCCTGTGTACTCGGTTCAGACAGAGTCTGGAGCTTCTTGTGAGCTGCTTCCTGCCTTGACGTGTTCCTGTCCATAAGTCCTGTGGTATTGCCTGTTCCTGATCCAGTTATCCTGTGTCTTGGTGTCCTTTGGTCTGTTGTCGGAATCCTGCCTGCCCTCCAGTGATCCTGTGTCTGCGGCTTTGGGGGTTCTTGTCCGTCCGCCTGTATTCACACCGGTTTCGTGAGTAGCAGCTTTTCCGCATCTTACGGCCTTGGCTGTATCTTCTTGTTATATTTGCTTTGGATTTTATGCAGAGGGCTCTGCGTATGCTGTCATCGCCGGTACACCACAGTTTTGTGTCGGCGTATGGACAGCATTGCCTTTGTTGTTCTTTGTATTGGCGGCTGAGCCGCACATACTTTTGTTAGAGTTCTTGAGTTGCCCCTAACTCTGTTTCAGGTTTTAGTTAGAGGTTCCCCTTGTTATCTCCCATCTCAGTTTACGCCTTGTCTCCAACTAAGGGGGCATTGGAGTTGGGCAGACTTAATCCGCCCTTCAAACGCAGCTGCCATGGGCCTAAGCAAACATAGTATCGCAGGTGTAGACTGGCCAGTTTCAGGAGTACCAAGTACAGTGAACGTAACATTATCACCTGCCATACAACAAAAAAGAAACAAAGCTAAATAGTATTTTTTTTCTATTTTGGTCCAGTTCAGTGTTTAGTATCCAGTCCAGTGTTCAGTATCCAGTCCAGTGTTCAGTATCCAGTCCAGAGTTCAGTATCCAGTCCAGTGTTTAGAATCCAGTCCATTGTTCAGAATCCAGTCTTGTCTTTTCTTGTCTAGTTCATAATTCAGCCCAGTCTTTTCTTGTCTAGTTCAGAATCCAGCCTAGTCTTATCTTCTCTTGTCTAGTTCAGAATCCAGCCCAGTCTTGTCTGTATAGTCTGAAATCCTCCTGTGCCCACTCTGCAAGCACTGCAGGCATCTCTCTCAGCCCTGAACTGTGCTTTTGGTGCATTCAGACCTGAATGGCTGGAGGTTTTGCAGCAATCCTTAAAGCATCCTGCCAGAAGTTGTTCAGAGTTCATCTATCTCCAAAGAGACTCTTGCTCACAATATGGTGACAAGAGAATCCTCAGGTTTGGTTGGAGAGAAAAGGTTTAAAAGTTTTCTGCGACCCAGGCTCTCAGAAGAGGAGCATCTGTGTTGCAGAAACTTACATTTATGCCTATATTGTGGGGTTTAGGCCAATATCTGCAGATGTGTGAGTTGTGCAAGCCAAAGTGTGGTGACAAGTCCTGCGCTATGGCCATTTGAGTCAGGATTCAAGACCTACTCCTGTCTCTACTGTTGCAGAGGTACTTGTCGCAAAACCCACACTAAAAAGCACTCAGTCTTATAATTGGAGTCCTTGGGATAGGTAGTCCTATTATAGATTCTGGAACCAAAGGAGAATGTTTCTCTCCTCTCTTAACTTTCCTGTTGAATCTGAGTTGCAAACTCCAGTAGTGGAATCTCAGGGTCCTGAAGCGGTGCCCGATACCCAGGGTCCTGGAGTGGTGCCCGATGCCCAGGGTCCCGGAGCAGTACCCAATGCTCAGGGTCCTGGAGTGGTGCCCGATACTCAGGGCCTAGGAACAGTGCATAATACTCAGGGTCAAAGAGGGACATCGAATATAATAGCTCAGGTGTCAATCCCAGAGGGGGTCTTAGAAGCTTTTACCCCAGGTAGGGACTTTAAAGGTGCAACCCCAGAAAGGGTATCTAGAGCCATAGCTCCAAAAGAAAACTGGAGAAGTATAACCCCAGAAGGGATCTTTGAAGCTATGTCCCCAGGTGGGGTCTTGAGAGGCACAGCCCCAGAGAAGGGTCTAGAGGTCGCCTTCCCAGGAAAGGACTCAAGAGGCAAAGCTGTAGTGGAGGTTCTAAAGGTCATAGAGAGGGAGTCTGGTCCCAGAGAGGGAGTCTGATGGTCCAGTCCCAGTGAGGGGGACCGATGGTCCGCTCCCGGAGAGGGGATACGATGGTCCGGTCCCAGAGAGGGAGTCCAACAGTCCGGTCCCAGAGAGGGAGCCCGAAGTGCTGACCCCAGCGGGGTTACAAAAGGCCACTGCCACAGTGGGGTTCCCAAAGGCAACTGCCCCAGCTGGGTTCCAGAAGGCCACTGCCGCAGCGGGGTTCCCAAAGGCCACTGCCCCAGCGGAATTCCCAAAGGCCACTGCTCCAGCGGGGTTCCAAAGGCCACTGCCCCAGCAGGGGTTCCGAAGGCCACTGCCCCAGAGGGGGTTTCAAAGGCCACTGCCCCAGAGGGGTTTCCAAAGGCCACTGCCCCTGGTGGGGTTCAGAAAGTCACATCCTCGAGTAAAGTCAGTAGTGACCTGGTCCTGGCATTGCACTCCAGTCAGTCAGATGGGAAGGAAGCAGATCCTGACTCTTTTGATATCTCAACATCTATAGTCTTTGATGGGGACTTAGTCCAATTTCTTGTGCTTTACAAACACTACTACACAATTATGCTGTTTAGACCATTTTTGGGCATCACTTCAGAGAACCTTGTCCTCCATCTGATATATTCCTTTAGAAGGGAGCCTTTGAAATGGGCGTCCAGCTTGATGGAAGCTGAAGATCCCATTCTTCAGGATGCCCGGGCATTCAGTGATGCAGTTGTTGAGAAATATGGTTCCAAAGAAATTGGTTCAGGTTCTTCTAGGTCACCCGTCTTATCTGCTGAGAGTCCACCGTATACTGTAAACTCGACACAAAAAATATCAGCCTATTGCTTTGAATGCGGTATGTGCTTTTCTGTCTTCTTCTAGCAGTTCTTCTTCTGAAAGTTCAGCTCCCAGGGTAAAAAAAAACAATCTCTGTATTTAACTCAGCCTTGCTGGTAGGTACCATCAGTTCAGACAATTTTTGTGGAATTATCTTGGTTAGACCTTAAGAATCATGTAAAAAAAAGAAGAATAAGAAATAATTGCTGACTCTTGCCTTGTTAAGAAAAAAAGATTTTTTTTCTTGTCTTGTGTCCAGTTGCCACTGTCAAGGGGGAGGGGTGCACTGTTACACGCTGTTGCCACAGCTTGTTTCTGTTTTCTTTTGTTTTTCTGTTATACCAGTGTGTCAGTTTTTTTTAGTGTATCCCTTGTTTTGGGAAACCTGTATTTTGGGGTCGGTTGACCCATTCTCAAGGGGGGGGGGGTACTGTTGTGAGCCATGGCAGTGGGTCATTCCTGTTTTGCATTTTGGTTATGTATGTTATGTTATACTTCTGTTTCTGTTCTCCTTGGGTTTCATGGGGTGTCCGGAGTCCACCCTTAAGGAGGAGGTACTGTTATGAACCACAAGCAGTGGTTCATTCCTGTTTGCATTCTGTTTATTTATTTTATGTATTGTAGTTCTGTTTGCATGCCAGGATTTCCATTGTATTTGTTTAGAAGATTCTTGTTGGCCACCGGTGGTGACTCAGTGTAATT